>NC_022009.1:42117561-42124000 GCF_000317375.1 Microtus ochrogaster | reverse complement strand
GAAAGACAAACCTGGGCTAGCCTTCCATCAATCTAGTTTGAAAGGAGAACACAGGGGAGGGAGCAAGGACTGAATCCTGGAAACGAAAGGGGAGTGGGGCTTAGGTCCCGGATTAGCACATTGATTAAAAGCAAGTTCCCCAGTCTTGAGGACCCACACCCACCCCAGTCCCACCAACCACTAACCACAGTTATTTCATGCGGTTGCTCTTCATCTTACTTATTGATACACCCAGTCTCAACTGTTGTGGTTCAAACAGTTCGTTTGGGGGCTTGGGGTGGGGTGGAGAAGAAGGCATCTGCAATCAGATGCTGACATGTGGGCAGCACCCCAGCTTTAACCAACTCTGTGATAAACCCCACCTGCCCCACAGGGGCACTGAGCAGGACTCTGTGGCTGGGACCCTCAGGCCTTCTCACCCCAGGCCTACTTCTTCTTTCCTGCCATTATGGGGTCTCCTCTTTGCACCCTGAGCAATCTTAACCCAGCCTGCAGCTTCTCTTTGCATCAGCAACACCACAGCCAAGAAGCGTCTAGCTTTGATTAATCTGTCTTGACCTCCAGTAGTACATTCAGTGCCGTAACAAGCTGCTGGTCTCTTCCATTTCTTTAACGGAGGTGGGGACAGGAGCAAACCTGGAAACTTCATTCAGAGGATACACTTCCGAACCATAACAAAATGACAGACAGCCTTCTGGGAATGCTCACAGACTTCCCTCAAGTTAAGCTCACTCTTGAGTTTGCATCTAACCCTCCATCAGTATTCCTGATGCAGGCAAATGGAGTCACTCCAAAACTCCACTTGGCTCTGTTTCATGTGTCTCATAATACCAACGATGTATTTTAAGTTTCAAGCTATGGGAAGAAGAAAACGTGAAATGCATTACCTCCCAGCAAATAAGATTCAAATTGTCACCTGGCTTTGGCAGCCTGGGAGGGTGCCGGTGCTCCAGGGAGCAAAAGTTGCTAAGTTTTGCAGAGCAATTGTTTAACATTAGGAATTTCACCCCTGCCCAAGTGACCTGTGAGAGTATGCAGGGCAGTTTTCATGTGCTTTGTGTTTTTCTTTGCTTTTCAAAGACTCTAAAATCAGTCTGCCTACACTGTCCCCATCTGTGTTTCTAAAAGACCCATCCCAGTCAAACTAGTAGGATACTGAGAAAAACACGGGTGGGAGATTCATCAGCCCATGGTGTCTGGAGAGAAAACACGCAGTAAGCCTGCTCTCTGTGTAAATGCTGGGGAATGGGAGCCTCTCAGGACTGGGTGGAAGCTGCTCTGTCACAACACAAGACTGTTGGTGAATCACTGCATGCGAATCCAGCAAAGCTGAAGTAGGAAAGAGATGAGCGAGATGACAGAAGACAGACCGAAGACAGATCGAAGACAGACCCGTGTGATTTGCAGGGGTGAGACAAGATGATCACGTGACTGATTGAAAAAAAGGGCAGAGATGAAGTGAGGGAAGGGTTGGTAAGAAAGGAAAGGGGCAACATAAACCAACTATTATTCTGGAATTAAAGTGGCACCATTTCTCCTGAAGCTAATGGACAATTATAGCAAAATTGGAAAATACAAAGTTAATAAACAGACACTAATTGATTTCTTGAGTGGCAGCAATGAACAATTAGAAGTTGAAATTGAAAACACACATCTTTTATATTAGCACCCCCAAAATGAGGCAGTCAGGTACAAATCTAATAAAATATGTAGATGGTGTATGGGGAGATCTATAAAATCTGATCAAAGAACTCAACGAGGAGAGAGATAAATGGAAGGCAGTCCGGGTTCACAGATGTCAAGACTCTGGCATCTTTATGTCAGCTCCCCCAGCTTGATCTGTGGATTTCAATAATTCCTATCAAGGTTCCAGAAACACACTTTGAGGATGGATGCCAACTAGATGATTGCCAACTTTATTTGGACTAGCCAAAGACTTAGAATATTAAGTTCAGTATGGACGGAGAAGCAAATGGAAGGTCAGCCTTTCTAATATACTGTAAAGATACCCATTCCTAAGGAGTAGGTGGAGGGTTAGGTGGGGGAGGGAAGGCTGGGAAGGAGTGGGCGGAGGGGAGATAGGGGCAACTGTGGTTGGTATGTAAAATGAAAAAGAATTTAAATAAAAAAGACATAGTAATTAAGATGTACAGGGTTAAGGAATAAGCTGGTGAGAGATTAATGAAGTAGAGTTCACAGATATACACAGATGTGATCAAACAATTCTACCATGAAAGAAGAAAGATAACATAATGGAACAAAGGTTATCTTTCAACAAGTGGTGCTGGAACAAGAAGCAACCCTCACAGAAAACAACAGCAACCACAACAATAACAACAAAAGAAAAACCAGACACACACTTGATACCTCACAGGAATCAACTCAAAATCCACAAGCCTTCATGGTTAATTTTATTGTCTACTTGCCACCGTCTGGAGTCGCCTTGGAGAAGAGTCTTTTTGAGGAATTGTCTGGATCAGGTTGGTCTTGATAGTTATCTTGATTACTAATTGATGTAGGAAGACCCAGCCCATTGTGGGCGGCCCCATTCCCTAGGAGGGTTTCTAAACTATACAGGACAGGCGATGATAGATAGAGATGAGCAGGCAGTAGGGGTGCATTGGCGTCTCTCGGCTCTGGACTGTGGGTGCGATGTGACTAGCCACTTGAGCTCTTGCCTTAGCTTCCCTCAGTATAGGCTGAAGCTAGAATTGGAAGCCAAATGAATCCTTTCCTCCCCGAAGCTGCTTTTCTGTCAAGTAAGTTGATTAGAGCAACAGAAATAAAATTATAAGAGACTCAAACTGAAAACATCTTAAAAATCAAAAATCAAAGGGTATCTGCATGAGCTTAGGATTCTTAGCAACTTTTCTGCTATGCCACCAAAGGCACGCTCCATGAAAGAATATTAGTAAATCAAACTTCATTACATGAAAATCTGCTCTGCAAAAGACTGTCAGCTTAATAAAGAGACAGCTCACAAATAGGGTGTGAACATGGGGAGATATCCAGATAAAAAGCGACTGTGCAAATTAGCCAACATACTCTTCCAAGGGATGAGTAGAGCAGTGAGTTAGCCACCCCACTGGGAATCAGGTACAGACCTCCACCAGTGAATCATCAGGAAAGGTGACACGGGGGCTGGAGAGATGGTCAGTGGTTAACAGTGCTGGTTGCTGTTATAGAGGACCTGGGCTCAGTTCCCAACACCTGCATGGCTTCTTGCAGCTCCAGTTCCAGGAGATCTGACACCCCCATCTGGCCTCCAGAGAAACCAAGCACATACATGGCACACAGACATACATGCAGGCCAAACACTAAAGGCACCAAACACATGTATGGTGCACAGACACATATGCAGGCCAAACATTTATATACAAAAATGGAGTTAGATAAATCTTGAACAAACAGTTAAATCATTTAAGTGTTAAAGGCAACACACATATTACATGAGCACATGAAATTAAACTCTGTATCCACTGTACCTTACTGGGAAATTCAAACTAATAAATGATAAGCTACAGGCTGCATCTACTAAAGTGGGCGCACTGCAAGTGGGAGGAGTCTGTGAGCTCTCAAAGGCCAACCCCGGTGATGTCCTTCCTCCAGCAAGGTCACACATCCTAAACGTCTCTAAACATCACCACCAACTCCAAAACAAGTGATCACGTAACCTAAGCCTGTGGAGGACATTTCTCATTCAAGCTCCTGCAGTGATGAGACAATGATCACAGTCCACAGTATCTATTAGTATTTACTACAGACGGTGAACAATACATTTGCCTAAAAACCTTCGAGGGAACATTTATAGAAAGAAGCCTTACTCATAATAATAGTTTCCAAGACTTGGAAAAATTCAAGAAGTCCTTCAGGAGGTGAAGAGGTTAATAAACTGTACATGCAGCCAGTAGACTATTATTCAAAACTAGCGGGAGATGGGCTGTCAGAGCACTAAGTTGTAGGATGTGTATCCCAAAGGGAAGGAAGTCAATCTGGTGAGATTAGACAGTGCCTAATTCCTGCTACCTGACGTCTGGAAGCTGGGAAGCAATTGTGATCATGAATCAAGCCAGTGGCTGTCCGAGGGTAGAAGGGAGTGACAGAGGAACACTGCTCCATTAAGACATTGTCATGCTGCTGTGACAGGATATAGGACAAAGGCAACGTGAGGAAGGAAGGTTGTAACTTGGTTTGTAGGTATAGGTACCAGTTCATTGTGTTAGCGAAGGCATGGTGGCAGGAGCATGCGCAGCTGGTCATATTGCGTCCACAGTCAGGAAGCAGATGATTATCATAGATAGAGAGATAATAGATGGATAGATGTTAGGTAGGTAAGTAGAGTAGACAGATGATAGATAGATGGATAGATAGATAGATAGATAGATAGATAGATAGATGATAGATAGATAGGAAGATAATAGGTAGATAGGTAGATAGGTAGATAGGTAGGTAGGTAGATAGATAGATAGATAGATAGATAGATAGATAGATAGATAGATAGATAGATAGATAACAAGCAGACAGGTGATAGGTGAAATTTGAATGGTGATAACAGATGGATAAACAGATAAAATGTGAATGTGTCAGCTAGTACTCAACTTGTTTTCTCCTGCTCTGTTTCATTTTTGTTTTGTTTGTTTTTGTTTTTGTGGTCAGAGTTCCCTGCGCTTCAGCCATCCATTCCTCCTTCTGTTTAAAGTCACAGGGTCATGCTTTCCTGCTTAAGGACTCGGAATGGAACTGCCTAGTTCCTTCCTTTTGGAATTGTACAAAATGGCTAAATTTCAAAAATGTTGAATGAGGGCCATGTGGTGGTGGTGCACGCCCTTAATCTCAGCAATTGGGAGGCAGAGACAGGCAGGTCTCTGTGACTTTGAGGCCAGCCTGGTCTACAGAGAAAGTTCCAGGACAGGCTCCAAAGCTACACAGAGAAAGCCTGTCTCAAATAACCAAAAAAAAAAAAAAAAAAAAGGTGAATGAAAGATGAAGTCTCACCATGACCATGTGACCATGAGCCCTTCAGGGAGCCATAGCTCCTTGAACTGTTCACTTCCCTTCCACTGAGGATTAAGCATCGTCCTGGGTGTTTGTCCTCAGAACTTTCAGTTGCTTACAGATTCATCAGGTTTTCTCCGCATGTTTAGTGATATTACAGCCACAGTGCAACTCTCCTTTGTATTTAGTTTCAGGCCCTTGCAAATATCAAAGTATGGACGTGCGAGTTTCTCAGATGGCAATGGTATAATATTGCATAGACCTGTATACAATATTCCATGTGCTTTCAATCTCTCGATGACTTTAATGACTTGTACTGTGTAAATAATCTGGAAACACTTGCAGCACTGTTGCTCAGGGGATGGTGACAAGGACAAACTCTGCACATGTTCAGTACGGATGTAACTACTTCTGAACACTTTCACTAGAGCTTGGCAGATGTGGAGTTGGCAGGTATGAAGGGCTGCCAGTCGCTTCCTGCTGTGGAGTGGTTCTAGGAGAAGCCTCATTCTGAAGGTCTCCAAGCATCCCATCACCATCTCAGGCAACACTCTTTGGGGGCAGCACCTAGAAACAAGGACGGCTTAGCTGCCGACTGCAGATTCCAATCTAGGTTTTCCTCATAGCACCATGCATCTGTGGGCAGCCTGCTCCTGTCCTGTGCTGTGACTCACCTGCCTCGGGGATGTAGTGGGGATAGTTATCCCCTCCTTCAGCCCAGGGCTGGGTAAGGATTCGATAAGTCAATGAGTACACACAGCACGTAGATTGCGTTGGTGCTTCACAGGCAATCGGACATAATGATGATACTGTCCTGATTTTATAGGTGGGAACTGAGTCACACATAGGGCTCATGGTGATGCTGAAGGGTCTGACTCATCCTAAGTTTCTCCTCCGTGGAGCCTCGAGCTAATGTGGGACGTGTATGTGTCTTGTTCCACTAACTTTGTGGAAGACAGGGCTTTGCATTGAGTCTGAATATGACAACCCCGAGAACCCAGCCACCCGCCCTTCCTTTAGTTCTGTGGCTTTGGTTGAGGTTTTATCTTCTCTGCTTATGTTTCCTCATTAGTAGGGTATTAAACTCTTTGTTGGGAGGTGGAGAGGATTAGCAAAGTCAACATGTGGGGGAAGTTTCCAGAACTTCATTAAAAGGCAGTCATGAGGGCTGGGAAGATAGCCCAGACAGTAAAATGCTTGCTGTCAAAGAAGAAGGGCCTGAGTGTGAGCCTAGAACCCAAACAAAGAAATCCAGGCATGGTGGTGTGTGCTTGAGATCCCTGGCCTGAGGAGGTGGAGGCTGGCGGCTGTCTGGCGCCCACTGGCCAGTCAGCCAGTTGAACCAGAGGGTTCTAGGAAAACCTGAAAATCCCTGTCTCAGGAACGAGGTGGATGATAGCCATTCTGAGGAACAGCTCCAAACAGCTTCATGAGCACATACACA
>NC_022009.1:42104182-42117377 GCF_000317375.1 Microtus ochrogaster | reverse complement strand
AATGAGCTGCGTCCCAGAATGCATCTGCCCTGGATAGCTTTGTCCTGCGAAGGGGAGGGTATGGTAACTGCTGTGTCAGTTTTCCTTGCTGTGGCTTAAACACCTGCTTCAGCCTGACAGAGCATCAGCTTGCTTGGAATGGCGCATACCAACGAAGCTGCACACATGGGCCACTCCTCCGGGCGCTGAAGTGAGACTTGATCAAGGCTCTCTGATGGACCCTTCCTTTTAGGAGCAGGCTCCGTGGATGAAGGTCCTTCTCCGTGGCAAAGCAGCCATTCCTTCCCTTGTTTGTGAACGCCTGACTCCATCTCTCTCCAGTCAGTGAGCTCACACTTCTGAGAGCACTCCCCCACCTCAGCTTTCACCAACAGCACTGGGCAGTTCTTGGGGCTGGAAAGACTTGATTTAGAGTTGTCTTGAGAAATCTACCCACAGAGCCAGCCTGACCCGCGGAGTCTCCTCTGTGGCGAGGTGAGAGAGGCCCCAGGGCTGGTGTTTGCAGATGAGGAGACTGAGGTGACTCCCCAGCAGCAGCTGGCGTCATGCTCCATTTCATGAACCCTGGAGTGTGTCCCACAGAGGCCGAGAATGGCCTCGCAGACACACTCGTTTCCAGAAAGTCCCGCAGCCACCTGTGGAATGTGACAAAATATGGGCCGATCGCACTGTTCAGAAACGTGCTCATAGGCTGCTACGGAGACTAAATGACTTTCTGAGAGGGAAAAATGATCATATTGATTTCAGTCACACCCAGAACCGTGAGAAGATACAAACAAGCATTTAGCTGTCATGCTGCTGGCCAGCAGCTCGGTTGATGTTCTGCCCTTAGGTCTGGCAAGAAGTATCCAGAGTCGCACTTGGGGACCCTGCTTATGTGTGATGTAATAAGAGAGAAGCAAAGGAATCTGCTTCTGTGGGCAGAAAACACTTCCAACACTGCTGTCTTTACAGTTTTATTAGTGATAATCTCCTGCCTCCACAGAATGGACTCTCGGGAACACATAGCCTTCCCTGGCCCTTGATGCGATGGGGCAGGGATAATTAGAAAGCCACCCACACCCAACATCAAACGGTGGCCCTGACAACTGTAATCAGCACCAGTGAGATTCACCTTCCTGGAAATAGGAGTTTTCTATGCAGCCACAAGTCTATTTTGGGTAAACATCATTGACCACCCACGTGTAGAGACGCTTTGTTCGGAAAACCACTGCCCCCCCCCCTTTGTAATTTCATTGCAGTGCGCAGGGCCAGGGCTTTCCACTGAGAAATCCGATTGGATTTATTTTATTCAAGTCACTGGAGTCTGTGGTGGTTTTGCTCGAGAGATGTCACAGTATCCATAAATGGGATTATGTTCGAGTGGAAAGTTTTTCAATTGCACCACATTACTGGGCAGAGACAACAAATCTTGTGCTTTTCCTAGACGACGAAATGATTGTTAAATTTGTCCAGAGTTTCCTAGTCAAGGCTTTGCATTCATTGTTCAGTAACTGCTTCCCAAGTGCCCTTCAGTGGCTGTGCGGATTGGTGTTAACTGGCACTGTAGTTTCACCGAGGAACCATGTAAGCCAGGTCGGCCTGAGGACATTGTCTGTCAGTGATAGTCTCAGTTGTCAGTTGACACACGAATACCGAGCCCATGGTGGGCAGTACTGTTCCTCGGTTTGGGACCCTGGAGTGCACAGAGTGGAGTGACAAGCTGACTAGAAAGTGCTTGCCACACACGTGCCACACTATACACACACATCTCCATGCACACACATCTTCATGCACACACATCTCTCCATGCACACACATCTCTCCATGCACACACATCTTCATGCACACACATCTCTCCATGCACACACATCTCTCCATGCATACACATGCAATATACACATAATAATAATTAAGGGGTAAGATTTAGTATATTTTTTCTCATTTAGTATGATATTCCTTTTTGACTTACTATATATGACCTAGAGCATATGTATATATGTACATATTACATATACATCCATATATAAAATATTTATATTCCTAAATTTAGTGTATTTTGCCTGGAGAAGGTATTTGATATGAATTCACTAATAATAAAAATTGCTCTGACTTACTTTGTGAGTGACCATGTAATCTACTTGTTGAGGAAATGTCTGTGCTGCAGAGATAGACGATGGGTCTAATGCTGTGTTTCTTATGTTGGTTTCCAGGGTTGATGCTCCATTCATTGCAGACAGTGAGGTGTTGAGGTGTTGTACCATTGTACAGAGCCATTTCTCTCATTTTAATCTAATACTTCCTTATCCTCTCTTGGGTGCTTGGAGATTGGGGCATGTATCAGATAGTTTTGTATTGAAAAGCTAGAGCCATCCAAAGAGGGAACCTCAATTGAGAAAATGCGTCCATAAGATGAGGCTGTAGGCAAGCCTATAGGGCATATTCTTATGAGTGATTCATTGGAGAGGGTCCAGCCCACTGTGGATAATACTACCCCTGGGCTGATGGCCCTGGATTCTGTAAGAGGAAGCCATGGAGAGCAAACCAGTAAACGGCACTCCACTATGGCCTCTGCATCAGCTCCTGTCTCCAGGTTCCTGCCCTGGTTGAATTCCTATCCTGACTTCCTTCAGTGATGGGCTACAATGTAGAAATGTAAGCCAGATAAACCCTTTCCTCCCAGTAAGGTGCTGGGAACTGTGGTCCTGTGGAAGAGCAGAAAGTGTGGTTTGGTTAAGAAGGTGTGAGAGCATTTAAAACCTAGGACTAAGCAGATGTGGACAAAGAGGTCTAGAAGTTTTGAGAAATTGATTCCACTAAAGAGAGTTGGAAGAGGTACTTTGAGTTCAAGACTGCATGCCCAGAATGCTCCTGGGAGTAAAAGCCTTTCCTTTAAAACAGAGTGCTTGAGAAGACCTTGCATATGTGGTCTCAGACAGGACTATCTGGGGAAGAGTTTTTCCAGCTCTTTCACCCAGTGATCAGAAGCTCGTGCCACCATGGATCCAGTGTAACAGGCTGTATCTCAGGCTGGTATGAGAAACTGGCATCTGGTGGCCAGACACTTTTGATTTTGTTGAACCTAAGAGTTATAGAGACATAGACTTATAATGAAGTTCTCAGAAAATACAAGGCCAGAACAATGTGTATTGTTGCAGAATTCCCAACATGAAGCTCCTGAGTTGGCTATGTGTGAAGCTGTGAAGATGAAGCCCAAGTTGGCATAGAGACACAAGGAATTTTGGAGATTCTGGAACTATAGGATGCTTGTCACAGAGAGAGGGTACTTCATGAAACTAAACTAGAAGGAAACCACGTATACTGCAGATGACGGGGATATAGACAGGTGGTTTTACAAACCATCAGACCTTGGATGAGACTCTCATGAACCTAGAATGCTGGCTTGAAGCTGCAGGGTTTGGTGTAGAAGATGCCAAGTTTAGTCTTGCTTTGGTGCTTACTGTGTTTCCTGTCTTCCTACCACTCTCTTTAAAGTGATAATGAGTACTCTACTGTAGGATGTTAGTCAATAGTAACATTCTTAACTTTACAAGGGCTCATAGCTAAGTTTTTCATGGGTTTCAAAAGAGATTTTATGTATTTTAAATGGTTTGATATAGTTTATTTTTTTAAGTGAGGACTTTTGAAGTTGGGTTGAATGCAAATTTCCTTATAAAATGCCCATTTGTCTATGGGGGTCAAGAGTGTAAAGTTATATTTTGGATATAGAATATTCCCTGTAAGTCCATGAGTTTGAATACTTGATCTCCAGATGTTGGTGCCTTTGAGCAGAATGTGCTGCCTTTGGGATGGGAGGCATAACTCACAGAGATGGTCAAAAGTCAAACCCACTTCCAGTTCCATTCCAAAGTTCTTTCAGGTCTACCCTCCAAAATCACTTCACCGCCACAATGCACTTAAATCCTCCGAAACCATGAGCCAAAGTATATCCTTCCTGCTTGCTTCTGTGAAGTGTGTCTGATCACAGCAATGGAAACTATCACTAGCACACACAGCCATAGCCACTTCATCTATTTTGTTTCTATTTTAATTCATTGATATTTATATTTATTATTCTATCTACCTATACTTACAGTTGCCTATCTATCATGATTCTAATTGTATTTTAATCATCTATCTCATGCTTACATAGTCTTGCTTTATGATTAAGTTATTCCTTCACTAGCAGTTTGTTTTCATTCTTTGCATATTATCTTTGAAGCTCTCATTATAGGTTTTTGCTTCATAGTTATGATGATGTTAAAAATTTCCTTTTATTATAATAAACATCTTCAAAATTACAGAATATGAATACTAACTGTAAAGAAGAGAATGAAAACAGATAAAATAAAAACAATTATGCATGTATATATTTAAATCTTGACACTACTTCTTTCCTCTCTCTAATTGAAATTTGTGGTTTCCCATTTTCTGATCTCATATCTCTTAATATTATTGTTATTTTGCTTTTACATATCCATATTAAAGTACAAATGATATATGTCATGTGTTCTCACCTTTAGTATATTCTGAATCTGGATCACAACTCTATGAGTCCTTCCTTCAGTACTTCGTTTTTTACTACTTTTATGCTAAGTTGGGTACCACTGCCTCTCATCTGATTTGCTTCACTAATGTGAAGCCTGTTTGATGTGTGGGTAACTCTTCAAAGTGATGTTTCTGTGGGGAGAGGAACACAGGGTGGTCTTAGCTGCCATTCTGTTTGGTTTCCCCTTTGTATTATTAATGACATTAAGATATATCTACGCAAATTCATTATTATTCTGAAGCCACAGAAATGTCCAATCCAGTGCAGTGGTTGAGTAAATTATTTATCAGCAATATGAAAGCACAATAAGCAGATACTTAAAACACTGTTAGAAAAAGTCAAATAGAACTTTAAAATAGTTGTTAGATAATAAAAATGGAAGTGGAAGCCATAAAAATGTGCATATTATGTATTTGTATCTGTTCATAACATTTTGTGAAATGATTGCATGAAATGAGAAAGAAAATAGCTAAAATTGTAACAAGGGACATAGGCTTTAGAACTCATGTTTTTTCCAAATGTTTTACAACACAAATTTCAATTCAAATGCAAACCATTTTATCAAATCCATCTATCTATTGAGAATAACCAGAAAATCATGGCAAGTTTCAACAAAAGGTCTGTCAGGAAGAGTCACTGTCTACTTTTTTGCCCTTGGTTTTCACAGTGACCTGGTTTGGTTCAGAACTGGCATTTCAGAATATACAAAACGCAGTAGACTTTGCAATGAAAGAAACACAAACACTGAGACTGAATTGCATTGGAATATGACTCAGAGATTGTCTTTGTTTACTCTCTTGTTGTTGTGTAAATATCTCTACCAAACAGCTCAAGGGAAAAAGGATTTACTTTAGCTCATAGTTCTGGAGAGATCCAGTCCATCATAGCAGAGAAGGCAGGATGAAGGAAAAGAAGGATGGCTGGGCAATCACATTGCATCTCCAGTAAGAAGGCAGAGAGTGAACAAGAAGGCCCACCCATCATGACTTGCTTCCTCTAGCAAGGCTCGGTTGTAGGAGGCTATTTCTTTGTTCCCAGCTGCTCAGCCCCAAAATAACCACACAAAAATTATATTATTTGCAATACTGTTTGGCCAATATCTTAAGCGTATTGCTAGCTAGCTCTTACATCTAGAATTAACCCATTTCCATTATTTTATATTTTACCATGAAGCTTGTGGCCTACCAACAAGGTTCTGGCTGACAGCTTGTGGCTTGTGTCTGTCTCTGGGTGCAGCCCTGTGACTTCTCTTGACCCCGCCTTCTTTCTCCAGCATTCAGTTTAGTTTTTCCCACCTAGCTCTACTCTTTTTGCCCTATCACAGGCCAAGACAGCTTCTTTATTAACAAATGGTATTCACAGTATACGGAGGGGAATCCCATGTCAAGGCTCTACTTCAGAAAAGATGTTTCACAGCCTTCCCAAAGGACACCACCAGCTGGGGACCATGTGTTCAATCACTTGAGGCTACGGAGACACTTCACATTGAAACCACAATAGACACACACCTCAAATACATCAATACCATTCCTTTGCTGTATCTGTCTATCTATCATCACCAACTTCTGCTTCTTGATGATCAGGAAAAAATAATTCACAGTTCTTGAGTGTTAACTGTGTTCCTGACACTTAACTTGAATTACTGCATTAAATCTTTATGACAGTTTATGAAGAAATCAGTCAATACTTTCCGTGGAATGAATGAGCTGGGATGGGGCCAGGGTACCTCTGTCCACTGTCCTTTTTTACCTCGTGTTTTCTGTTACCTCATCTGTCTCACACATAGCCCCTGGCACTGCCCCCACTACCTATATCAACTTAATTTGGATTTTTGTACACAGTACTTTTCTCCTGGTTTTATGTTTAGGAACTATGAGGAGTTTCTAAGTTTGATGATTTTGAAGATTTATTCATCAAATGCAGGAGTGGGGAGCATATTTATTGCAGGATTTTCAAGATTTTTTTAAATTCTTACAGTTGGGAGAGTAAGAAGCACAGTAACCCTGCTCTCCTCTGGGTTCCCTTCCCCATGGAGACACCTGCTATGGGTCTCTGGGAGAAACAACACTGTCAGTTTCTATAGAGAAGCTGATTAACGTCTTTCAGCAAGGTCAAAGCCATGCTCTTTGAAATGGCCTATGGGATGTCCTGCTCCATCAGCATTTTCCCTTCTAGCCTCTCCTCCAGCTGTGACCCATTTCTAATTCATCTTGTCACCCGACAGTCAGCTCAAGTCAGGCACTTTGGACTAGGTCAGTCTCCTTCACACATCTGAGTCTGCACATCTAGCAGAAGCATGGTTTTCTGTGGATGACTAACCCCCAGACACGTGGGGGATGAGGCCCCAGACCTACCTTCCTCTAAAGGCCTCACCTCTTCTTCCTGGTCTCTCAGTGGCAGTGGTGTCTCCTCTAACCTGGGAAGCTTTGGGAGCATGACCCAGACCTTGGCCTCTTGGCACGGAGCCTTGGGGAGTCAGGCTCAATGAGCACTTGTGGGATTTGAGTCTTGACCACCAGTGGATAGTCTTGCTCAACCAACTCAAGTACACGGAGGAAAATGTATTTCCCATAAAGACCAGGAGGAGGAAGGCCGGTGCTTCAAGGAAGGAGTGGTGGATGCCAGTCACAGCTAGGGAGGGAGGCCTCACCTAGGAAGAACATCATCCGTTCTTCCTCTCATCCTCCACACTCCACTTGCCCTCTCCCTCATACCACTGGTTCTCATTTTCTCCTTAACAGAGATATATTGCAGTCATCATTTCAGAACCAAAATCCAAACACACTGTATTCTTCTAAACTTCTGGAACAAACTATGGCCCTATTTCTCTGTTTCTGTCCTCTAAACTCCTTCATTTTTCTTTAATGTTTTCTGTTTATTTTTGTTTTTTTTTTTTTTGAAGTAAGATGACCAGATCTAAACCAATAGCATAGCCGAGATATAGTGAGAATCTCCCACTGTGGGGAAACTCAAGGCCAAAAAATCAGCTACTGATAATATCATCATGGAGAAGCCACAAAGGTATCTGACCATATCCACAGAGACCGCGTGAACGCATGCACATATGTACACACACACGTGTACACACACACATGCACACACACACACATGTACACACACACCACAAGTGCACACCTACCATATGCATACAAATGCACAGACACAGAAACACACAGATGCACAAATACACAAGTGTACACATGCCACATTCACATACGTCATCTGTTCTAAAGACAGTTGCTCTGCAAACTTATTTGTAAAATCATAACTGTATTACATTTGGGGGCACAGTCATCAATATATACTTTTGTTGTTGTTGTTGTTGTTGTTTTTCAAGACAGGGTTTCTCTGTGTAGCTTTGGAGCCTGTCCTGGAACTCAATCTGTAGATCAGGCTGGCCTCAAACTCACAGAGATTCACCTGCCTCTGCCTCCTGAGTGCTGGGATTAAAGGCATGTGTACCACACCCACCCAGCCAATATATACTTTATTAGGGAGAAAATCCACATTAACAACAGTTGCTTCTGGCCTAAGTAAAGAATTTCATGCCTCCTTTACCCTCAGAAAACAAAATGCATTTCAGTTCTCGTGGTTCAAACACTTGCTGCGGTTAATGCACTCCATCATCTTGACCACATGTTCAACGGTGTTTGCTTTAATGAGGAGCCCTGGCTCACCTTCTCTGCAGCTCTTGATCCTGCATTTGGGGAGCAGGAGGTCACACAGCACGTCTATGCCCTCAGTTTTGCTCCACACAACCAGTGGCAGGCCAGAGAGGGAAGATAAATGATGAATCGTCTGTTAATGGTTTGCCTGGGTTTGCTCACTGCCCTCTCTCAGTCTGTGGCTCTGCTGTGCATTTCACGCAAGCAAAGGAGATGGCAGGAGCATCTTCCCAAACATCAGCGACACTGTGATCTGCCCATAGAAATGTGTGCTGAAGAATTGGGGAGAGAGGTAAAGCCACAGCCTTGAGACTACAGTGACCAAATGCCAAGCAGATCTCTCTGCACCTCGCTGCTTCCTGAGAACCAGTTCAGACCAGCTCTTCTCTGTGCTCCTCTTGCTATAAAGGAAGCATAGGAAAGTGCCTGAGGCTCACCCAGGGGCTGAGTGGCTGCCATGAGAACCCATGTCAGATGTGTGCAGGCTCAAGTGACTTTCCCCAGTAGCCCTACTTTAACATCCCGATGCTAGTAACATCAGCCAGAAGCTTCTGGCATTCCCACTTAGGTTCTCCTGTGTCTTCACCTCCCCTGATCTCCATCCCCCTCCTCTGACTTCACTGGGACCCCTTCTCTATGCCACCCCATGACTCCTCCTCTTCCTCTTTGTATAACTCCTCATTCCATTTTGCTATCTCAAACTCAGAACTTTATGACCACGCCTTCCCCTCAGAACCTCATACTCTCACAAGGCATCTCCACCATCTTCCTCCATTTCCAGCCAACCATGGCCTGAAAGAATGGCCACCATGCTCTGATGAGCTATTTTGGCTCTGATGCCAGTCTTCGGATAGGCCCCAGGGGACTCTAGAAGGCAGTCTTCCCTTCCCTTAACAACCTTTCAGCATCCTGATGGGAAACTCTAGCTTGTGGACAGTTCACAGAATCTAGACTATTTCTTAAGTGACATCTCTTTGTACCAATACACAACTTTAATTGGAAGGCATATGTGTGGCTGACTGACTTTCCATCTTGCTCCTATATGCTTCATTGTACCCCAAACAAGCTCCTGTTTCTATAAAGTTTTACCCCAAGCAAGGTACTGTTTCTATAAAAATTTTGCCCCAAGAAAACTCTGGTTTCTATAAAATTTTACCCCAAGCATGCTCTTGTTTCTATAAAAATTTACCCCAAGCAAGATCCTGTTTCTATAAAATTTTGAGGGACCCCAAAATTCAGAAATATTGGGGCCCTGCATCAGAGCACCCAATAAACACCAATTTGAGAGCAGAATATCATAATGAGAGAGTAAGAGGATCCATTGATCTCATGGTAGTAGACAGAATCTTGGTATGTGGGTATACATGTGTGCATGTGTGTATATTCCTAGTTGCATGTGCACAAGCATGTGTTTCATTTCCTGGCCATCCAGACCCAAATAATCACACAGAAACTATAGTCATTACAATGCTTGACCAATGACCCAGGCCTATTCATAGCTAGCCAGAGGTCCACCCTGGGTGTTACTCATTGGCACCGTCCATGTTATATTTTTTATACAGGGTCTCTCTGGCTGGCCTGGAGTTTTACTGAGCAAGTATGGGCTGGCCAACAAGGCTCAGGGATATGCTTGTATTCACCTTCCTAACACAGAGATCACATGCATGCACCACTATGCCTTGCTTTTAATGTGGGCTCTGGGGAAGGAATCCAGGTCCTTGCATTTGCTTGCCATGTGCTTTATTGACAGATGTCTTCAATCCCCCTGGTCAGAATCTCTAGGTACAAATGTAGCATCCATGCTGCTCAGCTGGCATTGCATAAATGAGGTCTAAGGCTCTGTGGACAATGGACTCAAGCAGGTGGACCCTCAGTTCTCCAACATGGCAGAGCATGGCAGAGCATGGCAGCCTCCCACTCTCCTCAAATAGATAATCCTCCTCTATTACCCACCATGCCCACCACTGCCTCTGCCTGAGAAAATTCCTCCTGAACAAGAAACAGGACATGGAGATCCAACTCCACAGATGCAGTGTTCACCCGCAAGAGCAAGTGCAGGGGAAGCTTTGACCTTCTGTGTGCTGGGCAGCGGCTCCTGACTCAGGCACTAAATCTGTTTCCACACTGTGTTCATGAGACACTGGTGGCCCAGGATGTCAATCAGGAACACTTGGTATTTGTCTTTAAATAAAGCAAAAAAATAATCTAAAAAGGGGGCAGACTATTTTGATTATGGTACCCATATCTGAGTCTCTTTTCCCATAGGTCCAGAACATTCATGCAAGTAACTCAAGTGTCACCTGATTCTCACTGGATACTGGACTTATGTTTAACTGATTTTTCAGGTTTGGAAGGTGAATATGAATTGTTTTACTACCAATATTTTTTTTCTTAGCATTAAAAAAGTCCTAAGATGGTCAGAGATTACTCACCAGAAAATAGCCATCTTGAAAGGGAAACTCAAATCAATAACATAAAAGAGCAATCTGGATTAGAACCCTTATTCTCTGAACATGAACGGGAGAGTGACCACAACAACTCTCTGTGCTGGAACAAAGGAGCCCTGGAAGTCAGGAGGGGGTGTCTTCATTCTAAGTCCTCCAGGGGCGTAAACAATCCTGAAAAGGCTGCTCTCACAAGCAGAGCTGTCCTGGGGAGCCTGCGCTGTGGTCCTCACACAAGGTAGAGATGGGAGAACTAGAGGCAAATTAGAACTCAAGAACATTTTCTTTTAAAAAATATTTATTTATTTGCTTATTATGTATACAGCATCTGTCTGTGTGTATGTCTGCAGGCCAGAAGAGTGTACCAGACCTCATTACAGAAAGTTTGAGGCACCATGTGGTTGCTGGGAATTGAACTCAGGACCTTTGGAAGAGCAGGCAATGCTCTTAACCACTGAGCCATCTCTCCAGCCCTCAAGAACATTTTCCTGGTCAATGTTTGTTGGAAGGGACCAGCTGTGCTCTGGCAGAGGCAATCTGCTGTGAACAAGAGAGGCTCCTTGTAGCCTGTGACTCCACAGATCTTCTTGATGCCGCAGACATGTTTTAAATGCCATCTTCTTTCCAGCAGAGGTTTATGTCTTTATGGGAATAAGTTGTGGACCTTCCTTTCTCATATTGGTATATGTAGAAACACATGGGAGTACTCTCGCAATTCTTCCCGTACATGTTCCCACTATGGAAGCCTGGAGGCTAGTGCCCTGAAGCCTGGGATCTGGTGGCAGAAAGGGTCAGAGGACTCAGCCCCAGTAACTCTTAACCTTTCCCACATCAACAGAAGAAGTTCCCACAGGGTGTCTGAGGAGGAATTCCCCTCTATATGCTGTGAATATGCTTTATTACCATTGGTTAATAAGAAAACTGTTTTGGCCTATGTCAGAGCAGAATATAGCCAGACTGGAAGAGTTATACAGAGAGAGTAGGCAGAGTCAGGGAGACACCATGTAGCTGCTGAAGGAGAAGGCTGCCAGAATGCCAGAAACTTACCAGTAGACCACAGCCTTGTGGTGATACACAGATTAATAGAAATGGGTTAATTTAAGATGATAGAGCTAGCTAGGAATAGGCCTGGGTTATTGGCCAAATAGTATTGTAATGGCTATAGTTTCTGTGTGATTATTTGGGTCTGGGTGGCCAGGAAATGAAAGAACAGTCTCTGCTTACACAATGGTGCCCACCATTTACAATGGCACCAGTGTGGGCCAACTACATCCACATAAAACCTGAGAGAGCTTGAGAAGGGATTCTAGACACAAAATAACAGAGTTAAGCACAGCTTCTTGGTAGCAGCATTTTCTCAGATAGGCTCCCTTTGCAAGAGGCAAGCGAGGCATGACTCCTTTAAGAGAAGGCTTCCTGACTCAGCATTATCAACAAAAACTTCATGGCTTTGTGAAGGGATGGTGGTTCTAGTTCTTTCTGGAGGTCCTGCACTTGAATGGGGTTTGTGAGCCGAGTGCTACAAGTTGCTTAATGGTAACATAGATCTGTTTTGTCCTTGGAGCTGGGGTAATGAACAGGATCACAGAGATGTCAGTAAACATACCTCTGCTATATTAAAAGGCCAACAGAGGAGAAGCCAGTGTCCAGGGTCACTGAAATCAATATCTTTACCATTTTAAAAGTGTTTCTAGTCATGAAATGATTGCAGAAACACAATAAGACAGATTCAGACAAAAAAGACCTCTGAATGGGTCACAGTGGTGGAAAGATGTACCTGGGCTTATGAGAGAGAAGAAAGAGTAAAGAAAGTCATATATTAAAGAGTAAAGATAATTAAATATTAAAAAGTATTAGAGTAAAAAGAATAAGCCAAGTAAAGATGGAAAATACACAGAGAGTCTAGATTATGTATTATTATTGTGGGTTTTTTTTTAGTTTTTTGACAGTTAATGAGATAACTGCAAAGAGACATTTGGTTGTGGGGGCTGCTAAATTAAGCAACATAAAGGTGTCTTGACTTCTAAATTTGAATCTAATAATATGTTACTTTGGAAAATAGGTTCTGCTTTTGTTTCCACAGAAGATGAGAACCTGTGGATTCCTTCTAGTCTAATGTGGTTTGATGGAACAAGACCCCTTCATAAGGTCTCTGCAAACCTTAAAAATACTTTGCCAAACAAACATCAGGAGGCAGTTTGGAGAAAACTATACCTAAATTCCAAAAATGATTGTTTATAAATGTTTGTTTTTCTTTAAAAGGGGATATGATATAGAAATGAATACTTTGCATTGGTATGGATTTTGGTCTATTGATAGATATTTCAGGTCAATTTTCTTTTATGCATGTTTATACTCTTGTTTAAGGTATTGTGTTTTTGCAGCTCATTTAAAAATGTAATGTATAGCTAGAAACCAATTATGAGTGAGTACATCCCATGTTCATCTTTTTGGGTCTGGGTTACCTCACTCAGTATAGTGTTTTCTATTTCCATCCATTTGCATGCAAAATTCGAGAAGTCATTGTTTTTTACCGAAGCGTAGTACTCTAATGTGTA
>NC_022009.1:42084802-42102570 GCF_000317375.1 Microtus ochrogaster | reverse complement strand
CCTGTCCTGGAACTAGCTCTTGTAGACCAGGCTGGTCTCGAACTCACAGAGATCCACCTGCCTCTGCCTTCTGAGTGCTGGGATTAAAGGCGTGCACCAATACCGTCTGGCTAAAATGTTTTGTTAATGTAGGACTTTTCTTGACAATGAGCCACATCTGCTCCAGGCAGCATCAATATACTTCAAGAGGATGATGGGCATCAAAGAGGGTCCTTATGGAGTTTGCTAGGCATTTGGGCAAGAAACTGCTCCTGCCTGGACTGCTTGATGGTATACTATATAAACATGACATGCAAGACCCATAGAAAAACTTGTCAAAAGAAGGTGAGACAGTCCTTTGGGGTTCCTGCTACATGGAAGAATCTGCCAGACATTCTGCAGGACATGGAAGAAAGTGACTAACAAACTGCCAATATAGGCAAACCAGTCTTTCAAATTGCTTGCTTCATGAAAAATCTTTCAGATACTAAGGGCCTGTAGGCCAAAGATGAGTTCCCCAATGTTATTGAAGAACTTTGGGTGACTGTCCAGGCAGTGAGATGTCTCTGCCAATTCTAGAGTTTTGGAAGTTGCATACAATGTGCTTCCTGTTTACTTAGGTAATATTATATCCTTCTGGTGTCTTTGATAGAGTTGAAGACAGATAGTTAAAGTTACAGTTTTCCTTAGTCATAATAAAGGATAAATTAGATATAAAACTTTAGACTCACAAAGAAGTATTGTAACTGTAATTCTATTTTATATTTTTCCTTTATTATTATTATTATTTTTTTTATTGAGCTCTACATTTTCCTGTAACTGTAATTCTTGCTGGATACTGGTTTTGTTATATGTAATTTTACTATGTTGAAGATAAAACCTTCCTTCTTATTTAAATGGAATTTATTTATTTATTTAAATACAATTTCCTTTGTATGCTAAGAATGTTTTATTACCATAGTTAATGAAGAAGCTGGTTTGGCCAATGGCTTAGCAGAGTAAAGCCAAATGGGAAATCTGAACAGAGATATAGAAAGACAGTGAGCAGAGTCAGGGAGATTCCATATAGCTTCCAAAGAAGAAAGATGCCCACCAGAAGCTTATTGGTAGGCCACAGCCTCATGGTGACACACAGAATAATAGAAATGGGTAAATTTAAGATGTAAGAACTAGATAAGAATATGCCTAAGTTATTGGCCAAACAGTGTAATTAATACAGTTTCTGTTTGATTATTTGGGTCTGGGTGGCAGGAAAACAAACAGTCTCCGATTACAGGTATCTTTTAAGTCATATGCATGTAGATGTCTCTAACATCTGTTCTTAAATACTCTGATGCCTTTCCCATCTCCAGATGGAATCAAACTAAAAAGTACCCTAGAAATCCACTCATTGTGCTCATTTTTGCAATGTCACCAACAAGTGTTCCAAGCAAAAATGACCACAATCCTCTGGAGTGACTCTCTATTTCCCCTCACATACACAACACCTGCAAAGCAGACTTTGAATCCCCTGCCCTGTGGTCTGGTAATCTACAGAACTATGAACTAAACAAATGGCTTTTGTTTCACGCCATCTAATACCAGGATACTTTGTTACACAGCCAAAGCTCACCAATACACTCTCAATCCCACTTCATCTTTCTCTCTCTGAGTTTTACAGGGACCATTCTTTCTTAGAAGGCTTTCTCCAATCCTTTCCTCTTTCAGTTCACCCTGCTAAATCCTCCTTGTTGCTCTGCTCCTGTGAAGGTCACCCTCAACTGAATACCTGTTGCTCTGCTCCCCCCACCTTCCTCCTTACCATTGCCCTGGCTGCCCACTACTTTACCTATGTTTACTCAGAATCTGTCTTCTCTTACATAGACAGAGGAACATGCCAAGAGCATCACCACTGCACGCTTGAGTTTTTGCTTGGTGCTGGGAACTATAGAACTTCAAATATGCCCTGGAGGACCATGACCTCATAAGAAAGATGGAGCTGATACATGGAATAAAACAAGTGTCCTCCAAGTAAGTGAACATATTTGAAAATTCTTAGGTCAAGGCAAACAAGAAAATTGGTTCTTGTATGATGGACCAAAGAAACATGTGGGTCAGGTGCTATTATAGGACACATAATATGCTTGGCACTACTGTTTTCATGATGTCACCCAAACCACCTTTGTCCTTTAACAATTTCATTTTCTTGGTGTTTGTTCTTTGGACAATCATTCCAAAAACCCCTACCTAATTCAGTAGGGCTAGGAACCCAAAAAGTCGACTGTGCTTTCCTGGTCCTTGGCCACCTCTTCCTTCCCTCACACTCAGGCTGAGATTGCCTTTCCAGATGAATACGGCAAGAGTAGAGGCACAGTCCAGAGGCATGTGAGACCAGGCTTGCAGAAACTGGCTCGCTGACATTCTACATTTCCTCCAGCGTCTGCTGGAAAACGGGATCCTCTCCAGGTGGTACCAATAATGGGATAAAAGCCCAGAGACATAAAAGCTGCCTGAAGGGGAAAGAGAGGAAGGGGCTGGGGGATGCCCTCATCCAGTGTTAACCATACCCGCTTCAATCAGACCCAAGCATCTCAAATTGGTCTTGCCTGCTCTTCCAGGGACATGAAGGGAAGCCGCAAGCTGTAGATCTTTAAAGCAGGACAAGCCCCTTTAATCAAGTGTGGTGGCCTGGCTGGGGTGGGGGGGATGTGGGATCTCAACGGGGCTGTGCCTTGGGTGACACACTGAGCCTGCATGGAGTTCTGTTTGCTTTCCTCTGTTAGACTATAAGGTAGTTGAAGGCCTGGGCATGTCTGTCTGCTCTACCTTTACAGAAAGTGTTTCTACCATGCTAAGTCAATGGTCTAGATTGTGAAACAATAATACATAAGAAAACAACCTACAGGGTTAGATCATGGGGGACAAGAAAGGATAATGTGATGATGACAATGATGACTGTTTGAAGAAGTACACGATATGCTGAAGGGATTGGGCAGGGTAAGTCAAAGCTGACAAAGGGGAGGATACCCCTAAGTTTTACCAGGAAAGGAGAACACTAATAGTATATCTGAGGTATTATGAATTCCAAGCTGACCTAGGGGAGTTGGAGCCAAAACAGGAAACAAAACCGGGAAGAATTGACTATTGAGAAGTGGGCTGAGTAGGTATACCAGATGGATAAAACGATCTAAGCCCAAAAGACTAGTTTGAAGTTAGTACCTGGATGTGGTTCAAGATCAGAACCATATTGTCTGATTTAGGGAGCCCAGACTGTTCAGACCACATTCAAACCAGTGTATGCCTGCAGTTTTCCTGAGCTAACAAGGTCATATGAGTTCTGATGTTCCTCCAAGGTCCCTCATTCCAAGAAGACCCTGCCCAGCTCAATCATTTACAATGTACATTATTATACCCAGCATCTTCCATTGGTTCTGAAGAGTTTACATCCTTGTACTTGCAAAGCAAACACTATGAGCTGAGGCATTCTCCCAGCTTCTTTTGGCTTGGTTTAACACAAACCACTTTCCAGACACACCATCTTTAACCACCGAATTTCGACATTGCCATTCTCTTCATGTTTCACAATGGAGAAACATTTTAAGTCATAAACACTGAGGAAGGTTAAACCATATACAGACAGGAAACACCAATGTCTCACTGGGATTCTACCATATTTACAAGATCTCATGGTTGTTGTCTCTTCTGTATCCACCCTTAATATATCTCCATCCTCAGAAGAACTGGCCACTCCCCAGAGGGAGGGAGAAAGAGAAGGGGAAAAGGAGTTTAGAAAGTAAAGTAGATAGTAAAGGGTCCATGTTGCCTCTGCATGTCCATCAATTCAGCTAATGCCACCCAAGCTAAGGAAGCAAGTGAACTCGAACTAGGAGGGAAGTTTCATGAAGTCAGAAGAGATATTCCATCAATTCAAAGAGAAGGATGGATAAGGAAGATCTGGTGCAACAGAGAGGCAAGGAAGTGTGCCAATGAATAAAGTTCTTTCCTGCTCATACCCAACCAAATTCACCTCACTTGTCAATCTAAGTAAATCAAGTAGACACTGTGCACCTCCATGGTCCACAGGAAAAAGCAATGGTTCAAATAGGGCCAGAGACTCTCCCAAGGCCTCACAGATCTATGAATCAGATCTGTAGCTCTGCTCCAGACCAATGAGCCTCCAGAGGACCTACTGATGAACATCCTGCGTCATCTCTGCAGGGGTCATATGGAATAAATACAGCACACGCTATGAAGTTGCACCAGTCCGCTTCTGTTTTGTAATACAGAGTGCATACAACCTGGGTATTCGCACGTCTCCTTCTGAGCGAGCACTGCCCTAGTGGTTGTGAAGTGATGTGCAGGAGCCACCCCACTTTAATGATTCTCTATTTCCACGGAACATATTATTTATAGAAGCAGAGACAGCAGCATTGCAAAGCCATTAGAAGGTGGTGACAGCAAGAGAGCACCCTCTGCTCTTCAGTGAGGATGAGACTCTAATTACTCAAGAACTCGCCACCATCCTCACCATGGAAGCAAGCTTGATAAATAACACCCGTAGGAAAATGGGACCTGATGTAAGTTGTAGCTTCCTCTGTACCAATGGATGGTTGGCCAATGGAGAGCTTCTGGCATTTGGCAAGACATTAGCAGTCTGGGAGTTTGGAGATCTCATTCCCCAACAATAGCCACCCTCATTCCTCACTGTGCACTTCTGAGAAACAATTAACATTTTTTACTTAAGTCATCAGTGCTAAAGAAGAGATGTCACCGAGGGAATAACAGCCTTGTGAAACTCCATGGGAGTTAGGGGTGAATCAATGGGCACTTAGCATAATTATGGGCATATCATTGGGTGCTAATTCCTGGGCTAATTTCTTCCCAAAGAAATAACTCTGAGAGCCCAAGATAGAGGCTGAACTTCAAAGGTAAAATTGAACAAGTAACTCTCGAATTCATGAACTCAAAAGAAAGGCAACCATTTGGGTTTGTTAGGAAAATACAATTTGCAGGATTTTGAAGGCAGGCTAGGCGGTCCTGATGGTGCAGGGTTTAGATCTTTGAGATTTGTCCTTGTTTCTGGGAAAGCCAAAGGGGAAGGTGATGATTCAACACCTAGACTTATTGCTCAGAAGGCAACTGGGCCAGTCCAAAACAGCAATGGGAGAATTCCAGGAAGCTGTACTACAAGGAAAAGGGAAGTCCCCTGAACGTAAAAACAAACACGTACAAGCCAAAACACACATGTGTTTGGAAGTACAGGCTTTGGGGACTCCTGAAGTTGTCATCAGCAGCTCTGCCCAGAAGGGACAGGCTGAGTCAGAGAGAGATTAGCAGTGTTTCCTTCTGCAGAATACTGGGTTAACCTTTCAGACCTGTGTTTTGTGGCCCTGGGCAGATGTGCTCATTCGTTTATTCTTTCATTCATTTGATTCACAATCCCACCAGTGGGGAATGATACACTCTTCTCTCCCTGTTCCAAAGAGCACTGGAGGGACTTCACCACAGCTACAGACCTGAGACGTGATTACTCAAGTTATATGAACTAAGCTGAAGGCTTCTGTGACCTTTCTTTGCCTTACTTTTCTCCATTTAAAAGTGAACACCTTCCAGTTCTGCCAAGTGGTTTTCAGGTCAGGAGTGTGAATTAAGAATCTCTTGCTAGGTCTGTGTTCTAATGTTTTAACCTTATGACTTTAAAATCTCGCCAGGATGCAACTTCTGATCTTTCCAATGGAAACTCTAAAGTCCCTGACTGGAAGGCTGGCTGTAAGCATTGGGTGGTAATGACCTGAACACGCATGGACCCTCTTCTTGGTCCTTGTAGCTGGAAACATTATAAGGCACTTTTGTAGTTAACCTCGGCTACCAAGCTGACCCAGCCCAGAGACATTTGAGGGAGTCTCAATTGGTGAACTGTTCGGCATAGATTTGTCCACAGTCATATCATAAGAGATTGTTTTATCTGTTGCTTGAAATGGAAGGGCCCAACACACTGTGTACGGCACCATCTTCCAGCAGGCAGTCTGAGCATATGAGAAAGACAGCTAAATACAAGGGGGAGAGAAAGCCTAGGAACTAGCCAGCAAGCAGCTGTCCTCCATCGGCTCTGCCTCAGTCCAGCCTTGAAGTACTGCTGGTTTCCCTTAGTGATGGACTGTGACCTGGAAGTGTAAGCTGAAATCAGTGCTTTCCTCCCCAGGTTGTTTTCCCTTCAGAGTATTTTACACGGCAGCAGAAAAGAAAAGCAGAGCATTGGTAAATAAACATGGGTGGCTGTCCCTTAACAGAATTCAAGTGATGCTGGTAGACCGTGGAACTTCTTGTTCAGGGCAGGCCTCAAACCATGCGAGTGATCAGGGCTGTGCCTGTGACTCTCTTATCAGAGCAAAAGAGTGGAGACCTGGCGAGATCATGGTGGGAAGTGTGACTGGGAAGTTTCAGAAGACATTTGGGAGTTCGGGTCCTGAACACTTCATTGCTGACCGTGGTCACCCTGTACAGATTGTCACCCGCCTACTCAAGTCCCAGGATCTAGACACTGAAATGTCACCACAGCATTTCACAGAGTGTCCTCGAGTCCTGAGAGTCACCATGACAGAGATCTCCTTCTAGCTATCCCCACTGTCCCTTGTTTGGACACAGCGTCCGGGCTGCCACATGAGTGCCTGTTCAGTTCTGCCTGGGAATCTCAGTGGGGAGATTTGTCCAGGTGGCTCATGGTCCCTGGGGAAGCCCAGCCTTCCTGTTTTCTCTTCATCTTCCCTGGCTCTCCTCTGACTCACTTCTGTCACAGCCAAGAGGGCAAGTGTTGAGGGACTGTTTAAAGCATCCATCCAATACAGGAAACCTTTTAATTATCTCAAGTGGTCACTTGATCTACGTGGGAAAGCATGGCCTCCCCTTGGCTCCCAGGCACCAGGAAATGGTAAATGAGGCTGACCCACCACAAATAGGAATAACTGCCATATGGCATGCGATGCCTGCTGGTCACCAGGCATTTCCCACACACCATGTCATTAGTCTCTGGGGCAGCACTTGAGGGAGGCCTCACGTGCTCTGTGTCCCAGATGAAGGAATCGGGAAACTCAAGGGATTTGCTCAAATCCTCAAGAGCTAAGAGGCAGCAGAGGTGTGATACATCTAGGCAAACATGTCTGGCTTGGGATCATGAGCTCTGTCCACTCAGCTACACTGGAAAAAATC
Organism: Microtus ochrogaster; assembly: GCF_000317375.1. Lineage (NCBI taxonomy): Eukaryota > Metazoa > Chordata > Mammalia > Rodentia > Cricetidae > Microtus > Microtus ochrogaster. The sequence goes on along the minus strand of NC_022009.1, from coordinate 42,095,406 downwards.
ACGTTAGGTAGGGAGTAATCATAGTCTGCCTGCACCATTGGAAGTCAAGAGCATCAGTTCCATAGAGACTCTTCTCAGAGTCTCATAGATGCTCTAGATGTTGCTTCTATCAGACCTTTATCTTCTGGAAAAATCCAAGCTAGTTTTACTGGCTGCTGGCATGTCACAAGAAGTGCATGTCTTACCTAACAAGCCATGGTCAATGTCTTTGTTTAGAAGGCCGAGTCTCTCTTAATCACTTTGCTGTTGTTATGATAACGCACCCTGACAAAAGCAACCTGAGGGGGAAAGAAGCTTGTCTTGGCTCACAGTTCCAGAGAGATACAGTGTGTTACAACAGGGAAGGTGAGGGCAGAGGGTGGCATGGTGGCAGGATCGGCGGACTGGCAATGCACATTGTATCCATACTCAAGAAGCAGACATGGAAGTGGAGTGGACTGTAAAACCTCAAGGCCCCTCCCCCAGGGTTCACTTCTATCAGTAAGGCTCCACCTATACCTGTTCCACAAGCATCCCAAATGGCACCACCAAAAGAGGACCAAGTTTTCAAGCACAAGAGCCCACAGTGATGTTTTACATGCAAACTGCAGCAAAGTCTTAGCCATTCTCAATGCTGACTATAGGAACCTAGGTGACTGTCTAAATTTGATTTCCTCTGAATGAGATAAAATATTATGACCAAAAGTAATTTTTGGAAGAAAATATTTATTTGCCTTACTGGTTGTGTCTGTCATTGAGGGAAAACCAGAGACCACAGAAGGGCACTGTTTTGGATCACTCCCTCTGGCTTGCTCAGTTTCCTTCCTCAAGCAACCCAGGCTCACCTGCCTAGGGATGGTATCACCCACAGAGGACTGGGCCTTCCTACAACAGGTAGTGAGTAAGAAAATGTCCCATAGATATGCACAAAGGCCAATGCAATGGAGGTGGTGCCTCAGTTGAGGTCCCCTCTTCCCAGGTGTGTCAAGTTGACAAGTGGCATGAGGGAGGAGACTGATGCTAGTTAACCGGTCTCATGGCCCTCTCTTATCCGCGTTATAAAACCTGGTGGTTCCCACATGTCCTCACACATGAACAGCAGAGGCAGGAGCATCGCTGCAAGTTCCAAGCCAGCTGTGCTACATGGCAAGGCTTTATTTCAAGAACAAACAAAGAAACCAAACAACAAGCCCACCAGAAAGACCTGAGGTGAACGCGAAGCATCAGCCCCGTGTGTCGCCTAAAAGAGCGATGGACAGCTGGTCTGGTGGTTGCTGTCACTCTCTCGATGTTGTCTTTGGTTGATGCCCAGGACCCCCCACACACCATGGCCTTGTCTTCCTTTCACACCAGTTTGAGGGTTCATCTAGCTTGCTTCTTCTCGCCCCATAAGCTGCCATAAGGCCCCTTGGGCTTCCTTCATTCTCTCTGTCTCCTCGTTCCTCTCTCTATTCCTCTGCAGGTTAAACCAAACAGCCTCTGATTTTAAGGATGCCCTGGACAGCTTAGCTGAGGGTATAAGAGGAGGCTGAGGATGTTTCCAAGAGGAGGTTCGGCATCGGTGTGTGACTCCTGAGTCTGTCCCTGTGGTGACCCAAGGCGTTCATTTCCCTGATACCAACTGTATTGTTCTTACATCCTCAGACCTTTCCTTTTTCTGATAATTTTAGAACTTAGAAAGAGGCACATAAGTTTATTTTTTATCATGCTAGACTCTAGCCATCCTCACCATAGAACACTAAAAACCTTTTAGGGTTCTGTATTTTTAGATCCTTACTTAGGTCTGACAAGTCCCTCTAAATGTTTCTGGGGAAATTCATATTCATGTTTCAAAAAAAAATTCATGGCATGTCAGGAATAGAATAAAAAAAATTGAGGTATCATGAGTCAAAAGTTAGTTGCCAAGGTGCCTGGGAATCTAAGAAAAGTCCACCATTTTCTTCAACAGATTGTGTTAGAATAGCTGGTTCTAACAGGTCAGAGGTCAGATCCTTACCTCAACTCTGTACCTAGAAAGAAATGCTCCTGTCTTAGAATAAAAAAAAATATCCAATGATTAGATTCATTATTTTAGCGAGAGATTACAAAAGCCAGACACAAACAGAAAGCCAACAATAGAAAGAAAACCCCTATCTGAAATTATACTAATAAATATGTATGAAAAAGACCCCATGGTCTAATAACTCCACATAGAGTTTCTGGAGATGCTGCCCATTCCGACCTCCTTACTCTATACTGAAGAAAACTGGCTGGCCGCAGTTAGTTTCAGAAGACAGGGATATTCTGCACTCATCGTGAAGGAAGTGTCTTTTCAAGTACACAAAGCCGTGTGTGAGCACACCCTGTGCACAACTGTGTCAGAGACACAGACATCCGACACTGGTAGCTCACACATCTTGGGGGCAGGTGACAAGAACAGAAGAATGGAAAATTAGTCTGATAACCTCAAGAAATCTGGAAAAGGAGGCCCTGGGGAGACTTGTAGGTGGTGCCAGAATGAGTCCCTGTCCTTAGAGAATGAGCAGAGATTTACTGGGTAGACACTGGGGAAAGAGACAGAAAAGATGACAGTTCCTTTGAACACAACAAGATGGTCCAGGTTTACATTTAGGGGTGAAAGGTTAATGACAGTACATTCTAAGAGGAAAATATATTGCTTCTGTTTCAGCAGCAGTTACAATTTTTATTTTACTATATATTAAAATATATTAATTTTCAAATAATTCTCAAGTACATAGAGAAACCCCAACCTCTAGTAGTTTCTTTTCTCAAAGTTGTCGCAACATGCCTGACATAAGCCACTTGGAGGAGGGACGTTTTATGTGGTGCATGGTTTCCAGGAAAGTTGTTTATCATGGCAGGAAGCCATGGTGGAGGGCTTGGCTGCAGGTGGCAAGGACACATGGCGGCTACTGCTTCTCACCCTTGGTTGGATCAGGGAACCTGGTCAGAGTCAGAAAGGATGTACCCTTTAAGGCTTACCTACAGTGACACACATCTGCTAATTAGATCCCATATCCCTAATGTTGGGCAATCCAAAAACATTATGCTGGGGACCAAGTGTTCAAACACATGAACCCACAGAGAACACTTTAGGTTGAAATCACAGAATCCCCAGTACCTCAAAATGTGATCTTGAAAATAAGGCCAGGTAGAGGCAAATCTAGTTAAGTTGTGTCATTAGGAGGGATACTCATTCAGTGCTATTGAGGATCTTCTCTTAGACGTTTTTATATTTTTATGATTTTATGTGTATGGATATTTTGTAAAAATGTATAAAAATGCTCTGCATGTAAGCATAGTACCCTCAGATATCAGAAGAGGGTGTTGATCCCCTCAAATTTGAGTCACAAATAGTTGTGAGCCACCAGAAGACATGGATCATCTGAAAAAGCAGCCAGTCCCCTTAAAATGGGGATGTTTAGACATGGGAACTGACATCCAGAGGGAATCCAATGGAGGACACAAGATGCAGGTGACACGGGTACAATCCGAGGCATACAAAATTGCCAGAAGCTGGGCAGCAATCCTGGAGCCGAGGTTCTCACTAGATACTGCAGAGGGAGCTGAGCCCTGCCCAACCTACATCTGTGGCCTTGGAAGCTGTGAGGACACACGTTTCTCCACCTGTGGCAGACCCTCACAATCAAACGTGAGTCCATGCTGACCCTCCAGGAAGGTCTCCATTGGATTGGCATGGCCAATGTGAATTAGACTGGACTGGCTTTCTCCTCAAAAGAAATGACCAGGGACCCTGGAAGATGGCTCAGTTGGTAAAGTGCAGGCAGACCTGAATTTGGTCCTCAAAACCCATGCAAAAATCTAGGTATAGTGGCATAAGCTTGTCATTGTAGCTCAAGGTAGGCAGAGACAGGTAGATCCACAGAGTTTACTTACCAGCTAGGTTCCTCTACTTGCCGAGTTTCAGGCTCATGATAGATTCTGACTTCAAATTAAGTGGATCGTGCATGAGCCACAGCATTTGAGCTTTTCCTCTGACCTACTCACATACACATACATGCATATACACATATATACACTCACCAACAATGTTACAATGCACACTTATGCCCATGGGCAGGGAGAGAGAGAGAGACAGAGAGGGGGGAGGGAGGGAGGCGGGGAGAGGGAGGGAGGGAGAAAGGGAGGGAAGGAAAGAGTTTGACTGGAGGAGGAAGGCCCAGCTCCCTGATGTTAGAACACTTCTCTAAACTCCTTCTCTGGCTATACAGAGATACTTGATAGATGCCTCAATTTCCTCATCCATGAAGCTGGGAAACCCCAACCTTGAAAGAAGCATCCACATGGCATCTCATAGATGCCAAGAGCCCCACACACGGTGTCTGGCAAGGTCATCAGTCAGTCAATGCTCTGTCTTTCTTGTGCCTCTTTCCCTCTGGTCCTGTCCTAAGCCTACTCTCTACTTGACAGAATTTGCCCATATGACAGGGACTCTGAGAAAAGTGCAAGTTTACATGCCTTGAATTACCAACATTTTCCCAAAAGAGGGTTCTCTTTTACTTGGGTGTCTCCTTGCAAAACCCAGTCCCAGCCCATGGAAAAGTTGATGCTCTGGCTAGTGAACCACTTGTTGACCCTAAACCTCTTCCTTGTAATTCTTCCCAGCATTTCTATAACACATCCCGAAGTAATCAAAACAGCAAGCAAGCATGCACAGAGAAATGTACAGTTTGGGGATAGAGTCTAAGACTAGTCCCACTGTGTGGCTTCAGTCCCACTATGAGGCCTTAGACCTGTGACCAAGTCTTTGCACTTCAATGTCTTCACATGGAAAATAAGGTCTCTGCTTGTGTGGTCACCCGAGGGTTTAATGTGGCGAAGTCAATGGTGCCTGTGGGCAGATATGAAACCTTCAGTGGCAGATAGCCTCTCTCTTCTGTCCCCTCCTGGTGAGCAAGGTCCATGCCACTGCAATGAGAGAAGCTTGAGAAGCGAAATATCTCAACAGCCCCTGGAGTCTGGGAGCTCTCTTGTTGCTAAGCTGCAACTATTTACCCCTGAAAGTCTTGCAACTTTCGTATATTAAAGAATGAACACTGCTCACCAATCTTATTTTTAACATTTGAAGCTAAATTTCACACAAGAGTGTTCAGGATCCTCCCTTCATCCTAGACATGGTTGGTGAGCCAGGGCTGGGAAGGGGTCATGGTGGCAAGAGGAGATTCACAGATCCAGGGGTGGGCCCCAGGCTGGGCAGACTGTGAGAAGAGGCATGGGGGAGGGCTGCCAATCTGGAAGGAAAAAAGAAAGGCTAGTTTTTGCATTGCTGTTGTTCAGACAGGCATAGCAAGTATTTTTCCCAAATCAACAAGCCTTCGGGACTCAGGAAGCATTACTGCTAAGTGATGTGGTTTGGGAAGTAGAAATGTCATGTATTAGCCATGTTTCGGTTTCTGTGATAGAACACCATGGCCAAGACAGTTACAGAGGGTTAGGGTCTATCATTGCTGACAGTGGCCATAGGATGCAGAGAACTCACATCTTGAATGGCAAACATGAGGCAGCAGAGTGAACTCAAGTGGTAGGAAAACTTCACTCCCAAAACCTGCTACCAGTGACATACTTTAGGCAACTATGTCACACATCCTAAGCCTCCCAAACAGTGTCACCAACTGGGGACCATACGTTCAAATGCCCCCAATTATGAGAGACATCTCTGCTCCAAACCACTGTATCTTACTACGTGAAGTTCACAGTTCTAAAACACAGACTGACTCAGGCTTGCAAATGTGTGTGTGTGTGTGTGTGTGTGTGTGTGTGTGTGTGTACATACAGATGATAGATAGATAGATAGATAGATAGATAGATAGATAGATAGATAGATAGATAGATAGAAGATAGATAGATAGATAGATAGATAGATAGATAGATAGATAGATAGATAGATAGATAGATAGATGTGCTCTGACAGTAACCTTGAATATCACAGTGCATGAAGATGTTTCCCACCCTAATGTATACACATATATGTGTGTATGTATGCACATAAGCATATATATGGAACTTATCAAAGTGGCTGACAGGTTGTGGATCAGCTAGTCCAACAATGGCTGTCTACCAATGGAAAGTCCATGAATTCAGAAGTAGTTGTTCAGTCCACAAGGCCAGATTTTCAACTGGTCCTCAGTATATGACAGATCCCAGAAGCAGACTCTATGGACTTGCTAGTGAGTGTGAAGGCAAGCAGTTGAAGGTCAAGAGCTTCCTTCTTCCATGTCCATATTGGCTGTAACAAGAAGGTGTAGCCAAGGTTTAAGGTAGATCATCACACCTCAAAGATCCAGATCGAAGATGGGTCTTCCCATTTCAAATGATTTAATTAATAGAAAATCCTTCATAGGAGTATGAAGCCACTTGGATTTTAGTTCATTTAGATGTAGTCAAGATGACAGCCAAGAATAGCCATCACATTAGTAAATGGTCACTTTTTTATATTGTTCTTGCAATATTATTAGACATAAAGCATTCATACATACTATATAGAGATGTTTGTCCTAAACTACCTCATTAAGCTAACTCAAAGGAAAGAACTAAAATTGTCTAGTTTGGTACACAGCATGCAGGTGTAAGAAAATGATGAATCTGGCATCAGGCCCTACAGTACTATAGGTCTCAGTTCCATGTACAGAAAGCTGGGTTATAGGATCCAGAAAACTGTTGTGGGATGCCTTGTACACATCCTCTTCCTGTGGACTTGTGCCCAGGAAGCAGGCTAAAAGTCATAATGTTGCTGAAGATAGTCATGTGAAGTCAAACCCCTGGCTTTTAATACCAGAAACGTGACCTTAGGAGAGGAGGGGCAAGGAGCAGAAACTAATCGAACACTGTGTTCTGAGAAAGGTCCAGCATCTTACACCAGTTCACACACTGAAGATATTAATGCATCAGCATCTTATCTCAAGAGTCTTACTCCCAGAGCCTCATTCCCACCAAAGTTCCACTGACTGGGTATCTTGGGGCTCAGGAGACACTGTCTGGAGACAAGAAGGCATCTTGCTGATGGCAGATGTGAGCAGAGTGTGTGGTGAGGTGCTGTCTGAGTTAGGGTTCTGTCACTGTAAAGAGTCACCATGACCATGGCAATGCTTATAAACAAAGCTTTGATTGAGACGGCTAGCTTCCAGCTTCAGAAGTTTAGTTCATTATCCTTTTATGGCAAGGAGCATGGTAACATGCAGGCCAACATGGTGCTGAAGGAATAACTGGGAGTCCTACATCTTGCAGGCAACAGGAAGTCAACTGTCACACTGAAGGAAGCTTGAGCAAAAGAGTCCTCAAAGCCCACCCCCACAGTGACATACTTCCTCCAACAAGGCCACACCCACTGCAACAAAACCACACCTCCTAATAGTGCCACTTCCTATGAGATTATGGGGGCCAATAACATTTAAACTACCGCAGGTGCCTATGAGGACTTTCAAAGGAAGTGGGGACTTGGGGGAGACCCATTGCTGAGAGACGGCAAGCATGGAGACCCACTCAATGGTCCTGATGTTGCAACTCTTGAGTAATGGCAGAGAGGAGAGTGGAGAGAGGCATGGGAACCCATCACAATGGGTGTAAGGACATGGTCTAGGACACAGAGAATTCGTCTGTGACAGTCCTGGGAAGGAGGGATATAGGAACAGACAAAACATTATGTCACTGTGGGAGAAAGTAAGATCAGGGTCCCTCTGGGTCATTCAGTCTCCTAGGTTAGCAGCTTGAGATTATGAGTGTCATTCATGACCCTAGGAATAATGAAGTGATGCTGTGTGTTTTGAGGAAAGTTCCATATTGATACAAGTTCTCAGCTGCTGTGGGACAATGGTCTTTTATCCTGTTACTTGTATTATTTTTAATAAAATGCTGATTGGCCAATAGCCAGGCAGGAAGTATAGGCAGGGCAACCAGGCAGGAAGTAGAGGTAGGGCAATGAGAATAAGAAAATTCTGGGAAGAATTCTCAGTCTGCAGTCGTAACCCAGCCTCCGAGGAAGCAAGATGTGACTGCCTTGCTGAAAAAGGTACCAAGCCACGTGGCTAACTCAGACAAGAAATATGGGCTAATGTAAGTTATAAGAATTAGTTAATAAGAAGCCTGAGCTAATGGGCCAATCAGTTTATAATTAATGTAGACCTCTGTGTGATATCTTTGGGACTTAACGATGGTGGGAACCTGGCAGGACAGAAGCCTCAGATAACAGAATGGTGCCCATGTGGACAACTGCATCCACATAACACCTGAGAAGTAATTCTAGTCATAAAATAACAGTGTTAAGCATGGTTTCTTGATAGCAGCACTTTCTTGGGTGGGCAAGCACTCTTATTTAAAAGGGGCATCTTTACTCAGTTTTAGCTGCAAAACCTTACAGTTTTTTAAGAGGTCCTGCCATGAAACACTTAAATGGTGTTGATAAAAAGCTTATTGCATGCTTTTTGGTGGTGGTGGGGACCTTGAAATGCCATAAAGTTGTGGCAATAAACATGGTTCTGCCCTGTACCTACACCATGAGGCTGGACTCTCAGAAATCTAAAGAATGGGCTGGACCCAGCCATCAAAGCCACAGCTTTAATCCTAGCCATAATGCTTAGCAAATTAAAGACTCATGTGGTCAAAAAAGAGAGATATACAGTAAATACAGATTCAGATGAAGAAAACCTCTACACAGATTAGAGTGTGTTTAAAATTATGTGTAGGCTTGGGAGATAAAAGAAAAAGGATGAATGTCCTTAAAAGAAAAAAGAAAAAAATAGAGAGCAGTTGGGTGTGGTGGCACACACCTTTAATCCCAACACGTGGGAGGCAGAGGTAAGTGGATCTCTGTGAGTACAAGGACAACCTGGTCTACAGAGTTAATTCCAGGACAGCCAAAGATACACAGAAAAACCCTGTCTCAAAAAGCCAAAAATTATTATGAAAGAAATAGAGTTTAAAATAAAGCCGCATAAAGATTGGAAACACACAAAGAATATGGATACTGTATATTATTATTATTATTATGCTCCCTTTGAATTGTTTGAATGCTAAGGAAGGAGCAATGGCTGCTAAAAGATATTTGTTTATAAATGCTGTTGAGTTAATCCAAGATAGGTATTTTGAAAATACCTTGACTTCAAAATTGAAGTCAAAAGTTATGTTACTTTGAAGAAGAGGTTTTGATTTTGTTTCCACAGGAAATGAGAGGTTGTGGATTTATTCTGGGTTAAGGAAAGTCAAGTTTGATCAAGAAAGACCCCCTGAGAAATCTCCAATAAGAGCAGATGGCCCAGATGTCAGAGTTCTACATCCAGAATAGATTCAAGACTCCAGTCACAACTTGATCATAATTCTAAATTTTCTTTAGGTCCCCATAAGATTTCAGCACCTCTCAATTAGCAGGAAGTAGCCTGGAAAACTACACCCACATTCCCAAAAATGGGCTATGGATATTTTTCTTTGTTTAGAATGCTGGTTACAAGTTGTTATAAATAATGTTCAGGAGTAAAGCTAAACAAAAGATATTCAGAATACTTATTTAAAAAAAAGGTGGGTGGGGTGGGGAGTGCTGTGGGACAATGGTCTTTTATCCTGTCACTTGTATTATTTTTACTAAAACGTTGATTGGCCAGTAGCCAATCAGGAAGTACAGGGGGCAACATGGCAGGAAGTAGAGGCAGGGCAATGAGAATTCTGGGAAGAGTGAAGTTTCAGTCTGCAGTTGTGACCCAGACACAGATTAAGCAAGATGTGACTACTCGCTGAAAATGGTATAGAGCCGCATGGCTAACATAGACAATAATAGTGGGCTAATATAAGTTACAAGAGTTAATAAGAAGTCTGAGGTAGTACACCAATCAGCTTATAATTAATGTAGACCTCTGTGTGTTTCTTTGGAACTTAATGACTGTGGGGACTAGGCAGGACAGAAACCTCTATCAACACTTAGTCAGGGCGCTGGTCTCCTGAGTACAAAATCTCCACACAATAGAGTTCAGGGCCATAGGAGGCACAGTGTGAACCCACCTAGTACACAAACAGGGAATCACATAGGCTGGTACCCCCAAGAGTAGGTGATGCCAAGAGACTGCAACTCCACCATCCCCTATCCCACCTGGCAAAGGGCAGCTCTGTCTTCCTAAGTCCAGCGAAGGATGCCATGGCACCTGAGCAGTGTGGACTGATCTCAGAGTTCAAAGCCCCCAAGCATTGGTTGGGGAGTCCAGGATTCCCTGAAGGGCCAAGAGAAGGCTGCCATGATGGAGGTTTTAGGAGATGATGACCCCACAGGCCCAGCGTTGCAGAGGAGTTGGTGGGATGAAAACTGAGAAAGACTACCATGATTGTTCACGGAGAAATGTCCTATGAATATTCACTCTCTTTTTCCCACTAGTCAGATCAAGGGGCTGACAGCCCATGGGAAAAGACCACAGGGTGAAATTTTTTTTACAAGAAGACACAGTGATTTTTACTGAAGCTTGGCCAGTGGGAGATTGCTATGTAGGACAATACAATAAAATACAATAAATACAATAAAGGATCTTCTGGAGGCATTACCATCCCTGACTTCAAACTCTATTACAGAGCTACAGTGATGAAAACAGTGTGGTACTGGCATAAAAACAGAGAAGTCGACCAATGGAATC
>NC_022009.1:42074455-42082732 GCF_000317375.1 Microtus ochrogaster | reverse complement strand
TAAAAAAAAATAAAACATGTTTTGAACTTTAAAAAAAAAAAAAGAAGACACAGTGATTTTTACTGAAGCTTGGCCAGTGGGAGATTGCTATGTAGGACTTCTTCAATGGATGCTGCAAGCAAAGGATTAGATCATGTCTATCTGAAATTCTAGCAATACGCTATAATTGTAACCCACAATACCTGCTGTCTTTGGGGTTGTCTCTAGCATGCAGTGGCAGTGCGAGGTGGTTTGAGGGATGGGACCATATTATTGGAAGAAGTCAGACCAATGAGGATGTACCTTTCAGGGAGACAGAAAGACTGTTCTTTCCTGTATCTCAGTTTGCTTTCTGGTCACCACACAGTAAACAGCCCTCCTCTGCCACATGCTGTCACCATGGCTTACTATGACACCAGTGACCCAAAGCAATCAAGTCAAGGGGGGCTACCCACTAAACTCCTGGATATCATGGTGCAGAATAAGCTGCCCCTCCTCAGTATTTGATTGCCTTGGATATTTTTTCACAATGATGGAAAGCTGGCTTGTGATTTGGAAGGTGGCAATATTTGGAGATGGAGTCCTTAAAGACGGCTATAGTAGAATCTAATTAAAAAACAAACTATGGAAAAGCAGGTAAAAAGGACATAGACACATACAGAAAAGACTACACATCATAAGATGTGGCAAGATTCAGTATATGCAACAACAGTCAAGAAATGCCAAGGATGGCTGGCAGTACAAGAGAGAGAGAGAGAGAGAACATGACACTGTCTCTGTCACTGTCACCATCTGGGTTGCAGACTCCACATCTTCTAACCAGGATAGAAGTTTCTGTTGTAAGGAGGTGCCCTTCTTACACTGTGCTATCCGTTTTGCGATGCCATCTCTCCTCTTGAGGGAGGGTCTCCCTCCACCTTTATATCCAGAACTTTCCACAGGTCTAACTTGGTGTGCATGCATTTTTGAAAGTATGAGTGAGCAATTAACTGAATAGCAATAAACAGGCGCTTATGAAATGAGGCAATAGAAATCTCCAAAGAGGTATGGGGACTTGGGAGACTCAGAAGTCTTTGTTTGTGGGGTGAAACAAGAGCAGGCTCTGATGGGGTCATGAGCTGTTTCCTGGTGAGGGTGGTAAAGGCAGTGTGGGAACCAGGAGGGGCATATTTCTGCCTGAGGACAGGGGAAATTGGGGTCCTGAGATGGAACAGGCAGCCATGTGTTTACTTGAGTTGAGCCTGGAGATCTACTCTGAAGTAAGCAAGGAAGAACCTTCCATGCCCAAGACAGAATCTCTCTGTCCAAGATGCCAGAGCACCACCCAGATTTAGAAAGGCCACTCCAGCAAAGGATAGCCAGCAAGGAAACTAGGAAACCAGGCTGAAAACAGCTAAGTCCTGACCAAGAGAGTGGGTGGTAGGCAGAGAGAAAGGAGGGCTTGAAGACTACATGTCTCAGCTGGTGAGACCCGGCAATTGGCAAAGTGAGGGAAAGAAAAGGGTTTAACTTCTAAGTGGGGGCAGATGGTGTCGCCATTAATGACATGGGAAGTGGAAACGTCACAGAGCTGAGCGGGGAGGCAACTGGGGCTGTCAAGTTCAAACCCTCTGGGTGGCACCCAGGTGGGAACATCCTGTTCTTGGCCTTTAAATGTCAGGGTAGATGATCAGTATTCAAACAGAACAGGGAGGGTGCTGTGCAGGCTGCTAGGGAGGACATCATGGGATATGATCGCCTTTCGGCATTGCTTGAAACATGAAAAAGCTGGTACCTATCTCAGAGTTCTCGATGCAAAAACTGGTCCTCATGCTCAGGTTCACAGCACATATTCGCACCTTTTCCCTCATAGAAACCCATCGCCCCTCCACTGCTGCTGCCTATGGCACAGTCCGGCAAGGCCACTAACACTCGGCCTTCTCTGAGAACCACTAATGAGGAGACCATTCAGGATGGTGCATTGTGGAACAGGCCATGCTGGCCCAAGTTTCATCTCAACTCACGGGGCCTCTGAGTCCACCATATCCCGGGCTACAGAAACACCATGAGGTTTGCTGTAGAAGTTCATAACTCCAAATGCCTGAGCCAGAGATAGTCCAGGGGAGAAACTAAAGTCCCAGGGTAGGTTGTCCCTCTGCTGAGAAGAGAATGGCTTTGAGCCATGACAGAAGCGCCTCATCGTTTCCTTGAACATAGAGGTAGAGGAATGTCATGGTCAGCTGACAGGCCAGGGCGTGTGCTTCCAAATCCTAGTGTCAGTACTTCTGTGAGTGTGCCACCAAAGTCCATTCATCTTTGAAGGCTTGCTGGGGTCTTTCTGCAGAGCCATTCGCAAGCCCCCAATGATATCGGGGGAAATGCTCCCACAGTGCCCAGTTCTCACAAGCTCTCAGTGATTCTGCCTGGGCAGATAGGTATCATCATAGGGTCCAGGCTCTGTGTGGTAGGATTCCTTACTCCTCAGAGTTGCTCCTTATCCGTGCTCTTAAAGGCTCAGGCCTCTGCAGCAGATGCCTGACAGCTAGTAAATGTTTAAGAAAAGAAAGACCTATCCCAGGCGGCAAATCAAAGCATGCCATCTAATGAGAGAAACAACAGCACAAAGAATACAGGAAACATTTGAAAGATCCAGAATCATAAAATAAAATAATAGTGTGTCTGGGCACATAAATAATAACATGTGCTAGAGGGAGGAACCGTTCCCTCCTAATAGGTTTCTAAAACCAGATGAAGAGAGCCGAGGATTACTGCAGCTCCCAGCTCTTGACATTGGAACTCTCCAAAGCAGGGCAGATGAGAGTAGTTGCCGAATGATGACGTGTGGCAGAAAGTCGCCTGCATGTGGTGAAACCGCTCCTGCCTACTACTTGTCGAGGGGGCTGGTGGCTGAGGTGCAGAGAAGGAAGGCTCGGGTGTGATGCTGCAGGATCGTTCCTAAATGAATAGCAGGTTCACTAAGTTGGCCAAGGCTATCCTAAATCATATTGCTTGGGAGTGCGATCAAAGTGAGAGGCTGCGGACAGGAAACTCACCAGAGCTGAGGTGATCAGTCAGAAAGGAGGGAAGGCTTAGGAAGATGCAAGAGAAACTGGCTGGAGAAAAATGATCACAAACAACCGAAGAGTGTGGGATGGAACCCCAGCAAGAGACGCCATGGAGAGGGAACGCTAGCAAGAGACTCCATGGCCAGGGTGGCCCATGTGGAGAGCGCACACTGGGAAGGTCAAAATAACATATATGCTGCTGCTAAAACTATGTATCAGCTTTCCTGGTCAAGCATAGCTCAGAAAAAGACATGTGTGGTAGTTTGGGCTATAGAAAGTTCCTGAAACTGGGAGCGGGGGGGGGGGGGGGGGTGACTTATATTCACCTCAGTGCTGTTGAACTTACTCCCAGAACACTTGAGGCTACGTGTCATCATAAGTAAATATCACACATAGTAAAGGATGTGGGACAACAGAAAGTGTTTGCCTCAAGGGCGTGAGGACCTGAGTACAATATAAAAATCCATGTTAAAAGGTAGTGGCAGTCATAGCGGTGTGCCCTTGAAACCCCAGTGCTGGGGAGGGGGTGAAGCTTACAGGCTAGTGATTCCAGGCTCACTGGGAAGTTCTTGACCAATGAGAACCTGTCTCAAAGGAGGAGAGTGACATTTCTGGAGATGACACCTGATACTGTCCTCTGATCTCTGTACACATGCACACATGTGCACAAAAACATGCATGCATATTTTTAAAAAATAATGAAAATGTTCCCACACCGTGGGTCTGTTTGATGACTAAGCATAAGGAAAACTCTGAAAGCCATCAAAGGCTCTGCAAATATCAAACAGTGATATTGTGTGTTCAAACAAACCAAATTGATCAGAAAACTCTGTAGCTCTATTGGGTTACCATAAAACAGATATTTTTAATGGAATACTGACTATATATACATATATATGTATATATATACATATATATATACACATCTATGGTATAGATATAATTTTTTGACAATTTCATTCAATGTATTTTAAACATATTCACACCCTTCCCCAAGATTTCCCAGACCCACCTCACTTCCATACCCATCATCCTTGGTCTCTATTTTTTTCTAAATACATCAAGTCCAGTTTGTACTGACCATACACTCTTGGGTATATGGGCATCCAGTGGAGAATGGCCTTCCTACCAGGAGACATGCCATCAAAGAAGAAGACGTCTCCCTCTTCCAGTAGACATCAGCTACCGATATCTCTTCAGTTTAAGGCAGGACTTCCTGCCCAACTCCTCCATGCTGGGATTTTGTGTGACTTGAATGCGCAGTCTCTGTGCTTGCTGCCACAGCTTCTGTGAGGTCATGTGTGCAGCTGCCCTGCTGTGTCCAGACACCATCTTTCCTGGAGTCCTCCACTGCCTCTGCCTCTTCCAACCTTTTCTCCCCCTTCTTCAGGGACCTTTGGTGTGTTATATGAGGACTAAATAGTTGATATATATTTATTTATGACATAGATATGTAACATATCTACTTTTTAAAGTGTCCGGAAGGTGACAAGCATTCAAAACATTAGCATTTTGGTAGTACACTGTGAGAAGATGTGGCACATGACACCCCACAATGTCTGTGTACCTCAGTTTACCTCTGTAGAACTTGAACTCCTAGAGACCAGAACTGCCTCCTCTGCATTTCATCTTCCAATACAGAAACTCTGACACATGAAGTTGTCCCTGGTTGTCACATATGCTAATATTTATTGCTGTTTACTTTGCATGAGTGATGATGTTGCCTTGCCCACCTTTACTCTTGCGGAGTGTTTGAACTAGGACATCTCATGAGTCTTATGGGTGATGACACAACTACACTGCAAGCCACACAGCAAGACCTGGAGCAGAACTCAAACTGAGTCCAGTCTTTGGAATACTCCACAGTCTGGACTTCTAAGTTCTGCAAATATGGTATGGAAGAATCTAGAATGCTACGTAGGTGGATTGGCTCTTTGGGTGCCAGGCCCACTCACCATCTCCTTTCCTCTAGAAAACAACCACCTGCCTGCAGCCAGCAGTGCATCATGCAATCCCTTCCCCCTTGCTTGCTCCAGTGCGAGAATCTGCGTTACACATGTTTCCCTGGGAACTGCCCACCAGATGTTGAATTTGGTGAAATCAAATTGTTACAGAAAGGTTTATGAACAGGATAGCAAGAATCACTCCACACACCATAGGGTACAGCTGCTCTGAGTCCCTCCAATATGAGACCTCTACAATGCTACTGATCTCAGAATGGTACTGAATGGTCCTCTCTTCCTGCGTACCCTAAGCACTGGCCCTCACCCCCACCCTGGCCCAGCTTTGCACCATTTGCTTTCACTTACTTTCTCCCCTCTGGCCATTAAACTAAACTTTGAGGCATAGGAGCTGAAGCTATGTTTTTCACCAGCTCAAGGACCATTCTAAAATCCATGTCCAATCTCTCTCTTTCTCGGGCATCCCTGCAGGCCCTATCCTTGCTCTAAGCAAGCAACCTTTACATCCGTCACTTATCATCTGCTTCAGATTAGAAGTTTTGGCTACTGCTATTTCTGGCTGGGAAATGTTAGCACCTCTGAAATGGCGTCTCGTTAAACTTTTAATATCCTGCATGGCCGCCCTTTGGAGCTGGTATCTAGCTCTGAGAGGCACACAATGTATTTACATTTATATACATATACAAGGACACATATACACAGTCTTACCACCTTGGAAATGATGAAGGAGTCAATGTGACTTATTTTTTCCCTTACTTCTTTCTGTTTACTTTTGGCCGTGTCTTTCTATTACACCACATGATTTATTATATGGTTGGGTTTGCAATAGGCCATCATGGACCTCAGAAGACAGTATAAGCATAGTATGTCACTTCCCATCCTCCCTTCCGTTCACTATGCAGAGATCTTAGGGGCTAGATGGAATGGATGGATGCGGAAGCCTCTGTGTTGCTCAAAACTATGCTCTTTGACTTTCATCTTTCCATTAGGTCTTGATGGTACAAAATGTATCTGATGATATAGAGTATATCTGATGATGCAGAATATTTCTGATTATATGGAATATATCTGATGTTATAGAATGTATCTAATGATATACAGTATACCTGATAATGTGCAATGATCTGCTGATGCAGAATGATCTGATGATTCTAAGCAGAATCTCCAGAGACCCAGGCCTGTGAGAGTCAATGGGTCGGGAATCACTGAAGAGTCAAGTCCCTGGGGATGTCTGCGAAGGACTTTCTAGATTGAGTTCCTTGAAGATGGATGACTCTCCCTGAATGTGGTCAGCGCTATCCCATGTACTGGGATTCCAGGTTGAGTAAGAAGACAGTGATCTGGGCACCAGGTTTCCTCACTCCCAGCTTCCTGAACATTCTCACATTTCCAGAGTCATCACTTCCTCTCTGATAGACAGTACCCTCGAACTGCGAGCCAAGCTGCACCTCTCCTTCCCTATGTTGGGTATTTCATCACAGGAAGGAGATAAGTGACTGGGACTCTGGAGCTGTCCAAGATGATGGCCCCCGCGTGCTTCCTAAGCACCCTTTTCTATTGCTCCAGATTACAAACCCTACACCTGCCTTAGTCTGCCATTTAGCTCGTGAGCCTCTTCCACTTTGGTGAGTGACAGTTGGGGACCAGATTTGGTCTATCAATGGGGTCTTGGACTATGAGAGGCAGAATACTTCCACCCCAGGGTTCTTGGTAATTAAATTCTGTATTCCTACTTGCCCCACACTATCATCTGCTGGGGGGGGGTCTGGACCCCTCTTGCCAGGCTATCTTCTGTAAGCAGCTGGTCCCTGGCTCACTCAGGATTCCCATCTTCAGTCCCATCCATGGGCCTCCCTCTCATTAAGCAGCCACACCTCTCATCACACCATGACACACAGGTGCCCTCCGTTGAAAACACTAAATAGTCTCTAAATGGCTTTGCCTTTAAGCACCACCTCCCATGGATGTAGCATGTAGCTTTTATCCTCTCTTACCTAGCCCCCAAGCAGCCTTCCTGGATCCTGTCTGAATTTCTACACAAGAAAGGTGCCAAAGGTGCTGAAGGGATGGCTCAGCCATTACAGGCTGACTCACAAGCAAAAAATATAAGAAAGATGCTCTCTCAAACCCACGTAGCACTGGGGCTTTCTTTATGTGGTGAAGTGTCTAGAATTAAGGCCCATTCCTTACCTGACTTGGAGTTTGATCTGCATAATGCAAAGGTATCCAATCCAGAAACCTCCACTTCTGGTAAATTTGGGGGAGAGATAGATAACCCAAAGCCTACAAAGGGGCAACATGTTGAATTTCTCATATGCATCCTTTCTCATAATTTCATCAGAGAGTCTTCAGGGAGTTTGCAAAACACACAGTAGTAGGAAAAGTAGAAATCCCATGTCAGTGTCATCTAGTTCATGATTCTGAGACCTTGGGTTCAGAATTCCACACCCAATAAGAAGTGTCTTCTCTTTGGTCTCATGTCAAATTGGTTTACCTGAGCCCACACACAAATTCCCTGATGGCAGCTTTACCCCTACCATGCCAGGTGACATGGATGAGAAGGGGACACATCTGGGGACCGGGAAAGGAAGGGCAGAGGACAGGAGAGACCAAACGAGGTTAGTTGTTGAGACTGACAAGCAAAGGAAAAGAGGGTATGTCTGGCTTCTTCCAGGATCAAGAACAAAGTGTCCCAGGCTTCTGACCCTAGAGAACCAGGAAACAAAGTGAGATTACTCAGACATGACCAGGAGTCACATCTGGGTATGGAAACTCAGCTAATCCAGAATCCATACTAATGTCTGGCCTTAAACAATGACCTCACTGTGGGTAACTGCAAACAATGTTAGTCTAAAATCAAGGTGAGAAAGGGGTGGTACATCCTGGGGGCTGAGGAAAAGCCTGTCCTGCCCCATCTGTCATCTTCTGGTTTGTTGGCAATCCTTGGCTCTCCCACCTTTTAATCTTCTGCCTCCATATTCATGTGTACCTCTGCACATGCCTCTTACATGTTGGCTCTCCATCACCGTCCCTCTGTACATGCCTCTTACATGTTGGCTCTCCATCACTGTTCCTCTGTACACGCCTCTTCCATGTCGGTTCTCTATCACCGTTCCTCTGTACATGCCTGCTCCATGTCAGGTCTCCATCACCATCCCTCTGTGCATGCCTGCTCCATGTCGGGTCCCCATCACCGTCCCTCTGTGCATGCCTGCTCCATGTTAGGTCTCCATCACTATCCCTCTGTAAATTCCTGCTCCATGTCAGGTCCCCATCACTATCCCTCTGTGCAT
>NC_022009.1:42058421-42072465 GCF_000317375.1 Microtus ochrogaster | reverse complement strand
TCTTCCTCCTTCTTTCTCTTCCTCCTTCCTCCCCTTTCTCCTTCCTCCTCCTCCTTCTTCTTCTTGGATTTTGCACAGGTCCTGCATTCTGCAGGTTAACATGTCTCCGACGGGCATCGTTTCCTCAATGCAACCTTCTCCAATGCCCCTGGCTATGTTTCCTTTCTTGGTGGCTGCAAAGCACCCATGCTTAGCCCACATGGGCTGTACCATACTCAAGAGCATTTTATTTTGCCCCTATTGGATCTCGAGCCCCTTGAAGAAGTGCTCTCCTCCCCATCTCTCTAGGCATAAGCCTAAGACACATCATCATGGGGATGGGTAGAGAGCTCTGATAGACAAAAGGCCTTAAACAGCACAGGGACATGGGGCATCGGAACAAGTCATTGCCATGTGGAATCACCCTCCGTGAAAGCCTCTGTGTCAGGAACTGCCCTTGTCATGAAAGCCAGGCCTGCACCGACCAAATTTCTAATACATATGGATTATGACTTCTCCAGTCAAAGTAATTAAGAGACCATGATAAATTAGAGGTTGATAAAAGGCCCCACTTCAAGATTTATGGCTCTTCCAGAGTTCTTTCAAGTTCTCCCAAGTGTGCAGGGATTGGCCCCTCTCCTGGAGAGGCAACATCTGACTCCGGTTAGCATGCTCCTGCCTGACTGGGAGTCCTCCCTGTTCACAGTGAGCGAGCCCCAATAGGAAGCGCATGCTCCTGGCCCTGGGAAAATGCGACCGACTCTGGGAGGGGGCTGCTCTCAAGCACTTGAGCTGCTGCCCCCTCCCCTGTGTCTTGACTGCACAAGTTTTTTCTCGGAACTTTCTGATCTCTGAAGTTTCTTCCAGCAGGAAAACAACCGTATTTATGCCTGCGTGTGTGTGCATATAAGCATGCGTGATTGCATGCATATGTGTGTTCTGACATTGATAATCTGCAACATGAGCTTAACATTAACAACATATATTTTTCAAAAGCAAGTGAGGATCAGCAGCAACCTTTAGAGAAGAGCAGGTCCTGAATAGCTACTGGGCTCTGTCTGTACACAGTGGCCACAGTGAGGCTGAACACTCTATCCAGGGTTACTGAGCTTCTTTGGGGTGTTAGGTGTTGTCCAGGCTACTGGGTACCCTGAACTGAGCAGGCTCTTTGCACTCCTTGCTGTAGGCACCTGGCATCACAGTGGTAAGTACAGAAACAGATAGCAAGTGTCAAGCAAATCAAACGTGAGCAAGTTTCTATCTGCAAGATAGGTGCTGTGGAGAGAAGCTGAGTGACCGAGACCAGATGACCATGAAGGCGGTTGGGCAGACATCTAACCTGAAAGAGAGGAGAGTTGGGTGCCAGGTGGGGGGCAGTCAGAAAACAGCAGATATCAGGAGGAAGGAGTCAAAGACAGATGGGAGCTGGTGGGGACCATGGCATTGGTCACAAGAGAGGCAGGAGAGGAAAAGCACAGCCCCGCTGTATCCTCTTCATACGGAAATACATATTGCATGGAGGCATGACTTCCAAGGGGCTGTGTCTCTGCTTGGCTCTGGTTTGTTTCCTGTGGACGCTAGATTCCTCCTACACTTAGCACGGTTCGCGTACTCCTGGCTGCCGTCTCTCACTGACATCCTCCAGTGCTTTCAGTTACCGATGAAATGATGAATCCCAGGGCTCGCTCTTCAAAGTTCAGGCTCCTCCAAGGTCCCCCGAGCAAGACCCATATTCACAGTCTCGGAGTCCGTCGCAGCCACATTCCCACCTGTGTTTAATGCTGTAACTAATCCGAAGCATTTCCCCAGTCCAGCTCCACACATCTGCTAGGGGGCTCAGGTTCCTCTGTCTTTCCCCAGGACTCCAGTCATCACTTCGACCAGGGATGAGGCTTAGATGGCAAGCTTTGTCCTTGACGGGGCCCTCTGTCTGACTTCACAGACAGGTCCCTTTGACACACCTGCTCCTGACCAAAATTAGTGTCTTTCCGGGGTTTAAGCTCACTTAGTCAAGCCTGTAAATCTGTCCTGCTCTGGGGAACACTGGGGTCACCTGTCACTTGCAGCATTGTAGCTAATCCCAGCTGCCTCCTGGAGGTGGGGTTGCTTTCCACAGGGGAGACACAGCAGTCTAGGCTTTGGGGTTGCAGCTGGAAGGGGGTGGCCATTTGAGCACCTGCCATGCTCTGGCTGGACATCGCAAGGTTTCGTCCAGTTGTCTTTTAACACGTTTGTCACTCACCCACTTTGTAGAAACTGATTGATCATCATAGATGCCCACACCTTGGTGACTATGTCTGACATAGACTGGAGATTGGGCCACATCACTTTCTGTACAGACCCTGGTTTTCCTATTGGAAGAGAACTCTTTTCACAAGCATTTCAAAGTGGTGGCGGGTGAGAAAGCTCTAGAAGATGCTGTGTGGTTGCTCCATGGCCCTTCGTTGGCCCAGGTTGCCCTTGATATTCTTGTTGACTTTGTACTTAAAAGACAGAGGCTCTCAGAACATTGCAGACACAGGTCAATTTCTGACCAAAAGTATCAGTGCTCTTTGAAGACTCCAAGAGGAAGTTGGTCAATTGACTGATTGGTTGATTTTACTTGTTTGTTTATCTGTATGATGTATGTACATGTTCCTGTGTGCATTTTGTGCACAGGGTCTCTGTGTTGGTGTGTGTATGTGTATATGTGTGTGTGTGTGTGTGTGTGTGTGTGTGTGTGTATGTATGTATGTATGTGCATGTGTGTATATGTTTGGAGACCAAAGGTTGATAACAGGTATCTTTCTTAACTACCCTCCACCTTTTTTTTTTAAAAGATAAGTCTTCTTCCTAAGCATGGAGCTCGCTGATTGACTAGGCTGGTTAGTCAATGAGTTCTAGGGACTCAGCTGTCTCTCTTTTAATCTCCTGAGATTAGAAGTGCACACCAACGCACCTGGCTTCTTGGGAGCATGCTGGGAATCCCAACTCAGGCCCTCATGCTTCCTGGCACACACTTTACCAGCATGGCCAACTCCTAAGCACCACTCCCAGAGAACATTCTTTCACCCTTTGTATCACAGCTAAGAAACTATAAATTTTGCCAAAGAGAAAAAACACCAGCATGAGAAGGACATCCTGTGTCCTCCAAACCTTGTGCTGGCTCTTACTTGTATTTTACAACTCACTTCACCCACAGTCTTCTCTGGGAAGCCACACCCAGTAAGGGACAGATGTCTCCTTCATGGTGACCTCAAGGCTTTCAGCATTTCTCCTCCTCCATGGTGAAGGCTGGCTCTCATGCTTCTCTCTTTCATTAGACAGCAGTCTCCTGAGAGCCCAGCACAGTGCCCAGTTATACACAGAGCTGCATACTGAAAATGCTGTGTGTGTTGTATGAATGTGTACATGTTAGAAGCAAACATGTGTGGAAAAATCAGACAATCATGCTGAGTGTCACCCTCAATTGCTTCCCACATGATAGTTTTGAGACAGGGCCTCTCACTGAACCTGAATGTCTAGAAAGCTCCAAGGGTCCTCCTGCCTCTGCTACAGATGTGCACCACAATACCTGGCTTTTTATGTGGGTGCTGGGGATCAGATCTTTGGTCCTCAGTGCCTGTGCAGCAAGTATTATACCCATTGAGCCATCTCCCCAGGCAGCTGAAACAAGTTTCTAGGGAAGCGCTCCCTGTGGTGAGCCCTGACTGAATAAATGCTCAGAGAAGAGGTTATTCCATCTTCTAACACTTTTAGAGATTGGAACCCAGACAAGGGGGTCATTCTTTATGACAAGGGGGTTATCTCTTGAGGCTGAGTCCATGCCCCTGTGCTCGGAAACAGCTGCAGGACATGCCGCATTTCTCACTGAGCTGAAAACCACCTTTTGTTTGAAAAGTTGGTCTGAAAGAGATGATCTTTGGGAATTATCCAGACTTCTTAGCTCTGCTAGCTCTGGGCAACAGCAGTGCCCTATGCCCAGCTCAAATCAGCAGAACCCATGCTTCTCACCCACACTCCTAACATGCTCCCATCATTGCAAGACTGATGTAAATGGATGGAACATAGGCTTAGACACTGCCTCCTAGTGTGGCTGCTGCTGCTGTCCTCAGTGGTCCATCACAGAAACTCTTCAAATAGAGTTTGAATCACTAGGGTAGAGAGAGTTGTAGGTGCAAATGAACTGGCCTCCAAATAGCAGGTATTATGTGGAGTACCGTCTTTCCCCTGTCTAGTGATCATGATACAGAAATGTGCATCACAGTTCTTGGGGAGACAGGGTATAGGTAGTCCCAGGTAATAATAGTCACTAAAGACCCATTATAGCTGAAATTCTTTCTTTCATTTATTTATTTCTTTTCATTCATTTTCTTTTTTAATTCTTACAATTTTGGACCAGGCATTGAGATTGTCATTTTGTAGGCAAGAAAACCAAGACTCTCGCAGGCTCCCTTCCCCATCCAAGCTAATAGAGAAACCTGTAGAAACTTGAAACCAAGGGTGACTTCTTGGAATGCAAGAGTTGTTAATGTACTGAGCTTAGTGAATTTTCCTCCTGGATGGAAATCTCCAAGAAAACTGCTAGACAACACCAAATTCCTGGCAAAAAGCAAATAGTGGAAGGAATGGTTTGTTCTGGTTTGCAGTTAGAGGTGATACACGTCATCATGGTGAGGGTATCATGGTGGAGGAGTGTGAGGAGGTTTGGGGTGATACAATCCATCACAGTGAGGGGATCATGGTGGAGGAGTGTGAGGAGGTTTGGGGTGATACAACCCATCACAGTGAGGGGATCATAGCAGAGAGTGCTAGGAGACTGGGGTGATACACTCCATCATGGTGACGGAATCATGGCAGAGGAGTGTGAGGAGGTTGGTCACATTTGGAACTCAGTGGAGAGCAGGCAGTGGTGGAAGCTGATACTCAGCTCACTTTCTCTTTTCATTTAATTCAACACCCTGATGGGACAGTGCTGCCTATATTTAGGGCATGTTATCCAATATCCATTAACCCAGCCTAGAAAACTCTTCATAGACATGCCCAGATATTAGTCTTCTAAGATTCAATTTGATCCTTTCAAGTAAACAGTTAACACAAAATAGAAAAGAGATCTTCAACCACCCTGCAACCTTGATCAGTGTAGCCTGTAATAGGTACTAGAGGCAGGTAGACACTTCACACCTTTCCAGGCTGGGAAGGAGTGCTGGAAAAATCTATTACAATTCACAGTGGTGACAGCATATAGATTATGAGGGGTAGCCTCCAGGATTCAGGCTTCATCTTAGGTTTGTTACAGCAGCCAGCATCATTAGGGAAAACTGTTTCTCTGGCTTGGGTGAAAAACTAATATCTGAGCTACCAAAAAGAGTTAATCTTATTATGTAGCTAAAGGACTACCTCTTGGGCAGGTAGGCTCACATTAAGCCTTGCTAAAGCCATGGGCAGAATAATTATCCCTTTAAAGGGATAATGTACTTCTCATTTCCAGAATTTTCTTCATCTAGAGCAGTTGCTTACAAACCACAGACTTGTAAGTCTCCATGTTTTCCTGCACTACTAGGAATAACTCTTTCTTTCTCCCCACCCTTTTTCTCAGCATTTCTTCCCTAACCCTGTAAAGCCTGTCTTTTCCCAATCATTCTGCTGCTTGTCTGCCACATGGCTGACCTCCATACCTAACACAAAAGGCATGGCTTCTCTCTTCTTCTCCATCTTCCTTCTTCAGGTAGCCACTGAGATTTACAACTTATCCACTTTGAGGTATTACTTTGAGGTAAGTTCTTTTATTAAGCAGATGAAGAAGCCCAAGAGGTGAACCTAATTTCCCCAGCATCATGTGGGACCCTGGTGAGACTCTAAAATGACCACGAACAGTTTGTAACCAAATATTTCTTTCCCTATCTCCCTTCACCACACATTGCTTCATCTGAGTCTTCCTAAAGCCTCTCTGATCTTGAGACATCTAGGTCCCTGGGACAGCCTCCCGCAACTTCTCCACTCCACCACCACCAACAATGCCAAAAGATTCTGTGGCTTTAAGTGCTTCCCTGCAGAACACGGTGACTGACGTCAGGCAGGTTATAGGAAGAGAGCCTGGACACTCATGCCTGACTCTTGAACAACGTCCTCACCATTGTGCTGTGTGCTTAGAGGGTTCAGTACTGTTTCCAATCACTTACACAAATACCTTTACCTTCACCAAGGCCTCAGGATGTGTCCCAGCTCTTCTCAACTCCATGCTTTCAAAAACTAAGACCCAAGGAAATGAGCCTGCCCACAATCCACAGAACAGGAAGCCCCATCATCCTTTTGGAACTTAGTAAAGATAAATTGCAGTGGCTTCTGAGTACTCAGTCCCTAGATCCTGATGGTGTCACTTGAAGTGTTACCAAGGTCTCCTGTGTTTCCATCTTCTACTGTTTGAGTGTTTTGTCTGTCAGTCTTCCTTCCCAACATATGCTCCATGGTGAACCAGCCCCTTCACCCTATGAGGAAAGGCTCTCCAGCTCCCTCCCCCCAGCTATGGCCTTGGGTATAGTCTATAGTCAAGGAGGAGCCACTGTGCTGGCAGCATGCTCTTGTTCCCTGGAGGCTTGATCAAGATGCCAGAAGCATACACTAAGAAGGGGTGAGGTGGGATTCCCCTCTGTTTGCAGTGAATGCATTTTACTTCCATTGGTTAATAAAGAAGATACTTTGGCCTATGGCAAGGCAGAAGAAAGTCAGGTGGGAAATCCAAACAGAGATAGAGAGAGAGTAGGTGGAGTCAAAGAGAAGCCATGTAGCTGCTGAAGGAGACAGATGCCAGAACCTAACCAGTAGGCCACCGCCTTGTAGTGATATACAGATGAATAGAAATGGGTTTATTTAAGATGTAAGAGCTAACTAGGACTATGCTTAAGTCATTGACTGAACAGAGTTGTAATTAATATAGTTCCTATGCGATTATTCATGTCTGGGGCCTGGGAAACTAGCAAGCAGTCTCAGTTTACAAAGGGAGAACCCCATCCCTGGAGGAAAAAAATGTCTGTGCAGTTGTCTTCTGACAGAGCCTGGTGTTCCCGGGTTCTGTCCCTGGAAGGTGGGGGTGACCTATGCACCCCAGAGTCTATCAAAGTGTCACAGTCTCAAACCGAACCCTCCACCACTTGACCTTGTCACAAAAGCTGTCCTTTCCTCTGCCTTAGCCACTCCTTCTAATAGCAGCAAAACACTCCCTTTGAGACAGAACTTAGAAGCATGGAGGACAAGAAAACGGAGCTATTGAAAGTTGCCTGGGACCCCCATGGGGAGCAGTTCCTGGGCTCCTGAAATTTGGATTCAAGCTGCTCTCATTCCCACGCTTTTGCTCGTGTTGGAACACAGAAAGGTGGACATGATTGAAATTTGCATATAAATGGAAATGGTTAGAAGGAAAGGCCTCGTGTTTAGAGAAATGAGAGTATCCATTTTTCTAAAAGGGAGGCGAGTGTTATCATATGCTATTAAGGTGTCATGGAGCCGAAATATGTTTAGAAATATTAGCCCCTGCTACCGCACACAGAGTGGTGCCTGGCATTTGGAAATGGCTCCAAACTATGAATGGATCCCAGCGAACCCTGCATCAAGCACAATTGCTTATAATGCCGCATGCCACCATCTCTTTCTTCAGTCACGCACACTGAATAGCACAAGCTCGGTCCGACAGCTCTTTCCTACTTTTCCGTGGTAACAAATGCTGATGCCAGTTCATGAACTTATGGCTTTGCCACACACGCTGTCTTCCCCAGCTTCTTGACATGGCTTTGGGCTGTTTAGCTGCAGATTCACCAGGAGTAGCATGTGGTTGCAGACACCTTGGGTAGACAGTCCACGGGTGATTGTACCAAGCATTAGCATATAGCAAGTGTCACCATCTTAGTCACATTGTATCAGGTGGCAAGAACCCCTATGCTTTAATTGTATTGATTTTTTTCTTCTGTTGCTGTGATAAAACACCTTGACCAAAAGGAACTCTAAAAGGAGTTTATGTTGTCACATGGTTCCTGAAGGGTAAGAGTTCATCGTGGTGGCCAGAGCAGGAAGCTAAAGATTCATATCTTCAAATGTGAACAGAAGCAGAATGGGATCTGGAAGTAGCCCGAGGCTCTTAATCTCAAAGCCAACCCCCAGTGATGCACTTCCTCCAGCTAAGCAGCGGCAGCACCTAAATCTCCCCTGTGAAACCAACTATAGAACTGGTATTTATGCCTGGGACTGTGGGTAACATAACACTCAAGATGGAACAACCTACAGAACCCAGGCTTCATTCTCTCTTCATGCGCTGGATCTGCCATAGGCCTAAAGGTGGGCAGATCCTTTAAGGCCTCACTTCAAGACTTGGGTGTGTGCAACAGCTGCCATTCTGCTGACATTTGCTGTGGAAGCAGCAATGGGGATATAACTGGAGGGCTGTGGTGTACTGGAAGTGGGTCATACTTTACGTCACAACTCACTGGCCAAAGCTAACTTGGTTCCCAAACAGGCTTTTACTCTGTGCTGGCTAGTTTTAGGTCAATGTGACACACACTAGAGCCATTTGGCAAGACAGACTCAGTTGAGAAAATACCCCACCAGATTGGCTTGTGGGCAAGCCAGTAGTGCATTTTTTAAATTAGTAATTGATGTGGGAGAGCCCGGACATTGTGGATGAGGCCACCCCTGACCAAGTAATCCTGGGGTGCATAAGAAAACAAACTGAACAATTCATGAGGAGCTAGCCAGTAAGCAGCACTCCCAAAGTCCCTGGTTCAGCTCCTGCCTTGACTTCCTGCCCTTGCTTCCTTTGATGGTGAACTGTGATATGGAAGAGTAAGGGAAATAAATCCTTTCCTCCCCAAGTCATCTTTGATTGTGGTGTTTTACCACAGTGATGAAACTAAGACACACATTGTCCAACAGGTAGAGACCAAGAATTACTCAAGAGAGTGGTGCTTCCATCTGCCTGTGTCTAGTTACTTGTTTGTGTGTCAAGTGGGAAAGTTGACTTTGAAATGGGCAGAGGGAAGAATGGGCCCCATACTGGATGGAGCAAAGGCTAATGTTCATTGGTCACTGTCTTAGTCCTTTAAGAATACTGAAGAAAAAGAATGTCACAGTCCGGGTGTTGTGTCAGCATCCTGTGCTCATGACTTTCCTGATTCTGTGACCAAACGCCTAAAGAAAAACATCTTAGGACTGAGTGGGCTTCCTTGGCTCCACAGGTCCAGGGAACAGTCCATCACAAAAGGAAGACACAGTGACTGGAGCAGGATGCAGCCGGTCACATGGTGTGCACAGTCAGGAAGTTGAGAGCCATGACCACTTGTGCTCCGTTCCCTTCTCTCTTCTCATTCAGTCTGATTCCCTAGCCTAGGAGAAGGTACCACTCACATTCAGGGTAGATCACCCTCTATTTAGTCACCCCTTTCTGGAAACACCTTCATAGGCACACTAGAGGTGTTCCCAGGGAAATTCTAAATCCCAAGAAGTGGGCAAGGAAGATGGATCAGCACAGACTCTAAACATATTTCCTACAGGTCTAGCTTTCTGGAAGTCCAGAATCAAAGAGTTTTCAAATCCACTGTCTACTGAGGACTACTCCTAATTCAAAGATGACTATTTCTTGCTGTGTCCCTGAATGGCACACAAACAATCAAACTGCCTGGGTCTCTTCTGTAGAAGCATTAATCTTCTTCACAAAGACTCCAAACCTGCTCAGCTCCTAATGGCTGTCTCCCTCTACTAACCATTATTTAGGACTACATGATTGGTGGGGAGGGGAGTAGAGTTAAGATGAGTCTCCTATTCTTGCAGAACCAAGGAAAGCTCAGGAAAGGCTGTGGCAATTCAGGCAAGGTCTAGAACACCATGCCAACATGTGAGGTGGATGTCATCTTCAGAGCAAACTTAGACAAATATTGAACATTCTTTCTCATCTGTGGAATCTGATTCAAAT
The DNA here is from genome assembly GCF_000317375.1 of Microtus ochrogaster. Taxonomy (NCBI): domain Eukaryota; kingdom Metazoa; phylum Chordata; class Mammalia; order Rodentia; family Cricetidae; genus Microtus; species Microtus ochrogaster. The sequence continues at coordinate 42,062,549 of NC_022009.1, read as the reverse complement.
TTATATTAATATAATGCATGTGTAAACACAGAAAGGAAGAGAAGAGACAGACGAAAGAGGTACGAAGGGCAAGGGCAGGGCTAAGAGAAAGCACCATGGTAGGTGGGGCAGTAAAGCCGAAGGGACTGTTTGTGCAGGGAAGGAGACCAACAAGGGGTGAGGAGTGGAGCTCAGCAAAGGAAGAAATGACAGCAAAGTATGGTGACACATATGCCTGAAAATGCTATAATGAAACTCATGACTTCTTACGTTAACTTAAAATCAATAATTTTATGGTCCTCCGGACACAGCAAGGCAGTTGCATGCATGACTTCACAATAGTTGTAATGACAGCACAAGACCTGCACACGCTCCAGCCAGACTGAATCTTAGCAAGGGGAAGGGATGTGGGGGCGAAGTCCCACCACTAACTGGGAATTACTGCCCATTGTGAGCTGTTGGGAGAGGACAGATTAGTTCAGTGTGAAGAGTGTAGCCTTGTAAGTCGACCATGCTCCAGCGGGAGACTACACTTCTAAGCACATATCAGTAGGACATACTGCGTTTGATGGGTGAAAGAAAAAATCATTGGGACACAGAGTTGAGTAGACAGGAGGGGGCCATGAAGCTGAGAGGAGTGGGGGAGGAGGTAAATATGACCCAATTGTATGGCTACAAAATTCCCAAAGAGTTGAGAAAAGAAGTTGTGATGTGGGAGTCTTCTGTTTGTATTGATTTTATTGGTTAATAAAGAAACCTCCTTGGCCCTTTAATAGGACAAAAAATTAGGTAGGCGGAGTAGACAGAACAGAATGCTAGAGAAAGAAGCCGAGTCAGTGAGTCGCCATGATTCTCCCACCTGACACAGACGCAGGTTAAGATCTTTCCTGGAAAGCCACACCTCGTGGGGCTACACATATTATTAAAAATGGGTTAATCAAGATGTGAGAATTAGCCAACAAGAGGATAGAACTAATGGGCCAAGCAGTGTTTAAAAGAATACAATTTGTGTGTTATTATTTCCGGGCTAAGCTAGCCTTGCAGGAGCTGGGCCGCAGGAAGCAGCCCGCAGCTCCTTCTACAAAGTTTTTAAGATGAAGAGCAGAGTTTACAGAGGGTCTATATCAGGTCAATTTAACACAGAAGTGAAGAAAATGTGGCCAAGATTTCAGGGAGAGCTCATGCCCCCTGAAGGTTTGTGAACTGCCTTCTGGACCTCGCCCCGCAAGGAGAGTAGTTTTCCAGTTCATTCATTGAATAAATATTTTTATCTCTGTCTTCTCGGGGCTGAGAGCAGTGACTACTACAACTGGTGTGTAAGAACTCTTGCTGAAGACTTTAATAAATGGTACCATCCTTGGAAGTTAGTGTTATACAGTAAGGAACCAGACCTAAGAATGGAGCAAGTTTCCCTTACCCGTGTGACTGTGGTTAGGTTTCCATGCTGCAGTGGTAGCATCCCCCAGACACACCCTAATGCTCACCCATCTGGTTCCCGTGTCGGCGGTGGGGCTGATGGAGAAAGGGACATGAAGCTGATGCACGACATCATTGCTTTCTTCTATGAGTTAATACAGATCTACATCACAAAGGAACAAACAGCAACAGAGTCAGCCCTGACCAGGTGGCAAGATATAATGGCAGGATCCACACACAACACACATCTGTGAGTATTACTCATATTTCTGAGTTTTGTTCTCATGTGGCCACATAATTCAAGAATGAGATGTGTACCCATCATACTGATGAGGAAACTGAGGACTACCATATCAGATGTATCTACCCAAAGTCACAGGGTCAGCAAGTGGAGATGCTAGAATTTAAACTAGACCCTGGTTCCATGGTGTGAAGAAACCACCAGGCAGACAGAAAGCAGTTCTCTCCACAGAATGACAAATAATGTGTGCCCAGGACTATGGAAGACATTTCTCATTCAAACCACTACAATTAGATAAAGAAAACGTTGAGCTTCACTGTATTGTAATTATTAGAGAAAGGAACTTTTCAGAGGGGAGCACACAGGAGTAGCACCTAATCTGAAAATTCTGAAAACTTCAACACACACCAAGTGCTAGGTTCAAGCCCTGGCAACTGCAAAATGGGGCCAGGGAGTGAGTTAGTTCACACATATAATCCCTGATTAAGAGATGGAGGCAGGAGAATTAGATGTTTAAATCTATCCTTGGATACATAGGTACTTCAAGGCAAATTTGGGCTAGAGATCCTGTGGGGGGGTATAGAGACAGAGAAATGAAGGAGATGGTGAGAGACAGAGAGAGGCAGAGATACTTAAAAGGGAGGAATTCACTTAGAGGCAGGGATTAGCTGAGCTGATTCTGTGGATAGATGCTTTCTCACGTGAAAGCCACCCGAGGGGCTGGTTGGCCACCAGGGCACTGATGGTTGATTAGTATGTTGTCCCACATCCCCCTCCAAGGCAGAGGTCAGATAAGCTTCCCCCTCTAGGTCCCTTAGAGCCCATTGGCAACCAGGTACTGAATGTTGCTTATGATTCCAGTCCAATGGAGGCTGGGTGACAGGAGCACTCCTGGGATAGTTCCAGGGGCTGCCTGCAAATCCTCGGGATGTTTCAAGGCTGTTTATATAATCCTGGGCTTTATGTTTATGGATGGGGTGAGCATGACCTCATTGCCTAGTTCTGATGCAAAGAACAACTCCAGAAGAATCAGTCAGAGACACCACATGACTCCACATATGACCAGATTTGAAAAGAGAAGGGGTAATTTATAGTTAATAGAAGGGACTATGCAGAATTTTTTTTGTGCTTCATAGGGACCAAAAATTTTCAAACTCCTCCATCTCATCTTCTGAAGTGGGAACAATTATTGTCTTATTTCCCCGATGAGAAAACAGGATCAGAGTGTTTAAGAAGCTCATGCATGCAGCTACCAAGTGCTGAAGGCTTACTCTGAGCTCATCCACCCCAGAGTTCTAGGCTATACAACACTTCACAGCCTCAACCCCTGACACAGTGTTCCTCAGCTGGAGACCCCCTCCCGCTATTAGCTTAGTTTCTCCATTTACAAAAAAGCAGTAGAAATAATCACTGCCTGACTTTATTAGTGAAAGAAGAATGAATTGGAAAGCTATGAAATCATGTATTGCTTAGGGCAATGGCTCAACCAATGCCATGAATACCATTCACTTGCTTACTGCTCTACCTCTCCCTCTAGGAGCTGCATCTATGTGATGAATGGCATGTGGACTGTTTGATGCCTAATCTTGGTTGTCCATTTGACTGGGTCTGATTTCAAATAAAAAGCAAGATACTGGGTACTCATTGAGAGACTTTCTTGATTGGCTTATTTGAAGTAAGGTGGTTCTACCCTAAATGTGGGCAAAACCTTCTGGTAGCAGCCCAGAGAGAGGGACAAGAAAGACAAGAATCTATGCCTTTTGCCCGTTTTCCTTGATAATTGCTAACACACCCTTGTGCCCTGTAGCTTTGGCCTTCTTTCACTGATGCTAATACCAGATTCTCCAGGTGGTCCCTTATAAACTTCCAGGAGAGGCTATTTTTGAAGTTGAATATAGAAGATTATGTTTCAGGGGATACTACAGGGTCTTGGAGGTGTCTGAAACATGGGATACCTGCCTAGAACAGCCTCAGTCACTGAGTGGAGTTGGGCTAAGAGAGAGGACTCGTGGGATATAAACAACAGTGTTGAGGGATGAGGTTACTTGGGCTTCCTGGAGTCCAGATAAAGCCATCATGAGCCCTTGATGCCAGACTCAGCTGCAGGGTTTGCTGAGTTTGCCCTACTGGCTTTTGGTCTTGCTTTGTTGTCTCCTCTCCTCTTTATGGATGGGATTGGCTACCCTGTACTGTACATTGGAAGTATGTGTTGACTTGGGGACTTGGGTTTTATTCTCACAAATAAGACTTACAGGGAGGGTCTCCAAAGAGACTTTGATTTTTTGAACTAAGTTGGAATTGTGTAGTTATGTGGGGTTCTGTAGTTAGAATGAGAACATTTTTGCCACCCTAATATAGCCATAAGCTTATGTGTATATACAATGTACTCTAGTACAACCATAAGCTTATGTGTGTATACAATGCACTCTAATATGTGGGTATACAATGTACTCTAGTATAGCCATAAGCTTATTTGTGTATACAATGTACTC
>NC_022009.1:42037884-42058321 GCF_000317375.1 Microtus ochrogaster | reverse complement strand
CATAAGCTTATGTGTGTATACAATGCACTCTAATATGTGGGTATACAATGTACTCTATATAGCCATAAGCTTATGTGTGTATACAATGTACTCTAATGTAGCCATAAGCTTATGTGTGTATACAATGTACTCTAGCAAAGCCACTAGTTCCTTGGAGGGTGAGCCTTAGGGTATCTAACTCAACCTTCTTAATGCTCCATCTCCATCTCATGCTGTGCCTCCATGTGAACAAGCAGCCGCACCCCTTTCAGCTGCAGCTGCCATCCACTTTGACTCAACACACTCCCCCAGGAGAGACTGTATCCTCATACTGGGAGCTGAAATAGACCTCCCCTCCCAAAGCTGATTATTGATAAGCATTTCATCACAATGCCAAGAATAACAACCAATATATGCTTGGAAAGGTAACTCCAAAGGGTAAGAAAGTCTCAGAGGATGAGAGAAATATGCGAAATTCTAACCTCAAGTTCTGAAGTCCAAGTCACATTCTATTAGCATCTCCTAAGTCCATTTCTCTCTGTGTGATACGCCCATTAATGATTGTTTTGTAATGTCCACCTATTGGAATGGTGGGGGGCTTAGAAAGACTTCAATTGTACTGCCAGGAACCAAAAGTAAGATTTGAGTTAAAATACAGATAAGATGGGGGCCTTTAATTTACCTCCTCCCTAGGCAACAGGACATCCCTGGCTGTGTCTGATGGGTGGTTTTCCCTTTCCTCTCTGTTTCAGCCCAGGCCAGAGTGAAGTTATATTATCTTGAGAGGAAATATTGTAGAGATTTGGAGATTTTGACAAAGGACAATATTTGTGAAAAGATCAGTAGTATCCTCTGACTTTCTTTTTTGGAGGCAAATTCCACCCTTACTGAAATTCTAAGAGTAGAAGATGCTTGCCATCTTGCACACACACATTTTATGGCCCCAGCATATTAAGGGCAAAAGAAAGACACACAACATTCCACTGCAATCGTGCTCCATGTCCAGCGAGCCTTCTTTTTCCTCCCCACCAACAGAGTTTGTATAGAATGTGATGCCATAAACATGAATCATGTCGTCCTTACTGGGGACTCAGAGGGACGCCTCTGAGGGATGCCTTCTGGACCACTAGATCACTGTCATCACCCGAAGAGTAAATAACAAGGACTCTGTGTACACCCCAGAGCTCTCCTTCCCCCCCAGCCAGCCCAGGGCCATCACCCTCGGGTCTGACAGAGTGGCGCGGATAGGAGAAGGCAAAAGAACCACAGGACACGACTTCCAAGGCCAGAGATAATTGAATTACCTGGTTGTCAACCATGATGAATATGAGCCATGAAGGCAGGATAAATGCCCTGTTTGTTCTGTGTCCCTGGCAGCACCTCCAGCGTTTTGTCTCCATGTTGGTATCTGGTGACTTTGGGTCCACAGTATGGTCATTGCTAGTCTCTCAGGACCTCTCTGGAAGTCTTGAGAGACAATTGTGAAATCAGTCTTGAATTTTAGAGCAATTTAACAAAATCCCCTACCGTGGGATTGTTTGATTGTTTGAGTCACATAAACATTGCTAGTTTTACATTAGGTTGAAGGTGGTATTTGCCAATAATCTATGCAGGAGTTTCTCTCTTTCATCTTTGTTGGCCAGACAAATCTTACCCACTTTCAGTTTGTATTCCAAGTCCACCTTCTCTGGAGACTCCACGCAAAGAATCTCCAAATGAAGAACTCACTTTCTCTGAAACTTTGTAAGACTTAGAACTGGGTTGGAGAGATGCTCAGGGATTAAAGGCATAGTGTACTTGGAGAGGACCCAAGTTCACTTCCGAGCATCCAGCTTGCAACTGTGTGTGCAGTTCCAACTGCCTGTAACTCCAGCTACAGGGGCTCTGATGCCCTCTTCTGGCTTCCCCGGGTGTACCAGCACATATGTGACACACTCAACACCCAGTCAGACACATACATAGAAATAAACAATATATACCTGCGTACATTTACAAACATACGCATACGTATGTAAGCACACACATACATAAATCTTGAAAAAGCAAAGTGTTAGACCAACCAAAGGAAATATTGATGCAGTGGAAAAGGCAGAAGAATTCATAGCAGAGCACAGATCTGGGTTCGTGAGTGAGGGAAAATGTTTCCCGCTGCATTTCCCAAGGCAGACAGCCATAAAGCCTACCTTGTAGGGCTGTAGATTTAATGTGTGTGTAAACACCTGGCATAGACGGCATCCCAGGTAACCCACCATACATGATTTTGTCCCATTTTGCTCTTTCAATGGCTACATTAGCTAAGCCAGAAAATGCACATTTTGTTTACCAAGCTATTCTTCCTCCAAGGAGACCCGGAGATTGCTAGTGCTGTGGTCCATAAGCTCTCAGACACCCTGGACTGGAATGGGGTATTCATTGCTGAGCTTTCAGCTCTAGCCAGGTCTGGTCCGGGATCTGAGCTATTCAAAAGGATGTGATCATGGTCCTCAGTCACAAGTACTCCCAACACCATTGACTGACTGAAGAGACACGCCAGCTCTGCAGGGAGCTCTTTAATTGTGTGACATGTCTGTCCCTGAATATCACCTGCTCTGAAAACAACAACAACAACATATAAGCCCAGAGAAAGAATCTGAGGGCGTTAGGCTGTGTGCTATTTAGAAGCTCCATCATTTGGCCTTTTAAAAAAGTGATGCTGCCCAAGGAAGGTAACAGTTTTGTGCATGTAAAATAGTGGGAACTGCAGAGGGAAAACCTTACCAGACATTTGTCAGTTTCCCAAGAGACAGGCCCGAAGCTTGCTCCGGGAGGGCCAGAGTCACTGAGACGCTGTCAGGGATGGAAGGAGGAAGGTGACCTGGAACTGGAGGACAAGATGAGCACTGAGACACGGCCCTGTCAAGCAGACACTATCTTCTATTTTTTACTGTGCTTCTCATGGAGGAAATTGAACATAAGCAAATGCAAAATTTATATGATATTCAAATGGCCCTTAACATGTCAATCACATGGCGATATCGGCGAGTTGTCAGAACAAATAGGAGAGTGGCAATTGCATTTTAATGACTTGAGTGGCTCTTCCCTAGCAAGATGGTCAGGCAGCTCTGTGGCTTCCCTGAAGGGTGCTGTCTAGGTGGGTGCTTGTAAGGTAGCAGCTATGATCCTGATAGGAACCTCATCCCTGTAACCTTGGGGCTGCCTGACAAGGAATGTCTGTGGGAGGCAGAGGACACTGTGACCTGGGAGAGGCTCAAGAAAAGGTGACCAAGACTTGGTGGGCACACCTAGCTGGTGGAGTGCTGGCCTTGTGTGCACCAGACCCTCAATTTGAGCATTAGCAGCACATAAACCAGGTATGGCCATGGATACCTGTTACTCCAGTATTAGAGGTGGGAAGATCAGAGTTCAAGGTCACTCTCAGCTATGTGTCAAATTTCAAAGCCATCTGGGTTGTATGAGACCGTGTTTCAAACTAAGAACCAAATAACACAAAGAGATGACCCCAAATGAGGGTCATTTCAGGACTTCCAGGTTTTCTGGAGCCACGGCTAATAGCAAACACTACGCATTAGTTAATGTCACGATTGCTGTGATGAAACACCATGACCGAAGAGACTTAGGAAGCAAGAGGTTTATTCAGCTTGTGCATCCATATCACAGGTCATAATCAAAGGAAACCGGGACAGGAACTCAAACAGGGCAGAAACCTGGAGGCAGGAGCTGACACAGAGGTCAAGGAGGAGTGCCACTTGCTCCTAATGACCTGTTCAACCTGATTTCCTATGAACCCAGGACCACCAGCCCAGGGATGACATCACCCACAATGGGCTGGGTCCTTCCCCATTGATCACTAATTAAGTAAATGCCCTACAACTGGATCGTTTGTTTTGTTTTGTTTTGTTTTATGAGACAGGGTTTCTTTCTATAGCCTTGTTTGTTTTAGAACTAGCTCTGCAGACCAAGATGGCCTTGAACTCACAGAGATCCTCCTACTTCTGCTTCTGAGTGCTAGAATTAAAGTTGTGTATCACCACCAGCCAGCTACAACCAGATCTTCGGTCTTAGAGGAATTTTCTCAGTTGAGGATTCCTCATAACTATTACTCTAGCTCTTGTCAAGTTGACATCAAACTATCCAAGACACGCTGTGTAGAATTCTTTTTTCCTTACACACAGACACTTAGAGTGAAATTGAACTTGTAAACTAAGTACAGTACAGGTTGATAACACCAGCAAGTAGTAAAATAAAATACTCATAACTGCACACTGCCACAGAAGTTACGTGAAAGTAGCCACTGCCCCTTGAAAGAACCAAGACAAATTTAATAAACTCAGACTATGGTTACTATGGATAACTGGAGTGGGAATCAAGGGTTGTGCAAACACCAAAGGAGGAAATGACAGGAGGATTCTCAACTGACCTTTGAATGCTTTCCCAAAGCAATTGTTTAATTCTCTTTTAAACTGAGGCAGAATCTCACTATGCAGCCCAGGCTGACCTTAAACTCAAAGTCGTCCTGCTTCTGCCTACTGCGTACTGGTCTTAGAGTTGGATACAACCACAATGGGCAAATAAAAAATTTGGTTTTCATTGTGGTAGTTTGTAAACACCTCAAGTACCCCAGGATAGCCTTGAACTCACTGTGTAACTGAAGGTGACAATGCATGATCAACTTAAGATCCTCCCATGTCCAGCTCTCAAATGCTGGGATGACGGGCATGTACCACCACATCTGTCTCGAATTCTTGACATTATACTTTGACTTGTGTGTGTAGAGGCCAACGTCCAGATGAGAATGTAAACAAAAAGTTAATTGAGTGTTCAGTAGATCCATTATCTCAAATTTCTTGTTCAGGGTGTGTGTGTGGGTGTGTGTGTGTGTGTTGATTTGTCCATCCAAACATGGGAACTTCCTCAAAGTCAATTGGCCTTACTAGTTCCTAGTTAAGGTAAGACTAAGCAGGTTATTCCCCAACCAGCCCAGAGAAAGCCTGAAGTAACTGAGATTTATTTACTGTTCGAGTTCATTCTGAACTGTGTAGCAGTTCTGAATGAATGGGGCTGTTTTACCTAACATGCTTTCCTTCATGAAGTCATGGGGCCAGTACATAAGAAGAGCCACAGCAGCATCTGGCTGCAAGACAGGCTGTGGCACTCTCGCCTGTGAGTGTCAAAGAAAGGGGAGTGGGCACGGCAGTCCTCAACAACCTCCGTCTTAGCCCGTCACATCATCTGTAGTCATCCTTCCGTACCTGCGTGCTGATGTAAAGATTCTCCCCAGGGAAAGGAGAGAAGGCAGGCCACTGCTTAATAAACCCTATTATACCAGTGGTTCTCTCGACCCTTTAATATAATTCCTCATATCGTGGTGACCCCTAACCATAAAAGTATTGTTGTTATCCCTTCATAACTGTGATGTTGCTGCTCTTATGAGTCATAATATAAGTATCTGATATTCAGGGTGCCTGATATGCAGCCCCTGTGAAACCATCATTTAACCCCAAGGGGTCATGACCCACAGGTTGAGAACATCTATAGCATGTGCCTGACTCATATTCTGTGCTCTGTGTGTGTTATTATCATTGGCCTTAGTGACTGGTCACAGCTGTTCTTCCATTTGAGTAACGTTCTTAGCCCTTCCACATGGGGAAACAGGAAGCAGAGAGAGGCAGCAATCATGACAAGATCACGCAGTCAGTGAACATCAGGAAGAGAGCCAAGGTTCTAGGTAGGAGAGGAGGGGCCATTGCTCTGTCACAGTGCCCCATGGGCGATTAGATTCTGACATCCAAAGATGATAGAGATAGGTCTTCCATTATCAAGGTTTGGACATAGCTGGTGTGTTTATTTACTTTTCTATTGCTATGGTAAAACACCATGGCCATCAAGCTAGAGGAAGAGCTTTTGTTTGAACTTGAGGTTCCAGAGGATAAGAGACCTTACAGCAGGACACAGAGCAGCAAGTGGCAGCAATGGCAGAAGGAACGTCAAGCAGAGAGCTCATATCTTCAAATTTGAAGCTTTTTATTTTCTAAGGTAGAATCCTCCAGCAAAGCCAGACCTCCCAGACCTTCCCAAACAGCTCCACCTACTGAGACCAAGTACTCAAATACCTAGATTATGGGGTATATTCTGCTACAAGCAGCACAGCACACTGGCTTTGGTCTCATAGAGAAGGATGACTCAGGAAGGAAGCCACAAAGTCACCATGGGACACTCATTGGTCCTCTGCATCTGCTGTCTGTCTGTCTTAGGTAGGAGCACATTACCACGTGGTCAACCTATCACAGCTCAGGCTTAGTGTTCTGTGTTCAACCCTGACCTTAAGGAGATCAGCTAACCTCCAACTTCCCTTCCTTCAGCTGAGGAACGATCTTCCATTTCAGATCTTTGTTCTCTGGTGTGAGCAGGGAGGATAGTAATGGTTAATGTGTTTTTAAGCCCTTAGGTGGTGTGTAGTTATCACCATTACAGAAAATAACCATTTGTTTTATTGGGAAAAGAACAGAAAAGCCAGGTTCTGGCTGTCTGTGGAGAAAATACAAAAACTTGATCCTCATTGCAGAGAGAGACACAAAGACAGTCGGCGGGCCCTCCTGCTGCTTCAATGGCAGCCACTAATGTGTCTGTAACTTGGAGATTGGTCTTATGAGCTCACTGTGCTGAGGCCTTATGGCAGCCAAACAGCCCGTGGGAGTCATTTCCAGGAATCCAAGTTAATAAACTGTAAACTAACTTCTCAAAGATTAAGAAAATTAAAAACAATAGCAAAAAACAAAACTACAACTTTCAACACACTAGTGGCAGCTGCCATGCAGCTGACCTCTGGCTGGCGGACTCCCCCAAGCTTTGGAAGGGCAGATAAAAAGGGTCCCGCCAATAAGACACTTTAGAACGGTTCTCCATCATTTGCTTGTCTTTCACTCACTAAGCTGCAAAGTATTTGACCAATTTCTTGTGACCACATCCAAAGGGATAAAGTTTGATTTGAAGGAAGAACAAGAAATCAAGGCCAGCTTTTGCCTTCCTGCCCACTCTCCCTTTTCTTGGCTCCCCTGGTTGTCAGAGAAAACATTCGGAATCCTGGTGTGATAGAGAGAAGGACTGTATAGCTTTGTCCCCAGTAGCCTGCTCCTGGGATGAGGAAGAAGTAAACATCTTGGGGGAATAGCATGCTTGCCGCCATGAATGGAGCGAATTCAACTGCCATGTCCTGGAGAGACAAAATTGAAAGCCCACGGCTGCAGAAGTCTTTCTTCCTAAGAGGCCCGTCTTCTTTTATCCCTGTCAACTTTTCAGACATAGGTCACCCGCATTGCAAACAGTATTTACAAACCCACCAGTCTAGGTGTTAACTTCACCAAAAAACAAAACAAATCAACAACAACATCAACAAAAGATCTGCCTTCCCAAAAATAGCTGGAATAATATTTGAGCATTTAGGCGTCTCTACCTAGTCAAGCTGGCATTCAAAATTAAATATCATTGTTAAGTTCTTCACCACAGTATCCAAAGCAACAAAGAGTAAATCACCCCCAAATCCAGGGTCTAGCAGGACTTGTTCTTGCAGGGAAAGCAATTGAAGTCACACATACTCACGCGCACATTCAGCTGTTGAGACTGACTGAGACCCATTGTTCCCAAGAGATGACAAAGACCTAGGTGACAAAAGGAACATGGAGCCAAAGTTACGGAGCAGAAATGGTTCCTCAATAGTCTCAATGACACTTAAGAACTGAGGCATGACCCTTTGCTACACCCAGACTGCTACCACCATTTGCGCTTTATTATCTGTGGACGTGGGTGTGCATGGTACAAAATGGATACAGACTGTTGATTTGCTACACTGCATGGTGTGGCTGTCATTCTCATCTAACATCAGTAGACAGTGACAGAACTCCTCCTGTGCCCCAGTCCTACGCGGATAGCCTGGGTGTGATGCAGGGTCACCAACCTTAGGGTCATTAACCTCCTAGCAGGGAATTCTCATGTGTTCTACAAATGACAAAACTGAATCCCAGTGGGGTAGGATACCTTTCTTAGGAACACCTGGATTCTAAGTGGTAAGTGCCCAGTTCAGTTTAACCCTTTCCTGTCTGCTCTGTGGCCTCCACAGACTGTACTGACTCTTTTCATGATCTTTGGTAGGGTGCAAGTTTTTTGCTCTGGGTGTTAGTTTGTGGTCTAGATTTATTTAGAAGATAAAAGGTTCCAGCATTTAAGAAGTTGAGCTTGTCTTCAGGATTCATATTGAAAAGTAAAGGCCATGACCACCTCCCAGTCCTATGCTGGGATTTTGTCTGGTCTGAACCTGCATTCCATCATAACTATGAGTCCGGGTAAATGCCCTGCTGTGACTGGAAAAGGCTGGGGGTTGCAGTCACCCACTACCTCTGGCTCTCACAGCCTTCCTGTCCCTTTTCCACAATGATTCCCTGAGCCATGCTTGAGAGGAAGGGCTGTGATGTCACTGTCCCATAGAAGGCTGAACATCTTGCAGTCTCCTGGCTTTTTGTGCTTTGATCACTGGGGGACTCTGTCAGGGGAGAAACAAGTTTCTGCAAGTGGATGACCCCTGCAAGGTCAACCCTGCTTCTGAGAACGGCCACCCACCCACACGTGCTTAGGTGGCACTGACTGTGCTCAATGAACTTGAAGAAATGACAAAGTTGAGTGGGTGGGGAATAAAGAGGGGGATCTGAGAGGAGTTGGAAGAATGGAGTGGATAGAATCAAAATGCAGTATATGAAATTCTCAAAGAATTAGTCATTGTATTTAAAATCTAGTGGGTAGTAAAAGGAGGAGGAGGAGATGACTGTGCCTTTGGGATGCTGGCTCATCCTGCCTTGGTCTTACTCTCATCACATGTAAGAATGGTATAGATACAAATTCAATATCTTACCACTGGAGGCCAATGAATTCATAGATTCCCAGCTGTTTCTACACAAGAAAATCTAAAACTCAAAATGGACATTTAAAAATCAGTACCAAAAGACAGGAGACAGCAACACCATAAAGCAAGGCAATGATTGGTTTCAAATGGTAGCTTACTACAACCTAGAAGGGCCAGAGAAGGGCTCATCAGCCCAGGAACTATCTAGATCAGAGTGACTGGTGGGTAAGTCTGTAGAGATATCCTGATTGTTAATAAGGTGGGAAGACCCACCTTGAATGCGGTTGGCACTATTTCATGAGCTGATCTTGAACCATAAAAGAGTAAGAAAGCTCTCTCGGCAGGAACCAACCAACAAGAGCAGGGCAAGTTTATCTCTCTCCACTTTGGCATGATGTAATGTGGCTAGCTGCTTGAGTTCCTGCCTTGGCTTCTTGCAATCACGGACTACACCCTGGAATCATATTCCAAATAAACTCCTTTCCCTGTTTTGTGGTGGGACAGTTTGTCACAGCAACGGAAATAAAATTACGACAAGCAATAAAGTCCTATCCCAGTGTCTCAGCATGTCCTCAGTTCCTTGCCTCTAATCCAGCCCCATGGTGCTGTCACCATGCCTGCGGACATCATCACCTCCACAGGCCATGAGTTCATGGGAAGCAGGGCCCTGCACCTCCCACCCTTCGCCACAGTCATCTGGGGCAAAGGAAATAATTCTTCTGCCTTGAAAGATCTCCTGTGTCTGTGTCAACCTCTTGTAAATCCAAAACCTCCACAATACTTGCCAACCAGACCTTGGCAAGGACTCTGACTGCAGCCTGAAATAAAGCAAGTACTCTCTTAGTCTGTGTCCAGGGCACGCCCTAATTATCCCAGCGATGACCACCTCCCACTCCCCCTGTCAATTGCCCACTTGCCTAAAACACAGTGCCTATGATGTTTATTACCAATGAGTCCAATATTGTTATTGATAGCGGCAATAAGGATGCCATCAAACATGAATGTTCACATTCAGCAAGGGCCCGTCAACTGATTGTTTATGTAAATGCAAGCATTCGCTCATCATCACACCCATTTTGCAAAGAAACAATCAGCAGGGCAGGCTGTTTCTTTCTGTAATATGTTTTTAATATTCAGTTCACTGGAAAACAATCTGCAACAAAAGAAAAATATATTAACGAGTGTACAGCTAAATCAAAATTTATAGTAAACACTGGGCCGGAAAATTGGTGGCTAGCCCTGTGCCCTGGGAAAGTCTGGGGAACCTGCAATGCTGATGCTATTCTACTGCTGTGTCGTCACTCATTCAATGGACAAGCCCACTGACTGGCCCAGAAACTACTCCTCTCTCTGGTCTCCAGAAGTCTCTAACATAGAGGTGACAAGAAGAACATAATTGCATATGTGTCCTGTCCTATGTAACTTCAGCAAAGAAGAAACTCAACTTCTAGAAATATTTCTGTAGTCATCATGCCAAAGAACACAGTCCTTTATACCCTTAAGAAGAGGGGGGCTCACTGTCTAGTTAATATTGAAGTCTTCTGCTTGTTTTAAGGAAAAAGGAGACCACAGAATTATTCTCTAATAGACCACATCTCTGGAAAGGGCCAGACTGTGGGTAATTTCTTCTTTGTAGACTATGTAGTCTCTACTTCAATATCTGTTCCTGACCATAGGGGTATAGACAGTGGTCAGCGACACATCTGAAACAAGGCTGTCTACACCTGAAATGAGTTCTTACCTATGGAATGGACTCAGATGGCACACAGTTTGCCAATCGCTAGTCTATACTGTTTGTCACCTGGATTATGAAGCCCAGACCGTAAACCATTACATTTCTTCTCAATTCTCAAGCTCTTTGGACTAACAAAAGGGTCAGCTTTCTCCTGTGCATTAGTCCTGCAAATATGTCAGCAAATTCTGATGGAAAAGAAAAAAAATATTTTACAGTTGAAACCAGAATTTTCTAGAAAGCATATGACTTTCCTTTGCACCTGTTCCTCTGTACCTGTCTGAAGAACTCGTTTTGGATGATGCTGTCTAGGTATGTGTTGTTCAGCAAGCTCCAAGATGTTGAATACAAAACACATTTTCTCTCCTTGCCACTGGCCTTCTGCTCTGAGCCGGAACTAGAGTTCAGAGGCACCCAGCAGAGGGGTGTGAAGCTCACTGTTGGTTGAGACACACCCAGCAGGTGGGGTGTGGAGCTCACTACTGTTGGTTGAGGCACACCCAGCAGAGGGGTGTGAAGCTTACTACTATTGGTTGACACACACCCAGTAGGTGGGGTGTGAAGCTCACTACTATTGGTTGAGACACACCCAGCAGGTGGATGTGAAGCTCACTACTATTGGTTGAGACACACCCAGCAGAGGGGTGTGGAGCTCACTACTGTTGGTTAAGCCACCTTCTCTTGACCTGTTGGAAACTCACCCAGAAGCACCCTTGTTGCCGCAATGGGAAGACCATTTTGAAAAGGGAAGAGGAATTCCCAGTCCTGGGCTTCATCCCTTAGAGAGCTCGGTGGTCCTCAGGAACTGACTGGCCTTTCGGAATATCTTCAAATCTCCCTTCCTCAGTCAGGGAAGGAGTCAGTTCTGATAGAGTCCTCAGGGACTTTTTCTTTTGTTTCTGTTCTAACCACATCCCTGTTTTCTATTTGTGAGGGAAGATGGGGCACGGAGGCTAAGTGTGGGGTGGGGATTGAAGAGAGAACAAGTTCATTCCGCTGTGGACTCCACTTTAAGTTTAACTACAGGAAAAGAAAGACAGCTACATCTTATTTCTGGATTCAGAACCATGAGGGTCCCGAACCCTGGAGGAAGCCAGACACAAGGCTCATTCCCACGCCTGCTTTCAGACATACCAGGCCTGCTGTCATATCCACGTCATTCCTCATGGGACTTTAAGGACCCTGTCTTCTCCCTGTCCCTCCCTCAGTTCCCCCAGTGTGCCGTGGGAGAGGGTGGCAATTTATAACAGGTTGCATTGAGCAATTTGAGTGACATCACTACTAGAACCATCTAGAGTACCCCGAACCAAGCACAAAAGCAAAATCTGATTATTGGAGGACTATGATGTACACCGCATGCCTGGTAAAACCACCAGGGAAAGGGTAGCCTGTTGCTAAGTGTTTCCTGGGCAAAATGGGGGTGCTCTCTATCCATCTCTCTCTCTCTAAGACGTTTGGAGAAATGGATGTGTAATGTCTCAAATATCATAAAATTATTTGACATGTCATTATACTTAAAAGGGAAAACAGTGGTGCTCCTGCAAGGGCATACCTCCCCCTGGAACTGGGTGACAACCTGAAGCTAGGCAGAGCTAACACGCAGAGAGTGGCAGGCCAGGGCAGTCTGTGTCACCAACGGGGAGGAAGAAGTCAGCCTTGATTCTAAAAGTTTGCATGGAGATTTCAAAGAAAGCATGTCTTTGCTTTCTTGAAAACGTATCCAATTGAATTTCCTTTCAAAGGAGAGCTGAGTGATTCCTTCATTTCGGCTTCATAAATACCATCTCTGCACAGCGTATTACGCACATCATTTATTCAGCAGATACCATAATGTATTCCGGGCTGCTCTTAGGGAGAGAAATTTCAATATTAGATAAAAATAGTGAGATGGGAGCGGTAACTGTGTTTGTCTGGTACACAGAGTAAATAGGATTGTTAGCGATTGCTAAAGGCTTCAGGGAGAGATAGGGTAGCAAAGATAGCTCGTGCTGTACGGGGAGCGGAGCAGCCATGGAATTCAAGGGAGCTCATCTGCTACCGTGCACTTCTAAACAGGCCCAGAGATGAAGCCTTCCTTTCTTAGACCTGCTCGCAAGAAAAGCTGAATGCTATCCTAATGAGAAATCTACCCAGATTTGGAAACAGGCTGGGATGTATGTCTTTCCTCCTCACCCCCCATTCTACCCCCGTACAGCTCCCCTTGTGCATTCACAAACACACTCTCATAATAACCTTCAATGTCACAAAGAATCAGAGGTCTTGACTAAACTCCCATCAATAAGCCAGCTGGCATGGCTGCTCCCCTCTCTGAACAGGAGTCCCCTCCCACCTGCATGAACTTTGACTGTCTGAGTCCTTCTTCTTCCTCTTGTGTCTCCGTCTCCGAGCTGGCCCATACTCTGCTTTTCCTATGGAGACACTCAGTCCTCCTAGCACCCAAAATGGAGGCAGCAGCATCTTTCCAAGCGATGAGGAATGTCTCCATTCTATAAGTGAAGAAATGGATGAGGTGGGCACAGAGGATTTAAATGACAGCCCAAGGTCACACCATAGAAATGGCTGAGCCCAAACTCCCTTTATGTTCTAGGAGAGCACATGATATCCAGACTGGGCATTCTGTCACTATCCTTGGATAAAAGGTACCAGGTTTACAAACTATGACTGTCAGTGCTGGGGAGATGGTCCAGCCCATCAAGAGTTTGCTATGCAAGCACAAGGACCTGACTCCCATCCCTAGCACCTATGGTAGCACACACCTAAAATCCTCATGCAGGAAGGTGAAGACAGGAGGATCCCTGGGCTTGCTGGCTGGACAGTCCACCTGAATCGCAAAGCTCCAAATCCAATAGGAGACTCTGTTTCAAAACAAATAAGAGGGGGCGTGATGGAGGAAGATCCAATGTTTACCTCTAGCTTCCTGGTACATGTGCACACACATGGGTGTGCACTAGTAGGCACAGAGTACAAACGTGAACATGTACACACACAGAATGAGAGACAGACAGACTGACAGACGACACACAGAGGGAGATAGAGACAGAGAGAGACAGAGGTGAGATCTAAGAATAGAGAATCTGAATCATTGTACTTCATCTCCTCCCAAGCAGTTTCTCCTCTTTTCTTGGCCACAAACACCTAGGGAGATCACAGGCATTGTACTATGCACGGCCCAGCTATCTTCTGCTTGGCTATTGTGTGTGAGACCCTTGGTGGAACTCTGCACAGGAGGCGCTTGGGACCCTGCGAAACATCAGCCACTGCACACTGGAGCCTCTCCTGGCCCTTACTGGAGCCTCTCCTGGCCCTTACTGGAGCCTCTCCTGGCCCTTGTTGGAGCCTCGTTAAGAGAGGGCTGGTTTCTGTTCCCACCAGTTAGAGGTTTCCCGGTGCAGTTTGCTAGGGTATTCTGACAGTTTCAAACCCAGGGAGCAGGACTCAAGCCCAGTGTCCTGGATGCAGAGAATAAAATTATGTGTGTAGGAAGGCCTTACATCTTCTTTTATCTACTGTCTACCTCACCTTCCACACGCAGCTCCACATGGAAGGAAGCAGAGCTGGTACCACCTTTGGCTTCTTGTAGCGTTTACCTGCTGGAGTCTCTTTCTCCCCTCTCCATGGGTCGTGAAGAACTGGACGCCTTCCCCTATGCAGATCTGCTAGGCCCCCTGTTCTCCCCCGCAAAGATGTTTTCCTAATTCTCATGGGTAGAGTCTGAAAAATGCAGATATTGGTTTGTTTTTTAATTTAAGCCAAAAAACATCAGATTCCAAAGTTTGCATTCCTGCCAATATGCTCAGTTCCTTTGCCCTGAGAGGAGGGGATGAAAATAAACTATAAACTATGTAAAATTTAAAATATACTTAAAACTAAAGTTTCAGTCTCTCTGTCTGTCAAAAGTATTTCCAAAGCTGTTTGGAGAAGTAACTATCCATGCCTTACCAACAATGGCAGGACACAAAGCCCACACCCACAGATGCCAGAGGACTTTAGGTCTTCTAGCAAAGGCGGGAATGATGGGAAGTGAAGCTGGGAATATAAAGGAAACTGGGCCTGTTTAAGTCTAAAGGCGTGGTTTCACAGAGGTGCACCAAGTCGCATCACTGTTGAATGCTTGGGATTAGAATCAAAGCCTTGTGTGTCCAGGGCCCGGGCTTGCCTCTGAGCCGCATTAACCCTGTACAGGGAGGTACTCCTTTTGTTTGTTGCTTGCTTTCTGAGACAGAGCTTGTGTATCCTAGGCTGACTTCTAAGTTGTTGTGTAGCAGAAATGACCTTGAACCTCTCCTCCTGCCTCTTCCTCTCCTGTGAGAATTCAGAAGTGGCATCCTGGGGTCTGAGCTCAGGGCCTCATGATCTGGACAAGTACCAGACAAACCCTTCCCTGGGTCCCTTAATGGTCTTTTGAATCCCAACCCATGCAGTAGCTCAGGTCTGGAAAGGCCAGACCCAAGAGGACCCAGGCGTTGCTATTCTTCAGCATTTTCCCCTTCCATGAAACCCTGGGTCGGGAAGGGAGGGAAGAAAGAGCAGATGTTCAGATCCTCCTCCAGGCTGCTGCTTGAGTCTGCAAGTACCTCTTGGACTGTGAGATCCAGTTTATTCTTGTGTAGAACAAAGGAATGCATCTAAGCGAGCTTTCGGTTTTAAACCCTCCTGCTCCCCTACTCCCCAGGCTGCCCTCAAGAGATGCAAGGGCGACCACAGGATCCTAACTTGCACAGTGAAGCCTAGAGTCCTCCTCTGAATGCTCCACGTGGATTTGTGGCCACACCTTTACCTAAGCAGAAGGATTCGAAGCATATTGGAGTGCATTAAGCCTGTTCATCCTTCCACCCTAGGGTATGTTTCCAAGTCACACTGGCCCCAGCCAAGCCCAAAGAAGAGATCTATGGTTCTTCCCCCTTTTTCAAATTTATTTATTTATTTTGGTTTTTCGAGACTGGGTTTCTCTGTAGCTTTGGAGCCTGTCCTGGGCTCTTGCGACCAGGCTGACCTCTAACTCACAGAAATCCGCCTGCCTCTGCCTCCCAAGTGTTGGGATTGCAGATGTGCCTATGATCCTTCCTCAAACAAGGGAAATGCTTCCTCTCGCCCCCTTGAGGGCCACATTTCCCTACTACTCTTCACCAGGAATAACCAAAGTCAGAGAGCCAGAGGAGTAAGGCCTAGGGAGAAAGAGAGTGGAGAAAGGAAGGCAGAATGAGGCCAATGAGAGAGAAATCGTCAGGAGACAGAAGCAAACAGGCAGAGAGGAATAGAAAGCTAGGGGGGGAGTAGTAACAAAGAAAACAGTCCGAGAGGCAAGCACATCAGGAGGCCAGAAGAGTTCAGGAAACACAATCTGAGCTCTTTGGGATCCCTAGACTTATAATTTCTACTAACCTGGACTGGAACTCATCCAGCATTTCTGAGACAAGCCACCCTTAGTCTTCCCGCCTGGAAGGTAATTCTTACTTTCGGCCTGCACCAAGTCTCTCTCATTTGACTTAATAGTGGGAGAACGAGAAAGACGGAGACAGGAAAGGATAATGTCACCACCCACGGTCCAGGACTAGGACATTCCAACCTGGCTGCTGCTCTCTGCGCTTTGTCCTGGTCTCACCCAAAGATGCTCAGCTACAAAACACGGAGAAGCTTAAAGCCTGTGAGGAAAAGATGTTCTCTCTGAACCAAGCCTGCCATAGGACACAAATGCCCTGGCAGCGGGGTTTCTTGTTACTGCAGACCAGCGAAATCAACGCAGGTTGCAAAATCACACACGAGAGCCAGGAGTGCCTGCAACCTGAGCAATGCACACGGGTAGGACTTTCCTAATAAGTCATTCCGCCAGGAGTTTGCTGCCAGCTGCAGGGCTTGTATTCTGGGGCAAATGTGAGTGCGGACACTCATATATTGAGCTGAGGGCAGGTGATGAGGCGGTCCGTACCCTGGCAGATCCCCGGGTACAGGTCCACGGCTGCATTGCGTTTACTTGCCTTTGCTTGCTCGGTCTTGTATTTTGCCCCCACCCCCGTGTCTTCGTCTCTCATTCTTAATAAGTAAAGCAAGAGGAGCAGGGAACTGGAAAGGGAAAACACACGTCGAAATGTTGAGAATTCAAGAACATACTTCTTTCCAAACTGTGCAGTTTGGTATTGGCAAGATGACAAGGGGCCCTGTATCCTAGCGCAGATAATGCTGCAGAATCCCACAGCTTGAGCCTGCAGTATACGTAGGTTTTATGCCAAACGCTAAACTATTCCCTTTAAACAACCTATAACCACCACGTTGACACACCCAGGACCAGGCCTAGGGAATGGCTTTGTAAAGGGGCTCTGGCTTCAGGCCAAGACGCAAGGTCTGCCTTGCCCTTGCCTACCGGCTGGTACCAAAACACAGCATCCCCTCGGTCTCAGCTTCCATCTCTCCATCCGTACCTGTATCAGGCACCATCTAGGATTGGAAGTCCAGCCCCCTTGTCAGGCATGTGGGGTCCAGAACATCAGACAGCATGTTTCTCTGCGCTCAACTTCATAAACTTAACTAATAATTTCATTCGCCCCATGCTAAAGCCACTAGCTCAAGCCGCAAGCAACTTAAATGAAACGGGTCATAAAAATCCCCTTCTCTGCCCGCGCTTGATGCCATCGTTAAAGAAGAGAAGGGATGACAAAGTGAGAGGGGGAAGCGCTGTGATTCTTTTATGTGAAGATTACATTTAAAAATAACCGGCTAACAGTCTGCACTTTTCTGGGGCCTGACGTCTCGAAACGCATTTAGATTGATGCAGGCTGGGGCTGAAGTTCCCGAGCTCAGTAAACAGTCAAGTGTTCTTAATAGAAATTGCAGTTTCCCGACATCTGTTAGGGAAAAGGGAACGGGCGAAACAACAATTTAGAGTGAGATTGGTTTTGTTAAATGCATTTAAATTCCAAGATTAGTGTGTTCTTTCTTTTTCAATTAGCATTCACTTGGAGAAAGGTTACAGATGAAAGGGCTGGGGAAGACACGGGTGGGTTTGGGTGTTTTTTTTTGGTTTGGTTGTTTTGTTTTTTTTTTTTCTCTCTCTCTCTCTCTCACTATCAGGGCACTCTAAAGCACAGCGCAGCTAAAACAGAGAGGGAATATAGACTTAAAGGCACTTAACACCGATGCAGAATGGAAATTGCAAAGCTTGAAGGGGACGCATTCAAAAGAAAAGATGGGCAGGTGTTAAAATAAAATCAGATTGTGTCCAGTTTTCACCATCCTGCCCTCTGGGTAGAAAAAATAAAAACAACATTAGACAGTGCTTTGGAAAAAAAAAAATACAGAAGATGTGTTTTCTAAACCAGCTACCAAGTAAAGTGTGTGTTGTGTGTGTGTGTGTGTGTGTGTGTGTGTGTGTTTTAAACACACCACAGATCAGTCTGAGTGTGTAAGGAGCTGTAACTAGTTCTCTGTCTCTGTCTCTGTCTCTCTCTCTTTTTTCGTTATAGGAACATAAACAGAGCCAGAAAATCTAAGGAATGTTTCACCTGTTTTAATGCCATTAAATAAACCTCATCTGCTGCCAAGCTGTTTGGGGTGACATTTGTTAAATAAATACATTTTGTGGGAAGCTGGAATGCTAACACAGAAACAGGCCACCAGTGTTCTCAGATAAGTTCCGTTTGACTCCCAGAGCTCTGAGCCCTGCCAGGAGGGCAGCACACAGTGGGGCGCTCGGACCTGAAGTTACACAGGGTGCAAGGTTTCCCATCTTTCATAGCTTTCACTCAGTCCCCCATATCCTCTCTTTCTTCTCCCTCTCCCCACAAGATACGTCTGTTCCTTTTTAATGTTTTCTCTTTTTCATATGTCTATAATAATTTCTTTTTTAGAACTATATCAGCATGCATATCTTGTGCATGCGTGCCTGCAACCTTTAAGACTGTTTAATCCTCATGACCACTTCAGAATATGCGTATCATGAATTTGCTTCCTGGAAAGTCGTGGCTACCGTTTCTAATTAAAAAGCTAATAAATTAATTAAGAAATAATGTCGACCGAGATTGTTCTCTGAAGGATCTCTGTGGACATTGAAAGGCACCAAGGCGATTTCTGTTTCTGGTGACTCTGTGAATGTGTGTGTGTGTGTGTGTGTGTGTGTATATATTTGTGTATGTGTGTGTGTGAAGAACTCAGTACTTTCACAGAAAAAGTAATTGAAGAAAATGAGGCAACTTTGAATATAGGGCAGGGAGACTTCAGGGATTGTCTAGCAGGGCAGAGCTCTTTAGCATCCCTCCCAATAACCAGAGTGCCCTCCCCCTTAACTAAAGAAGTATGCAGTTCTAGAACATTCTGCAACAAGACTCTGGGCACCAGGATGCCTCTGTAGGCAGGCTTCCTCTGAGAAATTTCTATGCCAATTCCTTTCAATTATCTGTCAATTTTCAAAATGCAAATAGAAACATTCAGACATCACTTTGGTACTCACCAACTGATTTCTTCCAAGCAGCCAGACCATAAGCAAATGCCATTCAATATGCTCCCTTCTCTTTTTTAAGTAGAATTAATATTACTGAGCAGATTTTGGTCAGCTTCCAGGAACCCAGTGTGTGGAGAGGCAGGATTTTAATTTAGAAGCACAAGTTGGTTTGAAAAATGTGAACTTAGCCCAACTTTCTTTGTTTCATCTTTTTTGCTAGACTTACTTCTCTAGAAAATTCCTCAACTTTTTGATTATTATTAGGAATGTTTTGAATTTTTATGTTAATGGCAGAAAGAAAGTATAACAAAGAAGAAATGAGCCTGTCATCTAAGCTGAGACGATAATCAATAATGAAAATTCGGGGATGACAGGGCCTCATCTCCCATGCACACACATTTTACAGAGTTGAGTTTGCTCTCTTCTCACACAGTTGGAGCCTGCGTTTAGCCCCAATTATTAATAACCAGTTACTGTACTTCATTAGCATTTTTTTGTAATCACAGGCTAATATGGACCTACAATTTTGCCTAATCATTTACCTCTTACGGGCATATTAAAACCTTCATTTTTTTTTTTCCTTCCTGACTCTAGGTTGTGCTGAAATAAACCAATTCATACAAGTATCTTTCTATGTTGGATTACTCGCGTAGGATGGATTCCTGGAAATGGAATTATTAGGTCAAAGAGGACCAATGTATTTCATGTTCCCAACACACATTGGCAAATTGCCCACCATAGAAATTGTATCAATTCGCCCTCCTGTAAGTAGCCTGAGGGGCAACTTCTCTGTACCAGAGGGTTTTGTTTTAAATCTCTACAAATTTGAAAGAGTGAAGTGGGGGAGAAAAGGTAACTTTTTCCTGGAACCATTTGTTAAAAACATGCATGGAGAATTTTTTTAAAAAAAATATTTTAATTCATAAAGAAATATAAAAACTTGTCTCCAGGCTGTTTTCTGACCTGTAAATGCTATCAAGTCAGTAGATTGTTTAGTGAGAAAATGAGCTACATTTTACATACACTAGAGAAGCATTCTGTCCAAAATTCATTTCTCTAAAAGAGACAGACCTAATTCATTGTACACAATTGAAGGCAACTCATGCTAGAATCTAAATCTGACCGAAGGCTTCTTTAAGAGTGGAGTCTTCATGACCTCATTCTTTCTGGCTCCTTATTCCAGACAAGGGGAGGGCAGGGGGGCACTGGTATTTGGCAAGACACTCCAAGTTCAAGGAGTGTTGAAGAGGTGTTTGAGAACCTGGATTAAATGGTCGCTTTGAAATTTCGCCATGAGAGAACTCTCAACTGAACAGGAAGAATGTCAGCGGGAATGCTTGAAAGCCCCTCTCCCAACCTGAAAGCCCCTCTCCCAACCTGAAAGCCCCTCTCCCAACCTGAAAGC
>NC_022009.1:42035117-42037499 GCF_000317375.1 Microtus ochrogaster | reverse complement strand
AAATCGTAAGAAAACCATTGTCATGCAGAAGCACTTGCCAAAGGATCCAGGGCTCCTGGGAAAGTACCCTCCGTCTTTGATAGAAAGTTCCAGAAGGAGAAGGCAGTCAATACATGGTGCTTTTGTCTCTGTTTTTACCATCAGACTTTGTGTTTTCTGAGTTAACAGAGTCTATCTAACTCATCTCTTGAAGTCTTCTGCAAGACATTGCAGGCTGCCTCCATGAGCCAGCCCACAGCAAATCCTAACCCATCTCCAACTAATTCCACTGCCAGGAGCTGGCTTTCCAGGGGAAGGAGAAGACCAGTCATTCAACAGTAAGTTAGTCCCCAAAGTAAAGCTAGTCCTGTGGCCCCAGCTCATCAGAATTTAACAGCAGGTCATGCTTAGACCCCATCAGATACACACACACACACACACACACACACACACACACACAACAAAGAAAACAGGAGAGAGAAAGGAAAGAAATTCAAGATGCTTTTTCCCTCCCTAAATCCGCCATCCCCGTTACTGTCAGGCATTATAAAACTTAGCACACACTTCGGAGAGAGTGGCATTTCCCACTGTAGGAGTGTTCCTTCTAGTGATCAGTACTCCACCTAATGAAGTGTTCCCTAAATTAAATCTACCCTTTCGGAAAGGTTACTCCCCAAACAAAATGAACAAAGAAAGGCTTCTAGTCCATATAAATGTCATTCTGCCCTCCAATAAATCTGTTTTAATCACTGTTTTTAAGAAAGCAGCCTGGTTGCGTAGGACAGGAACTCAATTACCATGTGTAGGAAGGCAACTGTCAGGGGGGTCACACAAAGTGTCTTTCCTTGGAGAGGCAAGACGCTGTGTTCTTTTGTCCCTTTCCTCTTTCTTGTCGGGGAACCAACGTGAAAAGCAGAGAAACCTGTGTTCGTGAAAGATGCAATGTGACCAGCTTCTCCTCCCTCATCTCCTCCCTAGATTTCTATCCGCAGCGTTATTAGAGACCCGTTCTTACTTCTCTGTGTGGAGATACAGATGGAGTACCAGGGGCTGACTTATCTTTAGAGGGTATAGCCTTGAGGCAGAAAAGATGGGATGAGACTGACCCCAAGCCTGAACCTTATTGAGTGCTCCTGTCCAAGACCCATCAGTCCTGTTTCTCCTGAACCTCACAAATCACGATGGCCAGAAGGGCTTCTCAGAAGTGGTTCCCCACGGAAGAGTCATGCAGAGAATGTTTCTTCAGGTC
The DNA here is from genome assembly GCF_000317375.1 of Microtus ochrogaster. Taxonomy (NCBI): domain Eukaryota; kingdom Metazoa; phylum Chordata; class Mammalia; order Rodentia; family Cricetidae; genus Microtus; species Microtus ochrogaster. The sequence continues at coordinate 42,036,271 of NC_022009.1, read as the reverse complement.
TCAAGAGAATTCCCAGCGACTACAGTTGCTACTAAGTCACAAGGTCCGGAACAGTGAAGGACCCCTGGACTCAGACATGCCGACCCCAAACGCATAGCTAAAGGTCGGTCAAATAAAGCTATAAAGTCCATCCAGAGACTCTAGTCAGGGAGTGAAAAGTGTCAGAGATGCCTCCATTCTGATTGCTCACAGGCCTGAGCTTTGCTTCTGCAGAGCCGCGGACGTGTTTTGCAACGCTAATGCGCAGAGGCAGGCTCACGGTGCTTCTGCTTTTTGGAATTAAGTCGTTGCATGCTTTCCTCTCTAAAATGTGTAAATGTGTAAATTATGTTAAAACAGATTGCCGGTGCAAGTTGAAGAAATGGAAAATATGGTGTACTCTCATGGTGAGGGGGCAGGGGTGCAGGGGTGTGGCTTACTGCCTGATGTTAAAGACAGCTTCCAAACATTTCATTCCCTGGGGTTCTGTAAGGGAGTCTTAGAAAGGGGTGATGAAATGCAGAGAAACTAGGTCTAGATGGCCTTTTCCAGAACCCGGTTCCAGCTAAACACAATCCCTTCTACAGGCACGAAGGGGTTTATGCAAATCATGCACAGTACCCAAGTCCTGTCTCAGTCAGATTTAATTTCCCCCAACTCGCCATATTATAACCCAATAGAAAAGCTGCGGTCGCATGCCAAAGCCTGCCCCTCAGGATGCTCAAGGATAAACAGAAGTAACCTGTGACATCACCAGCACGCCACCAAGCAGTACATCCTGAGGATGATGCACAGGAAAGGCACACCCTGTGAGGTTTTCCAGTGATTTGTTCTGGTGATGTTCCGGTTCGTTGTGGTAAGAAGTCAAGCCTGGTCTATGACAGCATCGTAAAAACCCTGAGACGTCCCTTTCCCCCAGCTAATGAGAGAACACCAACTCTCTCCACTCCTACAGACTGAGAAAGAAAAGCCAGTGTCAGTCATTTTCATGGCCTGAGATGTTCACAACATTGAAAAGGTGATGAAAAGAACATGGAGGCAGTGGGGTGGCTGGGGGAGGGGGGATGCAGGGGGTGGGATGGCGAGGTGCAGCTATGCTGGTAAAGAGATGGCTGTGCAGGCATAAGGGCCTGAGTTCAGATCCCAACACCCACAGTTAAAAAGACAGACGAGAG
>NC_022009.1:42030762-42035017 GCF_000317375.1 Microtus ochrogaster | reverse complement strand
GGGAGGGAGGGAGGGAGGGAGGGAGGGAAGAAGAACCTGGATTTAGCAACACATGCTTGCAATCTCAATAAGGAGATACTAGCATCTCTGGGACTTGCTGCCCAGACCTCTTAATCAAATTGTTGAGTTGCTGGTTTTGTAAGCAACTCAGTCTCAAAACCTCCATTGTGGAAGACTCCTGGCCATGACCTCTGGCCTCTCTGTGCATACACACACACGTGTGTGAGCACACACATAAACCACACACACAGAAGAAGAACCTGGAACTTTCTCTGGAACCAGGAAAAGAGCCTCTGAGTTCGCCTGACCTTCGCTCTCCGTCCTGTACAAATAAATGCAGATATGGTTTAGAAAGTAAACTGTTTCCACATCTGCTTACTAGCCCCCTTCTCAGATCAAAGAGCACGTTTTCTGTCTTCACTTCCTTTGAAAAATAAATATATTGTCATCATCGAGCACACCGCCTGCCACTTAGTAGGCATTTAACAAACATAAGACAGTAAATAAACGAAGCCACGAAGTCAAGCAGACAGAAAGAGACACCTCTCCCATAATGCTTTGGGCCTCTGATCACCTGAAAGCATTCTCTGCTCTGTTCCTATGCCTTTTCTTTTCTTTTCTTTTCTTTTCTTTTCTTTTCTTTTCTTTTCTTTTCTTCTCTTTCGTCCTTCCTTCCTTCCTTTCTTTCTTTCTTTCTTTCTTTCTTTCTTTCTTTCTTTCTTCCTTGGTGATGGCTTTTACAGCCACAGACCTTCAGAGGCATTTATTTGGTTCATTCAGCACTTCGACTCCAATGCCTAAGCAAGTCTGAAGGGATAATCACAAGAATGAATTAATATATTCATTGAGAAGTGTGCCTTGTGGGTTCTTCTAGTATTTCATTTTGATTGAAAGTGCATAACTGTAAATAACTCTAGGAATAATTTTTTTTAAGGCTTTGGCATGCATCCTGTGTGGCAGATGTCATCCTGGCCACTTGCGTATATATCATGTCACCATGTCATCTCTTCACAGTTTGTCAGCCCCGTCCCACCTCCTGACATCTCACTCCATAATGAAGGGCCGCATCCAAGGTCACCCAGTTGGTGGTGAAACCGGAATTTGAATCCATGTGTGTCTCTCGCGGCAACCACATAGGAATATAAAAATGAAATATTCTTTTTAAAACAACTCAAGATTCTTGCGGATCAATCATGAGAGCACTGTATTTACCCAGACACCCTGTCAGGAATACCATTTATCAGGAAACTACTTCACAAGAACTTTAAGTTTGCTTTCTCAAGTGATTGATCTCTGAGATGACTCTCATTAGATTCCTGCAAGCTATGTTTAGCAAAATGGATTATATAATCCATTTTTTTTAAAAACTGAATTTTTATTATCAAATATATTTTCTAGTCAACTCGTCATGACTGAACTTTTTGATGGCTCCAACTTCAAAACTACACCTTACATAATTTTTAAATCTAGCACTAAAAAAACATGTTGAGAGACATACATTAGCATTTTGGGAGGGGAGGCCCAAGGCTCCTCATTAAAGGTGGCTCTGGGAAAGGGTGGAGAATGAGCGCCATAGAACATACACCTCTGCAAAGCCTCTCAACAAAGGTGGCCACAAGCCGGATGATCCCTGTGCGCTTCCGTCTCTCTTCGGTCACCTAGGTTAACAAACACATCCCCCACTTTGCAGTTGCTCAGAATCTTGTGTGCACACAAGAAGTGGCTGCAGAGGGTTTACGCTTGGCTAGAACAAATGTCGTCTCTAGTGAGAAGCCATTCTGCCAGAATTCAGACCCTTTCTCTCTCTGAAGAATGGGAGTAGGCCCAGCCATTCCCTGATGAGTTTTCACTGACAGGTCCTCAAGACTTAGTCCCTTGGGACTGGAGGGATGGCTCAGCGGTTAAGAGTGTTTGTGGCTCTTCAAATCCCCAGTATCCAGGTGTGGCTGCTCACAACTGACTGCAACTCCATTTCCAGGGGGTCTGACTACACTTCTTCTTGCCTCCATTGGCACCTGCATACACACACACACACACACACACACACACACTCAAACAGGCTGGTCTTTGGCCACTCATAACTTTGCAGACGTGAAACCACAACGTGACAGCTCACGAGCCATTCTTAGGTTGTTAATTCCAAGACCATTCCCACATCGCTCTGAAAGGGTGGGGGCTTCCGGAATGGCATCCTCTCCCGATCACACTCCCATTGTGCTTTCTGCCTGAGACAGCCTACGGAGGAGAAAGCCCCATGGTGCCGCTGTGACAGTCGGGTCTGTACTGTCTACCCTGGCACCTTTCCAGCTGGGATAATTGCATTCTGCTCACCAAAATCTCCTTTAGTTTTCCCTGGAGAAGGTCTCTCTCATTTCCTTTTTGGGGCCAGCTGTGCTGTGGGGTAAACAGCTGCCATGCAGTTACTGCCCTGTGCTAGCTGTGTGTCAGCCCAGGTCTTAACCCAAGCCTGGCCACTCCTAGAATCAGTGAGGATCCGGCCGTTTCCTTTTGTGGCGAAAAATGAAACTTCTCCCAGTAATTTTCATCAGGAGACTGGGAGGTGACTCAGCAGCCAGAGCGCTTGCCAGGCAGGCATGAAGACCAGAGTTATTATCCTCAGAATCCACGGAAGAAGCTGAATGTGGCAATGCACACCTGTAACCCTAGCAGCAATCGGAGGAGACAGATGGGAGCCTGGAGCTCACTGTAGGACCAGAGTAGCTAAACTGGTGAGCGCTAAGTCGAGGGAGAGATTTCTCAGGAAGCAAAGTGAACAGAGATATAGGAAGACATTGGAAGTCAACCCCTGCCCCCCCACATGAACACAGATACCATGTGCACACACAAACACACACACACACACACACACACCACATGCACACACACAGAGGCGAGGCATGCTAGTACACATAGCACAGAGATGCACAAATATATAAAAAATAATTTAACATGATAATAGTGATAATATTTATGAGTAGATGTGGTAAGTTGCCACCTCTGAAATCTGGAAACAAGTCCCACTTTGGGTTTCCAGCTTTAAAGATGACCTGTCAATTAGCTACCAAACGTCGCTCAAGCCCACACTAAGTGCTAAAGTTGATAGACAGTCCCCTTTCCACACTATGATCCTGTAGATGTAGTTTTGAATGAGAACATGATGTGATTTACATGGTGTTTAGCAAAAGGGACCATGTGGCTTCTCTAAGACCATGTGGCTTCTCTAAGACCTCCTGTAAAGCCCCCATGCAGAAGATGAAACATGAAACCTGCTTTGTATGCCATCCAAGACACCTACCCCCAGCCCATACACATCGTATGGATACAATCAGCTTTATTGGCACTTAAATTACATTCTGTAAGGACACAAGCTCTCCTTTGGCAACCTGCGCAGAGGAATTGAGCTCAGAAGTGTCATTAACAAAGGACCATGTGGTTTGAACACAGAAAAGAACTTTTTTCTACTGGTGCTAATGTTGGTGGGAGAAATGATGAAGAGAAAATATTTCACACAGAAGGAAAACATCAAAATTAGTGCCGTAACTGGGCATGGGGGCACACTCTCTAGTACTAGGGAGGCAGAGGCAGGTGAATCTCTGGGTTCAAGGCCTACCTGGTCTACAGAATGAGTTCTAGGACAACCAGGGCTACACAGAAAAACCCTGTCTCCAAAGGGAAGGAAAAAAAATTAGAGCCATGATAGGCTAAAGGTTAAAGGTAAAAAAAAAGGTAAAGGACTTTCATTCATTCACTCATTCATTCATTCAGCCATTCTCTACCAAGTGCTCCCTGTGTGAAGGCTATAAAGGAAGCACACACACCACACACTAGACAGGTCTCTCCAGCAGCTACCAGAACAGAGCCTTCCCCCAACGGTCTATGGAGTATTATAAGTGTGTGTGTGGGCGGGGGAGCATGTGACCATAGAGGACCATTTCTGAAAATAATTCACAACTGAGTACCATGGTCCAAGTCAGAATGTGCCATTCATTTTTGCACATTCTTTTGGCCCCCATTGATAGACATAGGAGAGAAGGCACTGAGAGCCAAAAGCTGAGCAGTAAGGAGAGCTTTGGGGCTGCGAGAGGAGTTGGGGGTTCTGACATCCATCCAGGACACCTCCTCTCTACAGGAAGCTCTGTGCCTGGGACTCCCTGCTGGCGGTGTTCCCATGGGCATGGACAAGTCTAGAAAGCTGATTGCCTAGACTGGGTGTAAGCTGTGGCCTCCTCTAGAGCAGACTTAGGAAAGATTCCTC
>NC_022009.1:42018240-42030002 GCF_000317375.1 Microtus ochrogaster | reverse complement strand
ATGTATGTCTGTATTGAATGTGTGTATATGCTGGGGTGTCTGTATGCATGTGTGTGTTTGTGTGTGTATACTGGTGTATGTATGTCTGTATTGAAAGCTGGGGTGTCTCTATGCATGTGTGCGCACAGGTATGCATTTGCCATCATTATTATTGAGCCAAATTATGAACTCAAACTTAGGAAAAGGAGTAATTAGTAGGAACTGGGAGTGGGAGGTCAGAGGGCAAGTTCAAGTGTCGTTCTTTGCTTTCTGCCTTGTCTCTCCTTTCTTGTTCACTGCTTCATACAGCAGCTGGCCCATGAGCTTCTTCGGATTCCCGTTTCTTCCTCCCATGTTACCATGAGGATGCCAAGATTCCAGATTTGTGTTACTTTAGCTGATTTTAGAGGGCTGGGGACTTGAACCCAGGTCCTTGCAGGGAAAGCTCAGTGTTAGAGCACTGAACTGTGAATCCAGATGCTCACACTAGCTTGTCAAGAGCTTTACTCCCTGAGCCATTTGCCCAGGCCCATCTGGTTCTTTATCTCACTCCTTCCTCAGCTCACAGACATCACTGCTGATCCCAGCACCCCTTTTCAGTGAGCCTAAACCTGCAGCCTCCACTCCTTATCCTGGGGTTCAACTCTCTGGCGTTCAGTCATTAGCATTCCTCACTAGCTGTCTGGGCTTAAGGCTGGTTGATGACAGCGGGGGGAGGGGGGGAGCGGGAGGTGGGGACACACACATGTGTGTACATTTCGTCAGGGTCAGAAGCCCCAGGAGGCTCTCCATGGATGTCACGGTGTGTGGCTCTCATTGGTCAAGAGACGCAACAGCAAAGACCTTCTTCCAAAGATTCTCTTTCCCTCGCTGTCTTTGTTCATGTGACCGCTCCAAGTTAGGCATCCTCCAAGTCCTGAGGTTTCATTCTGTTGTCTTTCATTGGGCATTGAACTATGTTGCGTATGAACACAGTGGGAGCTGGCCAATACTAGAGAACCAAAAGGTAAATTAGCCTCAAACTTAGGAAAGAAGTAGTTAGGAGGAGGTGGAGGTGGGACGCTCAAATAGAATGTCCTGGCTGGAATTCTGGAAAAAGGGTGATGGAAAACAACCGGATTGGCTCAACAGTGAAGAGCCCACACTTCTTCCATTCTCTGCTTGGTCTAAAATCCGAGAGCGGATTTACTCACTTGAAGTCAACCATCAAGAATTGTGAAGGCCCCAGTGTGGAGAGGGAATTGCTCTGGCATCAGGATACCTGCGCTCTGACCCCATCTGTATCTGGAGAAGACATGCTTACTAACTGAACTTCAATTTTTAATGGCCAAACAGCAGTGGATTTATAACTTTGCCTCCACCTAAGTCAGGAGACAGAAAGTGCCTCGGCTTCTCTTCCCAATTCTTTTGGAAATCTGGAACCGCTCACAGATGCAGACCTTCCCTTATCTGCCAAGACCCTATTAAGTAGGCTTGCTTTGTTTGGTTTACTTGTTCAGAGAGCAGTGTTTATCCTGTTCAGAAGAATTTTAAATCTAATTTGATTTCTCTGATTCTGACATTTTTTCTACTTCCTATTTCAAGAGAGAAGGTAAAGAGGGACCCTATCTCTCTTTGGTTTCAGGTTCCAACAGCGTTTTTTGTTGTTGTTGGGTTTTTTTGTTTTGTTTTGTTTTGTTTTCATTCTGGATACAAAGCCATATTTAAATGCTGGGAAATGTCACGTCAATGTTAAAAGAGCTCACAGAAGCAAGCTTGTCTAGGCGGCTCCATCTTTAAAGATACTGCTTAATATAAAAAACCTTCGCCATCTGACGCTGCCCAGCAGAATGCCTGATAGATTTGTTCTGTGTGTATTTTAAAATGATAGTGATACAAAGGGTAAAACTTAAAGAAAAAAAGAGAAGAATAAGAAAAGAAAAAGCAGGGCAAATCACACCAATCATTCTTTGTGGCAGCCAGATATCTGCCAGCTCTGGTGTAATGGAGTCGGCCAGAGCAGACCGGGTATTAATTACGAACGTGCACTCCAATTTATCAGTAAAGGATATCAAACAGGCCAAACGCCACAGCCTCTCATGTAATTTATCTCTTCCTCGGAGGGAGGCAGATAGCAATGATTTGCAAATTACCTCCTCTGCAGAAGGAAGGGAGGCGAAGGTACACACACAACACACAATTAAAAGCAGATAAGCATCAGGCAGTGTGTCACATTCTCAGAAGCAAGCCCAAAGTGAAGGTCTTAATCTCGGGGGTTGGCTCGCTGGGACTGTACCCACTGCCATTTCTCTTGATGTGACTACTTAACTCCTATTAAAATTAATAGGGGTCAGGCCTGATCATCGAGGGAGAAAGGGCCTCCCGGGGTGGACGGGCTTCAAGTAACAAGGATTTGGTGATTACTGTGTTATTTGTCTGTTCATTTTCAGATTATCTTGTAAGTGTGCTCTCCTTCTGATCTTTGGTCCAATTATAAAGAATAACATGTCGTGTAGGATCTATTTTTATTAAAGCAGCTTTCTCTTGAGAAGCATGTAATTTTAGAGGGCACAGTGACAGTTTCTTAATGCAGGGGCCTTGAAACTTTCTCCGGCCCCCCTCCCCCAAGTAAACAACAATTCTGCTTCTGAACTGGGTGTACATTTAGGGACCAACAGGAAAGCTCATCCCAAGAGTCAGAGAGCATCAATTTCCAGAAAGACTTAGCTCAAAGGTACCATGGGAAATGGAAGGAAAGAGGTTGGCAGACATGACCCTTGAGGCCATCATGAAGCAGGCTACCTCTCTGGAAGTAGCTGGAGGCAGAAGCGGAGGTGGGTGGGGCAACACTCATGATTGGCCTCTGGTCTTCGTACACATGCACACACACACATGCCCAGGCACATGTACAGACAGAGAAAGGGAGAGAGAATTAAACCAGCAACAGTGTCAGTCTGCAGGAGGAAGGACACTTGAAAGGCCCGGGATGAACAAGAGACACTGACCCCCAAAAGCATGCTGTCTGTCACTTACCAGTCTGTCAATCCGTTCCGGTCTCTAAGTGATCCTTAAGAGCTTCTAAAACAGACCAGGAGCACACAGAGTTCAGTAGCACACGGAGAAAGGAATGCATACACAGGGACAGGTGCGAGCTAGACCCATTCTTGTCACTGTGGAGTCAAATGCCATACCATGTGCCCCCGCCCCCCTAAGTGAGAACCCTTGCATCTTAACGTTTTGTGTATTCCAGTCTTCTGGCCAACACAAGTCACTGGGTCGAGCTGAGATTCTTTTGTCTGTGAGTTTATTTACTTCTTTGCTTATTGTGGTGTCAGGAATGGGGCCCAGGACTCATATTCGAGTCAAGCACTCTGGCAGCACACCTACAGCCGCTAGCCCCAAGCTTGGCTATTTCTAACGCCTGGATTTGACACGATTAATTTTCTTTCTTTTTTTTTTTCAGAACTCTCAGTTGCTGTTCAAAACCCCCACCCAGGCTGGAAGAGGGCAGCAGGTTCTGTGGAGCCTCAGGTGCTCGTCAGCTGCCTGATGTGGGTGCTGGGGACCAAACTCTGGTCTTCTGGGAGAGCAGGAAGCACTCTTAATCGCTGTTCTACCCCTCCAGTCCACAGTTTGCTTTGAGATAAGGCTACATTACCGTGCCAAGGATAATGTCAAACTCAGGATCCTCCTCCCTCAGCTTCTTAGGGACATTTGTATCCCAGCATTCCTTTGGATTGCAGGGTTCTGTCTTTTAGAATATCTCTTTATCCACATTTCTGTGTCTTTCCTGCACGTGTTATCACTAGGAACAGAGGCGGGAGCCTTTCTCCTGTTTGTTTAATGGATTCTTAATTCAAAATTACTGCACATTCGCATGTGGCTGAAAGGGGACATAGGGACTTCAGGTACTCTTTATCCAAGTCCTCACAAGGTTAATTCCTCATAGCCACGAGAGGTATCAGCACCCCAGCCAGGTTAGCTGCATTGTTGCAGTCAAACCTCGGAATGCCTTCAGCAACACAGACCTTCTTTTTGCATGTGTACAAATGAGTGTGTATGTGTGTTTATGTGTGTGCATGTTCACATGCGTGTGGGTGCATATGTGTGAGGATTAGTGGGCATGGGTGAACACCTATGTGTGGAGGCCCCAACTTGATGCTTGATGTCTTTCTTGATCCATCCTCACTTTATTTACTGAGACAGCATCTACCCCTGAACCCAGGGATTACCTACCAATCCCAGCTAGTCTGGCTAGTTTGCCCTGAACATACACTAGCTAAACCTCCATAGTATTTGAATTAAAGGTGGTCTGTAAGGCTACCAGGATTTTTGTGGATGCTGGGTGTGTGATCTCTGGTCCTCACCCTTGTGGCCAGCATCTCATCCACTGAGCCATATCTCCAGCCTCGGGAAAGGCTTTCTTCTGCTCTCTTTCTTTTCAGCCACACCCAGTTCCCCTCCTGTGACCAGGGCTCCTTAGCCCCTTGTAAACATTGATCTTAACTCATCTCCACCTTGACATGGCCATGGTGTTACATAAATGGGTGGGTCATCTTGTCCGCTATCCTCTGACTGGCTGTTTTCACTCATTGTGAATCCTTCGACATCCACCCTATGAATCAGTTGTGCCTCCTTTTGGTTGCTTATTAATATTCCATAGCCTGGAGGCATCACATCTTAACCACACACTTTCTTTTTTTTTTTTTGTTTTTTTTTAAATTAATTTATTTATTAAGGATTTCTGCCTCCTCCCCGCCACCGCCTCCCATTTCCCTCCCCCTCCCCGGATCAAGTCCCTCTCCCTCATCAGCTTGAAGAGTAATCAGGGTTCCCTGACCTGTGGGACGTCCAAGGACCGCCCACCTCCATCCAGGTTTAGTAAGTTGAGCATCCAAACTGCCTAGGCTCCCCCAAAGCCAGTACGTGCAGTAGGATCAAAAACCCATTGCCATTGTTCTTGAGTTCTCAGTAGTCCTCATTGTCCACTATGTTCAGCAAGTCCAGTTTTAACCCATGCTTTTTCAGACCCAGGCCAGCTGGCCTTGGTGAATTCCCGATAGAACATCCCCATTGTCTCAGTGTGTGGGTGCACCCCTTGTGTTCCTGAGTTCCTTGCTCGTGCTCTCTCTCAGACCCAAAAAGAGGAGCATGGGATGTACTCACTCATATTTGGTTTCTAGCCATAAACAAAGGACATTGAGCCTATAATTAGTGATCCTAGAGAAGCTAAATAAGGAGAACCCAAAGAAAAACATATAGGCATCCTCCTGAATATTAACCTTCATCAGGTGATGAAAGGAGACAGAGACAGTGACCCACATTGGAGCACCAGACATAATTCTCAAGGTCCAAACCACACACTTTCTAAAGGACACCAGGGTAGCTTCTGGTGTGTGCCCATTGTAAACAAAGCAAATATACATATTTTCACTTCTTTGATTAAACGGAAAGTTCCTAGATCATATGGTACTTATGTGGGGGAATGTTTAAGAAGCTGCTAAATGATTTTCTGGACCATTCTAGTTTTCCTCCCAGGGAAGTCTGAGTGAGCCGTCTCTCTCCACACTCACCACTCTCTAGCTGTGGGTGCGGACTGCTATCTTGTTGTTGCTTTAATTTGCACTCCCCCAGTGGACAGAAGATGCTGGCCACCCTCTCTGGGTATGCTCGTGAAAGGCCTCCTTAGTGAACTGCCTTCATATCTCTCTAGTCTTTGTTCTCCAGTTGGATCATGTGAAGTGCTTTCATTTGTTTACAGTTGAATTTTGAGAGTTCTGTGTGCTTTCCATGACAGCCCTTGATCAGCTATGTGGAGTGCAGAGATTTTCATTCACTATGCAGGCTTTTTTCTTTTTTCTTTTTCTTTCTTTTTTTCCCCCTTATACTGCATCTCATTATGTAGGCCTGACTGCCCTGGAAATCTCTCTGTAGACCAGGCTGGTCTTGAACTCACAGAGATCCCTTTGCCTTGGTCTCCCAAGTGCTGCGATTAAAGGCATGCACCAAGAAACATTTTTCTTTCTTTTTATAAAATATTTTTAATTTTAAAGAATTTTTTGTGGTGAGCATTTCATGCATGCATACAATGCTTTTGATCAAACATTTCCCCAATCCTCCCCCTCCAGTTCTTTCCCTAGCTCCCCCACTACTTTCGAGTCCCAACTGCACATGCTCTATTTTGAAACCAATGGAATCCCCTCAATGCCATCTGTATGGATGATCTCTCTAGGACCACACATCAGAAGAAAGTGATCTGTCATTCTAGAGTCAATACCAACAGCTTCTCAAGGAGGGGTGGAGCAGCATGATGTCCACACACCAATCCATGGGATTTTGGCTGCTGTGATCATGCACAGGTCTTGAGCATGCATCATCATCACTGTGAGTTCAAGCGTGTGACTCTCTTGTTCATGTCTAGCAGTTCTGTTTCACTCCAGTGTCTCTGCCTGTCTGCACCCTGGTCCATGTTGATCCTTGAGACTTGGTGGGAGGGTGTGCTACAGATGTCCCACTTAGAACCGAACAGTCCATAGTCTCCTATTCTCTGTATATTGACCAGCTCTGGGTCTCTGTATTATTTGTCATTTATTTCAGAAAGAAGCTTCTCTCTTGAAGGTTTAGAGATGCACTGATCTATGGGGTATAAAGATAAAGACTTAGGTAATAGTTTAATACTATGCAGAAACAGCCATGGGTTTTTATCTCAGTCAGCCGTGTCCAGTGCAAGTCCCATCTTTTGGAGCAGGTCTTAAATTCAAGAAGAAACTAGTCGGTTACTTCCATAACATTCATGCCACTATTGCACAAGTGGGCATATCTTTTCATGCCAGTCACTATTACAGCTCATAGAGTTCACACTGATAAAGAGTACTGATTACTGGAAGTGTATTTTACACAGCAAAGGGAGCCACTGGCAGCTGATAGCTTCTAGGGGAGTGAGAATCATTTTTCTTTATGAGTATGTCTATCGTTGGATTCTCATATCCCAGTTGATGGCCCCATGCTTGCAATATGCTTTCTCATGAAGACTGCCAACCCAAAAATAATGCCATGGAGACTTTAGTATTAAATATGAAAGCTCAGCCTTAGACTTGTCCCACTGGCTCTTATAACTTAAATTAACTCATTTACATTAATGTTCGTTCTATCACATGGTGTTACCTCTCTTTCATTTTGTGTCTCTTTCATTTTCCTCTTCATGTCTCCTGGCATGAAGAAAATCTGCACCCCTAAATTTTCCTCCTCTTTGTTTTTGCCATCTAAATTTCTACCCTAGCTATTGGCTGTTTAGCTTTTTATTACACCAATCACAGCAGATACATCTTTATACAGTGTACAAATATCCCATAACACATGCTCATGCCTATATGGGCAAGCTTAATTGTACCCAGTGGGTATAATAATAATAATAACAATAATAATAACAATAATACTAAGAAAGTTTTTAATCCTGGTTAAGTCCAACTTAAAGATTTTTCCTTTTGTAGACTGTGTAATTTGGTCAAAATTTTACTTGTCCTTAGATGCTGAAGACATCATGTGCTTTACCACAAATTATGGTTTTACTTTTCAGTCTCTCACCTTTTGGGGGTTTGGCAACTGCATGTGGTGTTAGGCTCAAGTCATGTCGGTTTGTCTGGCTGGCCTCTGAAGGTCCTATTGTCCATTACCAGTTAATCCAAGGCTGCTCTCAGTAACCGAATTGGTGTAGTTCCCCCTCAAAATCGGCACCTCTGTTTGTGTATGGATTCTCTGGGACTTGGTTCTTTTTTCTGTCCCATTAACTCATAGGTTTGTTTTTCTGTCAATAACATATACTTTTGATGAGTGTGGCCATTAAATTAATCTTGAAACTCTGTGGATGGAGTCTTTTCACCTAATTCCTTTTCATTTTTTTTAGTTATTTCTTTTACTTTGTAATATTATTGTACAATTACATTCTCTCCCTCCTTTTCTTTCCTCCCTTGAGCCTTTAAATCCCCCCATATACTCCTCCTTCCTTTGTTTCAAATTTGTGGCCTCTTTTTTCATTAATTGCTGCTAATATACATATGCACACCCAAAAAGTCTCATCCATGTGACTGCCTAGACATGAGCTGAACAAGGGCAAAAACACTAGACCTGGTGTGCGTGTGTGTGTGTGCATGTGTGAATGCGTGCGTGTGTGTGTGCATGTGTGTGTGTATTCAGAACTCAGAAAGTGAGGAAATTTGACACTAAAGCCAGCAATCTGAACACACAGGGCAGAAGGAACAAACTGACTTCTGAAATTTATATTCTCTGACCTTCACTCGTGTATCTTGGTACATCTTAGTACATGTGCTCACACACATGAATGTGTACATACATGCACACACACATAGCAAATAAATGCAATGCCTTTGTAATAGTTGTAGCTGCTCTTCTCCCACGCATTTTCACTTCACTTTAGAAATGACCTTTTCTGTATCCCACCAGAGACCTCACAAGGACGCTGATTGGGGTCACGTTACCGTTGTTTCTCATGGCGCCCATGACTTTGCTCTGTTGATCCTTGAAGGGTGTCTGTCTCTCTGTCCCACCTTGTCTTTAGACACAATTTTACTTCATTCATCAGTGGTGCAAGCTTTGTAAATAGAATTCTGTGCACTGTACTAGCCCTTACCAGCTTTATTTTCTTTGTTGATTTGAGGAGGTTGCACATTTGTTATGCGTTTTGAGACAGGGTCTTACTCTGGGGCCCAGGCTGACCTGTACCCTGTGGCAATTCCCCTGCTTCAGACTCTCACATAATGTTTTGGTTTGTTTTTGGTGTTTGTCAGTGCTGTTGTTCTGTAAATTTTGGCTCCTGGAATATTAATGCTAGTGCATAAAAATATAATTTATTTTTCTGTTCCTTACATTCTGTGGTTTAGCTGCATTTACTCATTTCTAGAATCATTTTGTTGATTCTTTGGAAGTTTCACATCTAAACTGTTACTCTCATTGTCACTTCTAAAATAATCTGCTTGCTTCCCACATTTCCACGTCATCATCCTGGTACACATCTCATGGAAACAGAATGCAACTGGAAGTTATGTGATCTTATTCCCACATGCAGAAAGTTTTATAAAAGGCAAGTTTCACTTATTAGCATTTGCTATCTAATGATAAAGTCAAATTGACTCTAATAATTCTTATTTTCCCACTTTCCGTGTTTTCCTTGAGTGGTTGTCTGTGTTTGCTGTTGAGCCAAAATGCCTGGCAGAAGCAACATGGAGGAGGAAGGGTTTACTTGTTCATGTGGTTTCAGTATGTCATGGCAGGAAATGTCTGGTGGGGGTAATGGCATCACGGGCAGGCATGTGACAAGGGCTGCTCACACCTTGGCAGATCAGAAGGCACAGAGGTCAGGCAGGGGTCAGGACAGATAGAACATTCAAGGCTCTGGTGACCCATTTCTGCTGATTAGCCCCCACAGGTCTAGCTTCCCAAACACTGCCACAGCTGGAGATCAGTGTCCACACAAGAAGCCCATGGGAAACATTTCCTAACCATGACACCACCTGCTTACTAACTAACTTTTGTTGACTTAATGGGTTGTCCCTCTTCCTTGTACATGTGGTTTTCCTTTGAAATGTGTGCACAGCTAAGCAAAATCTAGTTAATGTGATCCATTCCTTCTGCAATAAATACAAGGACTGTGGAAGAGTTAATCCCTCCCCTGCATCTCACAGCACCACTGTCTCTCTCCTATTGGGCTGTTATGCTGTTTCTAAGCCTATTGGCATGCAGCCTCACTGGGAGGCGTTTCCTGTAACTGTGCTGTTAGTTTGATTCTGCTCAGTTTCTGTAGCGGCCCTCTTCCTGACTCAACATCCTTCTACATTCAGAGCCAGAGCCTGCCTTATCTTGTTGTTGAGTGTGTGTGTGTGTGTGTGTGTGTGTGTGTGTGTGTGTGTGGGCCAGGAGGCTGGAGACTGAACTATATCCCTAGCTTGATGACTTCTTTTGAAAGAACCTCTCAGTATTTGCTGTTTTCCCATTCCTCCACGTACATTGACAGGAATGTTCTTCTATTTCATGGATCCACTGTGATCCAAGATTGAGGTAGGGCTTTGACTTCCTCACTCTGTCCCTTCAGTTAACCACCTCAGTGAATTCATGGTGTTGGGATTCCCTTTGAATATGCTTAAATGCTCAAGTATCCATTTGGAGTTCCTGGGGGCTAATGGGACAGAAATTACTGTCAATCACAGAAGAAGAAGGGTTCTTGGGCCAAATACACCCTGACATTTAAAGAGAGCCCTTCCTCTCACGGCAACACTGGACTGAGTGAGTTCTTTGCCCTGTCCCTCCGTCCTTGATCTTGGGTTGGTTCCTTTCCTTGGCCTGATCTTCTACAGAGAGCACACACAAACACATATCAAGTCATGTGTCCTATTAACATTTAATGATTTATATGGTCGCTCCAAGATACTTGGGTGTAGATGGAGCATTCTGTCTCCTCCAAGTGGTTAATCAGGGGGTCACTTGTGCCTTTGCTTCCTTGGGATTGAGACTAGGTGTGACATCAGCTGTTCTGTCTTATCAGTCCATGCCTGGGTTCTGCATTCTGGCTCTTGTGCCTCCTCCCCATGACTTCCCTCTAAAGGGACGCAAAGGGTCTGCATCTCATTTCCTTGACAAAAATGTCACTGGCATTATCTTACACGTGTGCTGTACAGATAAGGGCAAGTCACGTTAAACAGTCTGCTCCACTCACTTCGGGTTTACCAGCTTATGGCTTTATTTTTAATTCAACAAAACTGTGGTCTTTGTCACAGAGGTGACAAAGCCAATCCAAGCCACTGGCACCAGAGGTGACAGAGTCATCTTCCACAGTGCGGGATTGTGATTCTCTCAAGAAATGGAGTCATCAGTGAGGGGGAAAAAAAAAGCCTCTCTTTTTTCTTCAAAGTATATCAAATCTTATTTGTTTTTGTTCCAAATTTCCCTACAAAATCCAGAACTTCTAGACACCAGCCTGGCCAGTCACTCGTGAAGAGTGAAGGCCATTTGCCCCGTGCACTTGACCAAGGCTTTGTGTTCTGTTTCTCCTTCCAAGTGTGACAGTGTAAAGTTTTGTCCAACTATGTTGATAGCAAGAATAAGGGCATCTCATGGGAGTTCTCTGATGTCATCCTCCTGCCAGGCCCAGTGCCTTGTGCTCTACTTAGCTCCTGCCCCCAGCCCCTGGGACAGCCCCACAGAACAGGGGAAGCACAGCTTGCTTGGCAGGAGTGATGCACACATTTAGCCCCAGCACTATGGGGGCAGAGGCAGGAGGGTCTCTGTGAGTTCGCGGATAGTCGGGGCCACACAGAGAAACCATGCCTAAACCCTCTTTTTAGACACCCTCCCTGCCCCACCCCCGCCACACACACACACACACACAAAAGAAACTTCTCTGACATCTCCAACCTTGGAAGATTCCTAGCAGGATTACAGGATTTTGCTTGGTTTGTATCAGCTCTGAACTGAGCTTGGACTTCTGTCCATTGGATTTCTGTTCAGCCGCCAGAACACTAGGAGCTTCTGTGTTCACAGCCCCAAGAGTTTAACAAACTGCCAGACTGTGGTAACTCTGCTCTTAACCTGCACTGTGCAGGGAAGGAAGTGGCGCTCCCCTGGGGGATGTCTCTGGCAGGCTTCATTTCGGCTCCTTTCCACAACCTTTAAAAAGATAGGAGGAAGCAGGGCTGGAGAGAGTCACAGTTAGTAAAGCATTCCTTATGAGGACCTAAACTTGATTTCTAGAGCCCACAAAGTAAATAAATAAGGGAGGGAGGGAGGGAGGGAGG
>NC_022009.1:42016292-42018140 GCF_000317375.1 Microtus ochrogaster | reverse complement strand
AGGGAGGGAGGAAGAAAAGTCAGCTGTGGCACACCCATACGGTCTGTAGTCCAGTACTGGAGAGGTGGGCACAGGAACCCTGGGACCCCCAGACAGCCTATCCTGCTTGCTGAGTGCCAGACTAGTCAAAAAGAGAAATAGTGAGGACACTGAAGAATGACACCTGACCTTGCCCTCTGGCCTCCAGACTGATGTACACACAAATGGATGTGCTCACTCTTGTGAACACATATGCACATGCACATACATACACATAACCCCCCCCAAAAAAAATAAAACACTAAAGAAAAGGAAATAGCTGTAGACAGCTGAACTTTTCTTTGCTTGCCAGCAAATCCAGAACAAAGAAAAACAGAAACAGACAAGCTTTCCTGCGTGGTACAGAGAAGAGGGAGTATGCAGGAGTGGTGCAGGGGCAGGGGGTGGGGCAGGGGCAGGGGTGGGGCAGGGGCCAGCGATGGCCAGCAGGAGTACCCAGAGTTCCCAAAAGAAGATCTTCGCTTTCTTAGCAATGGGAGAGTGTGGGTGGAAACAGGTGAGCACTCTGAACAAACAGGGTCCTGCTGGAGAACTCAGGAGAGAACTTTTAGTGGCTTCATGGTGGAATGTTCAAGGACTTCAGACCTATGTTGCATCAACAATTACACCAAATACCTACATATTTTCACAGTGTAAGAAACAGAACCATGCACTATCTAGGCAGAAAAAAAAAACCAGAGTCCCACCTTATAGTCGTGATGCACAGGCTGCTGTGGCAACTCAGTATGTGAGAGTGGAAAACACTGACAAACCACATGGGCTTTATTAACTAACGGTCATATCTGTATAATGGGGATATCCCAGACAATCAGCTCAGAAAGATAGGCAGGCAAGCAGGCAGGCAGACAGACAGACAGATAGACAGACAGCACATAAGTAGGTTGATAGGTAGTTGGATAGTAATTAGACATAGATATATAATATAGATGAACACAGGATAGATAATAGATCACTTGCAGATAGATGTTAGATAATAGATAGGCAGGCAGACAGACCATAGACGACTGACAGATGATAGACAAATTATAGATAACCAATCCAACATGAGAACTTTTCCAAAGTCTATTTGCAAATTCACCCATGGAAAAAGTGCACAGTTGAATTCAACTTATTTTAAAACTTAAAACAGAGGCTGGGGTAGCTGGTTGTATGGAACATGCTGCTGCACCCAGGAGTGATCTAAGGAGTTGCTTTGCAATACTGGTTGCCAGTGTATTTGACAGAATGCAATCATTTTGTTGGGAGAGAAATGTTTCCTTTTAGTGAGCATGTGGAACAGCATTGCTAAGAAGATGAGGTGACACCGCCAGGGATTCTGCAAACCCCAGTTGCAAGAGCCTGGCAGGTCCAGAGGGAATTAAGCAAGCCTCATTCCAACCTTCGTTCCTTCAGCCTTTATGAGAAAGTGGGTAGAGCCTCAAGCAACTGGCAGCTTATTCTCCTGTTTATTGAGAGCTTGCTATAAGTGCTTCCTGGGTTTCTAACGTGGCACACACACGTTGGTGACAGAGCCTGTCTTCCCCTAGCGCAGGTGGAGTGGGATTCCTGTCAATCAAGCAGGCAGACAGGTGCACATTCCAATCACCAAGCACAACAATCCTGATCAAGAAACTGGTTCTGCTGGCCAGGGGCTGGAAATGAAGGTTGGTGTCATCCCAACATGGTGCTTGAAGCCTGGAGTGCTCACCATGCTTAGCCATCAGGCGTGAGGGTGGACGAAGAACATTCGCAATCCTCTGTGGCCGCTGCTTGGAAACAAGATGCAGGGGCGTGAGCTGTGACCACTTGCTATGCAGTGAAACCCCGCCA
>NC_022009.1:42010395-42016167 GCF_000317375.1 Microtus ochrogaster | reverse complement strand
CTTCTGTCCTATTTTCTACTTCTGAGATCAACTTCCTAACATGGGCCTTGAATGCTATCACCACAGAGGTGTTGTGTATATGCTAATTAACCTGAATTCACAATTACACAGTGCACACTTCTTATGTGTTGTGTCCGTGTTACACGAAATGAGTTTGCACATCACAAAACGAACCGCCAAAGGGGTAAGTTGGCTGGAGAGATGACTCGCAAGACAAGAGCCCTTGCTATGAAGACATGAGAGCCTAAGGTTTGGATCCCAGGAGCCACATAGAAAGCCAGGTGTGGTCAAGCCTGAAAGCTTGGTGCTGTGGGATACAGAGACAGGAGGATCACTGAGGTTTGCAGGTCTACCTCCATGGTTCAGTGTGAGACCCTGCCTGAAGGGGGTAAGACAGAAAGAGATAGAGCAAGACACTTTCAATGGAGCAATGCTGTGTCACCCTTTCCAGGGAGTCGTCTTTGAATGTGTAAGCCTGGCCCGAAGGATTCCTCCCTTGAACCCTCTTACAGCTCTGGCATTATAGTGGTTTGAATAGGTAGGCTTCATAAACTCTTGTTTGAATGCTGGGCCTATAGGGAGCGGCACGATTAGGAGGTATGGCCTCGTTGGAGGAAGTGTGTCACACCGCACACAGGTTTTGCAGTCTCATTTGCTCAAGCTACCCCAAGCTACACCAGTGGGAGACAGCTCACTTCCTGTTACCTGCGGACCAAGATGTAAGAAGCCTCAGCTAGCTCTCCAGCACCCCATCTGCCTACATGCTGTCATGCTCCCCGTCCATGATGATAATGGACTTAGCCTCTGAACTGTAAGCCAGCCTCAATTAAATGTTCTCCTTTATAAGAGTTGTCATGGTCATGGTGTCTCTTCACAGCAATCGAAACCCTAACAGCCATGTCATTTATTGTATTATTATAACAAACATGTATTTTTACACTTAGCAGCTAACTTCTCTGCTCATTTCTGAGGTGCTGATCATTCAGCGTGGGTCACATTGTACTAAGTTCTGTGTCTTAGTTGGCCATCTCCCCACAGCCCTATAACAGTACTCTGTGAACTTACTAGTGAGAGAGTGAGTGAATTTTCTTGGAGGTGGGAACAGAGGCCAACCAGCCTGAAGAACTCTCTGAGCTCTTTATCATGGATGGACTACCTGCTTTCTATATCCTACATCCTGGTGAGCTTGCCTATAAAGGAGAAAGTGATGTGCTGACCTTGCTTTCATTATCAAGGTCATTCAGAGCAACTAGTCCCTGACCTGAAAGATCCCGGTCGCTTCTTCTGAAGATACGAAGGCCTGGTGGACTAGAGTGAAGCCTCACAGTCACCATGCTACCACTGGTGATGGACAGCATCAGCCTCTGATACAGCACGTCACTCTCTACTCTTTAGAAATCCTCCCGCTCTCCTGCATCCTGAAGTCAGTCTTGCTGAAGCCAGTTGCAAAGTCAGAAATAGGTGGGTATTCACGACAGTGGATAACACACACACTCATAAGAGACAGGAAATCGTCGCAGGTCCCTTCACCCATTAAGCTCACCAGAGCTCCTTTGCTGGGAAGTTCTGCACGCACAGGCTGAGAGGGTGGAATTCAGGGCAATGCCATTTGGGATGCTACTCCAACAAACTCTTTCTGCACCAAGTGCCTGATTTCCTGTTAGGACTCTGGGTCCTCTTGCAGCAGGGGTGGAGGGCAGGGGATTCTATCCTGTTTGTTTAGAAAAGCTTAACAATGGGCTTTTGGGGAAGGAGGGACCAGGCAAAGGCTCCAGAGGAGCTGCACAGAGCAGGTAATACCACTTGAATAATGCATGCCCACTTTGTGTGTGTGCCCGATGCGGGCTTGAATGTGGGGGAATGCAAAGCCTTTGAAGGCCCTGCTCTGAGCAGAGCTGGCGACAGCCTGAGAGTCCAGATAAGATCTGAGCCCTGCCTCCTCCCCACTGCCTCCTTGCTAGCCATTCTGCCCCATTTCCCTTTTTGCATTTAAAATAAGCTCTGTGGCAGCCTCCTCGCCTCTGTTAGAGCTTGTCAACAAGGCTGCTTTTGTGTCACTCTGGTTTGTCCCTTCCTGTGCAGCCCCACCCTGCTTTAGGACCTTCTCCTTGCCATTGTCGGTACAATGCTGTGAGCCCCACGTGGCTGTCTTGGCAGTGTCAATGGTGACCTCATCAGCACCTCTACAGGGATGCAGCTAATAGGGGCCATCAACAAACTCACAAGTCATGTGTTTATTAGGCCCTGATGCAGATCCCAAGGTATATGGCTAAACTTCTGCACTCCACTCATACTTCAGCGATTGCTTTGTGTGCCTGACCCTCCCACAGAGGCTTTTCTATTATCTCAGCTCATGGTCAAGCCTCTTGACTTAGACAATGGTGCTTGTAGAATGCTTCTACTCTGGGTTTCCCTGAACACAGCATCCCTGTCTGACTTGATTCTTCATATCTGTGTTCCACGTAGATTCTCTTTTTTAATAGCTATCAACCCTCGTTTCAGACATAACCATGATGGAACAGTGGTCCACACTTGGTGTTGATGCTTCTAGTAGAATCCATTGTCTACATCCCTTGATTTAGCCCCCAGAGCTCCCTGATATAGGCATTCTACCTATATCATTCTACCCGTAGAAAACCATACTGAGCTTCCAAATGATAAAATGATCCTCCTAACGTCACCAAGATGCCAGATTGAGAGAGGATCCAAACACATGGCTGTCACTTGCCGTACCACACTAATACACATGGAACTTAGCTGGAGGATGGCCCAGTCTCCAGGTAATCTGAAGTGTCATATTTGAATTAATTTGAAGCACATCTTCCTATCTTTGAAATTCCACCTCCCCCCTTTCTACCCCAAACTGGGGTTCCTCTCACCCCCAACTCATGCAAGAAACCTCAGATTTCCTGAGGCGCAGCAGTTCCCTGCTTAGCCAAGACTGGGCAGTATCAACTGCAAGGACTATCACCACCAGCTATGTGTACACACACGTTTCTTATATCATGAATGTGCATTATGTATTATAAAATACACACACACACACACACACACACACACACACACACACGGTGCTGCGTCCCAGGCTGGAGAGATGGCTCCCTGGTGAAGTGTTTACTGTGTAAACACGAGGACATGAGTATGATCCCCGGCATCCATGTAAAATAGATGAGCGTGGTGGCACATGACGATGCCCGCAGTGCCAGGGGAGCAGAAATAGGAGGAGGGTCCTGGAGATTGCTAGCCAAGCAGTCTAGCAGAATTGTGAGTTCCAGGTTCTACGAGAGACTCTGCCTCCATAAATAAAGTGGGGACCCCTGACATTGATCTGTGGCCTCCACAGGCAGGCGTGAGCATGTGCATTGTGCGCACCCCCACAACATTACCACACATGAATGACTGAATTATTCACAGTGTTTCCTAAAATCACATAAGGTGTAGCCGGTTAAAATAAAGCAGGTGGCTAGTATGACCCAGTTGATTCATGAGAACTTCCTGCTTCTCCGTTTCCCAGCCCCTCCCCTCAGTCCTTTCCACTGAGAGCAGTTTTACTGTCCTGCAGTTCAGCACACTCTTGTTCTGGCCGGCTCTTTACCCCGTGTTTGGGTTTCTATAAATTGCTGTTCAGGGTTGAGCATTCTGAAGTTCATGTAAACGGACTCCTAGGGAATGGGTTCTCTTGACGACGCGCGCGGCTGTTCAGCAGGTCAGACTTGCTTGTCGGGGCTTCTTGGCTCACTGCTGCATGGCTGAGATTCACCCGTGTGATTATACGATGTACCTACACTTGGTTTGTTTTCAAAACTGAACAATATCGGACTGCGGGACTCTGCCAGCCTGTGCTTACATTCCCAGTGTTTTGCCGTGACAAGCTCCCCTGGACTGATCACTCTCCCTTCCTGTCTCCAGATGCAGGGGATTCTCCAGGGTGGGCACCTGAGAGAGGCAGCGCTGGCTCCGTGAGTGTGTGCGTGCTCAATGTCACTAGATAATGGCAAATTGTTTTGCAAAGTGATTGTACCAATTTGTACCCTCGTGAGAACTCTAAGAGCGAATCCCCTGCTCCCTACCATTGCCAAAACGTATTATTGCTGGGTATTATCATTTTTGCCCATATGGTAAGTAGGAAACAAGAGCTCATCATGGCTTTAATTTACGTTTCCCTGCTTGTCAATGAGCCACACACTCTCCCTCTGCCATTGGCCAACGGGCTTCCTCCTTTGTGAATTGTCTATTCAGATATTCTGTCTAGTCTTCTATTTGGTCATTGATGGGTTTTGTTTTTAATTTTATTTATTTGTAGTGTGTGTGTGTGTGCGTGTGGGTGCGTGCATGTAAATTTATGTGTGCATGAGTTTAGCTGCTGTGGCGCAAGTGTGGAGATCTAAAGACAACTTTTGCTAATCACCTCTTCCTTTGACTGCGGGTTTCAGGGATCAAGCTCAGCTAGCCAGCTTGCAGCAAGCTCTGTTGGCTACTGGGCCATTTCAACAGCCCTAGGGAGTTTGTATTTTCTTATTGATATGTAGGAGTGGGAACTGACTAACATTTTCCCCATACATGCAAGATATCATTCCCATCTGAAAGCTCATAATTCCCTTTATCCTGTTCTCTTCGGTATTAGTGGTTTTCTATTTTGTCTTTAGGGTTTTTTTTAATTTCTTTTTTGTTTTGTTTTCTTTGGGTTTTCATTTTAAATATGTGCTGAGATGTCATTACTGCTGCTTAGGATGAGAGAAAGGTCACCGTCTGCAGAATCTTAAGAATGACTCAGACTCTGAGGTGGAAACACTTTAGCTGAGGGTGGCTGTCCACCAGAGATGGGGTTCAGGCAGGCAGAGAAAAGAACTGTGCCCTCAAACAGCTTCGGATGCCTTCTGGACAGTGTCTTACAGTGGTCACAGAGCTCAGTCTGTCTTTGGATAGTTTGACTAAGTGGGGATTCCATTTACTTGGCCACACCCCCGGCAGCAGTGCCATTCAGTCAATGTTACTCAAGTTCCTGGTAACTTTAAAGAGTCCCAAGCTGAGGATCAAAAAATCATTCTGATTGATAAGCACTGTAGAACTGGTCTCCACACACAATCAGAAACCCCAGAACCTGGCTGGCAGGACTGGACCAACAGCTGTTATTGTGACTCCACTGGAGGCTATGACAGAGCCTCCCGGCTCCACTTATCTTCTATTTTTATGTACATACATAACTCTTTTAATTATTAAAAAAATATTTTCTATTTTTCATTTCTCTTAGTATATATTTTTTAAATTTTTGGTTTTTTTCAAGGTTTCATACATGTATACAATAAATCTTGATCATATCTACCCTTCACTCCCTGTAATTTCCCCCCAGGACTTCCATTACATCTCCATCTAAATTTAGAGTGGTCATTTTATAATATCTACCAGTATGTCTGTCTGTCTATCTATCTATCTATCTATCTATCTATCTATCTATCTATCTATCTGTCATCTATCTATCATCTTCTATCTATCTATCTATCTATCTGTCATCTATCTATCATCTTCTATCTATCTATCTATCTATCTATCTATCATCTATCTATCATCTTCTATCTATCTATCTATCATCATCTATCATCATCTATCTAACATCTATCTATCTATCTATCTATCTATCTATCATCTATCTATCTATGTATCATCTATCTATCTATCTGTCATCTATCTATCATCTTCTATCTATCTATCATCATCATCATCTATCTATCATCATCATCTATCTATCTAACATTTATCTATCTATCATCTATC
>NC_022009.1:41997022-42008502 GCF_000317375.1 Microtus ochrogaster | reverse complement strand
GATAGATAGATAGATAGATAGATAGATAGATAGATAGATAGATAAAAGAGTTTGAACAGAAGTATCACACATTAGTGAATAATGTGGTCCCAGAAGACAAAGGTTATTAAATGAAAATCTCAATGCTACTCTTGGAATAGCTCCAATAAGAGTTTATTATTGCCTCCAATAAGAATTTATTGTCAGAAAGCTCTTGAAAGCACCTAAATCAAAATAGGCCATTGCTGCTGCTATTGGTTGCCCCCCCCCTTTAACTGCATGGCACGACTCCATGGCTGAAGACACCAGGACACAGAGAGATTAATCTTGAACTGCTCAGGAAACCCTCTCCTTGATGTCTAGCATTCAGAGTGCTGGATGATGCCATACAGGCTGCTGGATAAGAGAAGGCATTAATGGTCTTATCCAGGATAGGCTCCTGTGTGCTATAATATTAATCTGACTGGCAAGCTGTGTCCATTGGTACAGTAGAGGTGTTGCTGATTTGGGCACAATTAACCTTTCTGCTGACTGGTTTTGAGAGTTACTCCACAGGAGGGAAATCATTCCTGGTACTGTGTACATGGTCAAAAACCACAGCCAGGGCAGTCATAAAGCCTAGGGGATAATCTACTAGTATTTTCCTAAAAGTTTCTATTGTCATATTGTTTTTTAAGTATTTCATTTATACACATAGCTTTCTGCTGGTTCCCACATTTAAGCTTCTGACTGCAATGGGTCTTGGTTAACGAAGAGATACACATTAGTGCTCAAAGTGCTGACAATTAGTGAGTGTGAGTGTGCAACTATACACAGGACATCAGTATTAATTCTTCCCTTTAAGAATTTGTATGCCTCATTTAGCAAGTTACTCCTCATTCAAACTCATTAATACATTATCCCACACAATCTTCTATCACTTTTGTTATTTTTTCCTTTTCACATCTTTTTCAGCTATAAGTCATTATTGTGTGCATGGTTTTATAGCCTATTTTTCCTGTATAGATAATACGCCATCTTTTACCATGTACGACAAAGGTCCACTACCTTTCCACAGAGCAGCAGTGACACATCTGCTCTACAATCAATCATGATGTTCTCTCTTCTCTTTATTTATCTTTACAGAGTCTTTGATGTTTCTTTTGTTGTTGTTGCATTTGTTGAACCAGGGGAGATACCATACTGCGTAATTACCATCCCCACAGTGGCTACTGATAATTACAATTCCGGCCAACCTTGTTTTCCTAATCTGAGAGATGCTCCCTTTTCCTGCCATTTGCAATTCCCCACAGATTACAGAATCTGCCTGCTGATTTCTAACACACTCACACATCCAGGTAGCCTATTTGGAAAGTATTTAAAATACAGCAAATGTTGTGATCAATTTAGGGAGAATGGTGGTAATACTGGCAATTCCATGGTAATGCCAATCTTTGCAACCACACACCTGTGTCCTCTTAGTTTCTATAGATTTTTGAAGTCTCTCTGTTTTCTGTACGCATATAAAATGTGACCTTCCAGTTTCCTTCTCCTGCCAGCATGCCGTGCCTTCCCTGTCATTATGGACTCTAGTCCTCTAGAACCACAAGTTCAAATAAACTCTTCCTTAAGATGCTTTGGTCCAGCCAGGCTGTGGTGGCAAGTCTTTAATCCCAGCACTTGGGAGGCAGAGGCAGGTGAATCTCAGTGAGTGTGAGGTCAGCCTGGTCTGCAGAGTGAGTTCCAGGGCAGCCAGGTCTGTTACACAGAGAAACCCTATCTCAAGTTTTTATATTTTACCACAGCAACAGAAAAGTAGTTGTATGTTCTCTAGATTTGTTCAGTTTTGTTGTTTTCTTAACTCATATATTATAGAGTTACGATGTCCTGGGAGTCATAAGTATTTTAAGTAGAATGATTTTAAGAAGATCAGAATTTATGTGTTACAACCAAAGTAATAGCTAATGAATAGCCTTTAAATAAAAGAGTTTTGTTTATTTTTTTTTTTTTTTTTTTGTCATTACCACCTAGTCCCTAATAACTATACAAAACTTATATTAATTACAAAATACTTGGCCCATAGCTCAGGCTTATTTCTAAATAGCTCTTACAACTTAAGTTAACCTATCTCTGTTACTCTGTATTTTTCCACATGGCTCATGGCTTTCCTTGTCCTTTAGCACATCTTGTTCTGCTGGAAGTTGGCTCACATCTCCCTAAGACTGTGCCCTTCTTCCTCTCTGCATTTTCAGTTTGGCTTTCCCACCTAGCCTTATTTTGCCTTGCTATAAGCCAAATAAACTTTATTATCAACCAAAGAGAGTA
The DNA here is from genome assembly GCF_000317375.1 of Microtus ochrogaster. Lineage (NCBI taxonomy): Eukaryota > Metazoa > Chordata > Mammalia > Rodentia > Cricetidae > Microtus > Microtus ochrogaster. Next base: position 42,006,219 of record NC_022009.1, on the reverse strand, counting down.
ATATATATTCACAAGGTAGAGAAGAATTGCCCCCACATAATTTCCCCTTTTCTGTCTAATCAAAAAGGAAGATTTTAACTTTAATATAGTAAAATTGCATACAACAAAACAGTTATCAAGTAAGAATTAGAGTTACAATATCTTGCATATTTCTAGTTGACAAAATTAGAGAAAGCAATTATCTATTTTATCTTGGTGTATTTAAAGGCCTTTTTTTTTGAGGCAGGTTTTTCTGTTACTTTGGAACCTGTCCTGAAACTCACTCTGTAAACCAAACTGGCCTCTAACTTATAGAGATTCACCTGACTCTGCCTCCGGAGTGGTGGGATTAAAGGCATGCGCCACTACCACCTGGTGAGTTTAAAGTTTATATCTAATTTATCTTTTATCATAACTAAGAGAACTATATCTAGTCTTCAACTCCATCTAAGACTTGAGAAGGAAATAATATTACCTGAGTAAGAAGTACGTGCAGGCAAGTAACTTCCAAAAAATGTAAGAAATGACAGAAACAGCTGCCTGTCTGAATAGTCATCCACAGTTCCTCTGCAATGTTGGGGCATCTATCTTTGGCCTATAGACCTAGGATATCTGACAGAATTTTTATGTTGTTATTCTTTGTTTTTTTGTTTGGCAAGACAGGGTTTCACTGCAGCTTTGGAGCCTGTCCTGGAACTAGCTCTTGTAGACTAGGCTGGCCTCAAACTCACAGAGATCCACCTGCCTCTGCCTTCCAAGTGCTGGAATTAAAAGCATGTACTACCACTGCTGGCTCTGACAAACTTTTTTAGAAGCAGGAAATTTTGAAGGACTAACCTACCTTGTCTTGGCTTAGTTTGGCAGTCACCTTTCTTTATTTCTTGTTGATCATGTTTGGACACTAACTGTTAGAAAAGAAGGTGCCTTTCCTTGCTGCAAGGGTACTTTCTTTGCTCACATGGATAGCTTTTGTCACAAAGGGAACAAACTCCATGTGTAGTTTCTTTGATATTCATAATCTCTTTTGGAGTAAATTAGTGCTGCCATGTCTCATTGCCATGAAAGACCTAAGTTACTAAAACATTTTAAATGCCATATTCTATAGGTGTTTGAAAGTTTTAAAGATTACCTGCCTATCTGAAATATATTTCTGTATATATAGAAAACCTACTAGAAAAAGTAACATGATTTTAAGTTTGACTATTATAGATGACTAACTTATTTTTATAATTCTGTAGTTTTTATTATACATTACATTTTTAATTGAGCTGTATAAACATAATATCTTAAACAAGAGCAGAAATATGCATATAGTACAACAAAATTAACCTTAAATTTATATCAATAAACTAAAATCCATACCAATGTAAAACATTTTGAGATTAACAATTGTATTTTGGATTAAATAATCTATCCTCTTCCAATCATTTCTATATCATATCTCCTTTTATAAAAAGATTGACTATGACAAATAACAATTGTAACCAACCTCCCTTAAATGTAAACAAACATTCATAAGTAATATTTTGAGAGTCTGGGAGTAGTTCTTTAGAATACTTCTTGCTAATTGGTGGATGATGGTGACTTTTGAGGAAACCTGAGAAAATTTAGAATTATGGTCAAATTCTGACTTGAATATTCTGTAAGGCTCAATCATCTCAGTCAGTACCCTTGAAGCTGTTCTGGATATAGAACTCAGAGGAATGGCAACAGAGGTGCTCTGAAACACTGGATCATATGGAGAGATCCCTTTGGAGAGATTGTTCAGGTGAATCTTCCTTGATCAAACCTGATTGCCCTTAACCCAGAAGGAATCCACAGGAAATAAAAGACGAGTCTCTTTCCCAAACTAAAGTATCTTTTGACTTAAATTTTGAAGTCAAGGTATTTTTAAAATATATAGGTTTGTTTAATTTAGCAGCTTTCATAATCAAATGTCTCTCAGTAGTTATTTGTTTATTAACAGTCAAAAATATAAAGACAGCAAAATAATATGCATAATCTAGACTTTATATTATTATCTTTATGTGGCTTATTATATTTTTATTATTCTATTCTGTTTTTAGGGACTTTATAATTTTTAAATAATTTTTTAATCTAGGACTGTTTCTACCCTATTTCTTTTATCTCCCAAGCCTTCTCACATTTTTTAAATACTCTCAGATCTATTTAGAGGTCATTTTGTTTGAATCTATCCTTTCCATGTATCTTTAACCCTTTTTGTCTGTATGAGCAGAAAATCTAAATCCACCATGCAGTGTGTGGCTGTGCTCTCAAGCCTGCAGACAGCAACTGAGAAAAAACCTTTTTGTACCATAGCTGGTATGAGCTACAACTCTACCATGTTGTAGCTCAGGCACACATGCCACAATGCGTATGATAGACATCAACTATAACCTGCTATTGACTCTGTTTTTGTATGTTTAGAATCATTTTTTAAGGTTTAATAGGTCTTATTTGGAAATTCCTGATCCACATTGGGTACCATATGTAAATGGAGGTGGAGTTTTTCTTTTGTTCTGACCACCCAGTCCCAAATAACCACACAAAGCTCATTTTAATTATAAAATGCTTGGTCTCTAGCTCAGACTTATTGCTAACTGGCTCTTACAACTTAAATTAACCCATTTCAATTAATCTACATTTTGTTACATGACTCGTGGTTTTACCTGTCCTCTACAACATCTTGTTCTTCTGGCAGTTGGCTTGCATCTCCCCCTGACTCTGCCCTTCTCTGTACTTTCAGTTTGGCTTTCCACCTAGCCTTATTCCACCATGCTATAGGCCAAATCAGTTTTATTATTAACTATAGAGACTAATAAATATTCACATCATACATACGGATTATAATACAACAATATCCTTTAAAAACTTCCCTTAATGGAAGAGGTGAGTTCATTCTCACAAATCATCAATGTGTCTTCTCCAGAGTTGAGCAGTGTACCAAGAAGCTGGAGAGTCCATACCCTGTAAGTCAGGATCCATGGGCAATCCTTAAATCACTCAGAGTGTGCCACTGAAGGGGACTAGGGGGCTACAGTCTATTCCTTGGTTTTATTTTCCCTGCCACATACCATCAGTAGGAAATGCTACCTCACTTTGGGGCCAACTGAGTACAGACTGGGACTCTGAAACAATGGCCCAGCAGGACCTTTCCGTCTTAGAAGTTGATTAGCACAAGTGTTATTAGTGATAGAAAAGCAAGACTAACACAATTGAGGAGATAGTGGATACAAGGCATTTGTCAACATCATATAGAAGTTAGGCGAGTGTCTTTGTTTCTTGTTGCTGTGATAAGCTATTCTGACAAATGCCAGTTAAGGGAGAAAGAGTTTATTTGGGTTCATAGTTCAAAGATGTAGTTTATTGTACTGTGTGTATCAGTTAATTTTTGTTAGTGTAATAAAACATAATGAACAAAAGAAACTAGTAGAAGGAGTTTGTCTGGATGACAGTTCAGAGGATAAGAACCTGTCATGGTGGGGAAGCATGGAAGCAAGTGGCAGGCATGGGGCCCTGAGCCAAAAGCTGAGCGCTCACATCCTCAACTGCAAACCTGAAGCAGACAGGATGAACTAGAAGTGTAATGAGGCTTTCAGCTGTCAAAGTCCATCCTAAATGACACTTCCTCCAGTCAGTCTGCACTCCCTAAGCCTATCCACTGTTACCAACTGGGGACCAAGTGCTCACCACAATGGGAAGTCAAAGCAACAAATGCCAGGAGCTTGAAGCGGCTGCTCACATCAGAACCACAAGCAGGAAGCAGAGAGCAATGTGCAGAGAGGCACAGCCCACAGTGAACAGAACAAGTAGGAAGTGAAAAGAGGCCATATACTGTCAAAGCCCATGCCCAGTGGCAAGCTTCCTCAAACAAGGCTCTGCCTCTTAAAGGTGTTGCGACCTCTTTGAACAAGCCACCAAATGGGACTGAGTATTAAATATGAGGTCTTATGGGGGACATTTCTCATTCAAATTACCACAAGTTCAATGGGAGAACCACGCTTCCCAGCACCACTTTCTGAGTGCTGTTATTTTATCTGGTGGTTTTGTGTTTATATCCATAAGGGAGTGGTCCTGTAATCACATGGCTTTTGTGGGATTTGGATATCAGGATTACTCTGACCACAAAATTTGTGTAAGTATGTTCTCTTCCATTTGGTAATCTGCAACATCTGTGTAAAGTTGAATTTTTTATGACTTGACTTGGTAGTGAAAACTACCAGTAAAGCCACCAGGGTTAGAATATCTTTGGTGGAAGTTTATTTAAAATCTAACCAAATTCTCAGACTTTTGAGGAGGCTGCATGAATTTTTCTGTTTTGTTCTTAAGTCAATTTCAATCTTTTAAGGATGGAGAGATGACTCAGTAGTTTAGAGGGGAGATACTTCTACTGCAGAGGATGGGGGTTCAATTTCCAGCACCAACATGGTGGATCACAACCTTCCGTAATTTTAGTTCCAGGAGATCTGACACCCTCTTCTGGCCTCTGTTGGCACTGCACACATATGGTGCACACAGATGCATATAGTGTGTGCACTCATACATACAAAATAAAAATAAATAAATCTTTCAAATTTTTAATTAGTTTTTCTAAATGTGTTTCTATTATCTCTAAAACTTAAAATCCATCAGTTTCATAATATCGTATTATCAGTTCAGCATTCTCACTTTGACTATGATGTTTCCATTCTTAGGTTTTACTTTATCATTTTTTTCCTATTTTCTACATCTGCATAAACATTCTTCATGGTTTGCTAGTATACAATATATAAATACCAAAACATTTCTTTGATTGTATTACCTTGGGTTAGTGTCATTTTTAAACCCTTTCCTTTCTTCTTTTATACTAGAACCCTATGAGAATATAAATTAGGTATTATTCACATACCTTTTAATATTCTTAATCTTTTCCCTCTAAGTATTTCACCTGTTCAACTATAGTAATTCTTTAAAATACTATATATCTTTAAAATACTATATATCTACATCTCCAGAGCCATGCATGGTGGTGTGTACTTATAATCTTATAACTTGAGAAACTGAAGCAGAGGGTAGCCATTAGTGTGAAACTTGCCTCCAAATAAACAAATAATGCCAGGTGAGGAAAACCTATATGTTGACAATCTTAAAGATAAAGTGATTTGTTTTCAGGTGCATTCCTAATATCGATGATCATTTGTTTATATTTGGGTCAAAGAATGTAGCCTGAATGAAGACCCCTCTTATTCTAGTATGTTGTCAGTTTTTCTATAGGTTCTGTGTGCTTGAAAAGACCATGTATTACACCATGGTTGGCCTGCTCTAGCACTCTATATGCACCCACTGGTTCAATAAAAATAACATTTCCTGTACATAGAAATATTATCCACAGGCTAATTTCCTAAGTACTTTACAAACTGGTATAATTCCCACAGATCTTAGTGTTTTCCAAATTTTATGTGGCAAGCACAGGGATGTTTCCCAGACTCCATAGCTAGTAAGTGCTGGCGCCAAGATTAGTCTTGAAACATCTTTCATCATTTCCAAACTTTCTCTCCACCATCTAACTTCTCCCACTTCACTCCCTCTCAAACTCATGACCTCTTCTTTAGTTAGTATTGATAGATGATGGATGGATGGATGGATGGATGGATGGATGGATGGATGGATGGATTGATGGATGGAGAGATGGACAAATGGATGTATGCATGGATGGATACATGCATGGATGGATACATGGATGGATGCATGCATGCATGCATGGATGCAGGGATGGATGCATGGATAGATAGATACATGGATGAATAGATAGATGGATGGATGGATGGATGGATGGATGACAAACAGTTGATGATAGTGCAAGCATGCTGAGTCCTTTATTGTTGCTTGCATGTATGTGTGTGCTTAGAGTTGATCACTTAGGACTGAATAGCCTGACAGGAAGATGATCCTTAGAAAGAACTGATTCACCCTTATAGATTGCCTGAAGCTCTTTATCTATGAGTAGAGCCGGTGATATTTCCCCCATTAATACTACACACATATGAAATTCTCCAAAACCAGAATTTTTTTTAAAAAGTCTACATGAAGCATAGTCACAATCTCCTGATATGATCATAGGAATAATGAGCTTGTCAATCTCTTCTTAAGGTTGTTGTTGCTTTTATACATGTTGAGACATTGTCAAAGATATTATTGTTCCTGAAACCAGTTATTGTTCAGAGAGGACCCTATTTTCTTAAGGTTTGGTCTTCATTAGTGTGTCTATGCTTGTTTCCTTTGAGACAGTAATGGCTAGGCATTTCTCTTCCCACCCACGCTCTCACCAGCTCCCTGGTCCTGCATTATAGAAAACAATATCTGCTAATCTCGATTTTTCATTCCTTCTGAAAGTACATGCCTTTTTAGAAAAAAATTAAATTTGTTTTAAATAATCTTTTCTCATTTTACATACCAATCCCAGTTCCCTCTCCCCCGTCCTCCCACGTTCCCATTCTACTCACCCCACCCCCCATCTACTCCTTAGAGAGGGTAAGACTTCCCATGGGGAGTCAACAAAGTCTGACATATCACTTTGAGGCAAGACCAAGTCCCTCCCTGCCTCTATCTAGGCTGAACAAGGTATCCCTCCAAAAAGAATGAGCTCTAAACGCCTGGTTCAAGCACTAGGGATAAATACTGGTCTCACTGATAGTGTCTCCACAGACTGCCCAAGCCACACAACTGTCACCTACATTCAGGGGACCTAGTTTGGTCCTATGCAGATTCCCCTGATATCAGTCCAGTCAGTGAGCTTGGGTCAGCTGTTTCTGTGGGTTTCCCCATCATGATCTTGACCACTTTGCTCTCCTCACTCTCCGATTGCTCTCTAGAAGCTCGGTCCATGCTTAGCTGCAGATCTCTGCATCTGCTTATATCAGTGGCTGGATGAAGAGTCAATGCTGACAATTAAGAGAATCATCAATCTGATTACAAGGGAAGGCCAATTCAGGCACTCTCTCCACTGATGCTTAGGGTCTTAGCTGGGATCATTCTTGTGGGTTCCTGGGAAATTCCCCATTGCCAGGTTTCATGCTAGTCCCATAATGGCTCCCTCAAGCAGCACAGTCCTCTGGAAAATGAGTTCAAGGCATTTCCTCTTGACTCCTGAGCCTCATTTTGGTTTATTTTGTGTCTTTTAAGACTCGTTTCACATCCAGTGTTGTTCCCTAGACAGTTAGTATTTTACACAGTCAACGTATAGACACTGTGACATCTGACATGGCGCTTACTTGCTTTGAGTTTCAGGTTTTCCATCTGGGCTGACTTGATTCTTCCTGAAGGGAAGGCTAGTCTATAGAGAGGGTCTGATGGTGGCTGAACGCTCTCTATATTTGTGTCTGTGTGTTTTCCAAGGTATCTGGATTAAACCTTCTTTCTTGAAAAACATTGTCGCGGACACACCTAATTCTTAGTAGACCATTAATTTGTTTCATATTTATTTACTTTATGTGTACAAGCATTTTGTCTGCATGTGTGTATGTGCACTACATGAGTGTCTGGCACCTATGAGGTCAGAAGAAGGCATCAGATCCCCTGGAACTGGACGTACAGATGGTTTGAGCCATCATGTAGTTACTGGGAGCTGACCCTGGGACCTCTGCAAGAGAAATATATGCTTTCAACTACAAGTCATCTCTCTAGCCCCTGTTGATAGTTAACTTCTTTTAAAATCTGGTAGATGGGATTTGCTGCCTTCTGCCTTCCAGGCATGCTCCTAATACCTTTGAATCTAAAGATAAATTCTTTTTGTCCACATGGCAGCTTTAAAGTTTCCCTTGCGTTTGGCATTCTGCCTATAGCTTTGCTCTGTTCAAGGTGCTTCATGCTGGATTGGGTGGTCAAGGATTTGTATCTTGGTGTCTTTTCACAGTGATGGGAGATTGAAGGTACCGTGTCTGAAGTATGTCTTAGGCATGGTCCTGGACAAACATGCTGAGCTTCCTCTCAGTGTCAGCTGGCCCCTATTCCTTCATTTCTGCCTTCAAGGCCCTGGACACACATGCTAGGCTCCCCACACCCCAACCTTGATCCTCAGTGTCACCTGGCCACTCTTCCTTCATTTCTGTCTTCAAGGCCCCAGACACACATGCTAGCCCCGAACCCGAATCCTGACCCTCATTGTCGCCTGGCCACTCTTCCTTTATTTCCTTCTTGAATGCCTTCACAAGCATCTCTTCCTCCTGGTTTTTGCTTTGCTAAGCCTCTCATCTGCTCCTAGTCTGTTAAACAGTCGCTGAGTTTTCAATTCTAATTATTATTTTTAAGTTTTCCATCTTTTTCTGCTTGATTCTCTTCTTGAGATAATTGTCCATCCACTCTTTTCTTGACATTATTTTGATACGTTCTTTCACTGAGAAACACTTTAAAGTAGTTATTTCTTAAGCAATTCCATTGAGGTATAAATAATACACAATAAATTGCATGGATTTCAAAAGCACATTTTGATGTATGAGGCCGTTGCATACACTCATGAAGCTACCAGGACCATTCAGTCAGGGACAGAATAACCAGCTGCAGCCACCCTCATCCAATCCCTTCCTCATCCTTTCCCTGTGTCTCTTTGCAGGCAGCCACTGAGGTGATTTTTTTTTTTAGCACTATGTTGTAACTTACAAAACAGACTAACCCTGGGGTCTCAGTGGTTCCAACTTCTATTTAGTATTTTACATTTTTACTCCACTGTCGGTTCTCTCGGTAAATCCCAATACTAGATTTCACCAGGTTGACTTTGCCTTCATCCCAATGACACTGATGAAGGTATATATAGGGTATATGTGTGTGTGTGTGTGTGTGTGTGTGAGGTGTTCTAGCAGTTAGAAACAGCCTTGCTTTCTTCCCTGAGCAGCATATCCCATACTCCGTTCTTTGGTCCCATCATCTCCCGATAGCTCGTTGCCTTCTCTGATTTGTTCTGTTTCTGTGGGAGTACAAAGTGAGGCTGTCAGCTCTGTCTGCAATGAGATGAAGCCCCTGTGCTGACAGATTTACTGTGACCACAAAGGTCTTTCTTCTTAAAACTTGTTAATCACCTTAACTTGACTGAGGCTTTCCCCAGGCACTAAGCATGAAACTGAGAGTTAGCATGTGGTGGCCCATTCTGTCACCGTGGCACAGTAGCACAGAGGTTAGCAGCGTGCCTGAAACATGCTGAACAACACACTAGGGAGTGAGTCCTAGTCCACTCTTGCACCCCTAAT
>NC_022009.1:41986332-41996655 GCF_000317375.1 Microtus ochrogaster | reverse complement strand
AATCAAGCTTTTAAACAAAAAAGTGTTTTACGTTATTTGATGACCACTTTACCAGTCTTCAAGGTGGCTTCCCTCACCTATTTACCAAGTTAGAGACTGCGGTGGGGAGCGGTTGGTCATTTACAGGACACTATAATTTGCCACTGGCTCTCCAAGCTTGTGCTCTGTGTCCCCCTGATGTCAGGCATGGGAGATGCCTGACAATTACACGATCTTAAAAAAACTCCAGGCTATGAAAGCACATAAAAGAACAGAGATGACTAAGGGGGAGATGGGGACTCTAGGGGGCCCCTCCAGCAGTTGCTGGCTGAGCTGCATCCTGTAGACATGGCAGAAAGTGTCCAGCAACTGGTGCATGGCAAAGAGACACCACCCACAGAGGCACGGAGGTTGGAAATCGAGAGACAGGAAGTACAACTGTCCTACCCCACACAGGACAAAATGGGAAGCAGAGAGCAGGTGAGACCTGCGAGGGAGCAAAGCCGAGACCCACCACAGGCCTTGGCCTTGATCTTAGAGCCAATTTGAAACCTGACACAGAAAGATGTTAGCAGTGAGTGTGAGCCCTTTTCAAGGATAAAGGTCCAGGATCGTTAGTGGGCAGTTGAGGACAAAATTGGATGCTCAATCTAGAATAAGAGATGCTGGAAGGAATCTGACAGATAAAGGGCCATGGGTGTAAGTGTTGTTTTAGTGGTTGGTGGTCCTTATGATAATACGTCAAAGCCCCAGAGAACATTTCACATTGAAGTGTCCTGCTTCTTATCCCTCTGTGACATAAGCAGCAGCATAAGGAGGGGCTGAGAAAGGCCAGGTAGAAGACCTATCTATGCTGTACAACAGTTCCTGGGAGCTGCACCATCTCTGGGTGCTGAGGTACACGGGAAGAGCAGCCATGGGCTGGAATGCGAAAGGAATACGGGTCTGAGAATTAAGTTTTGGTAGATTAAGTTTTTAGGGTTCAGTTAGTGGGTGTTCAGAGGTGAAAAGCATCTGAGGGAACTGGCTGCATGCTGACTGGAGTGGCAGGTGGAGTAGGTGGCCATCATCCCGCTCTGGTTGGGAATCTAGGAGTACGGTTGAGTTGGAACTGTCTGAAGAACATGCAAAACAGGAAAGCCAGCAGGCTGATGGAGTCAGGAACTCAGGGGAGAGCTCAGGGCAAGCAGGGACCTGGGACTCATCAGCATTCACAGCGCACGAAATGCCACAGGCACACACAGTGAGGAGAAGCAAGATTGACAATGCTTCTTCAGGGTCCATACATGTGCAAAAGGGTGAGCAGAGGAAGCAAGGCCCAAAGATGGTGCCAAACGACCAGAGACAATGACAGGAAGCTGGTGAAGAGAGCTATGGATGAACAGGGTGAAGACAGCTCAGCAGAAAGATATCCAGTTGTGCCCAGCACTTCCGGATCCCACCGAAATCAAGTAGCAGGATGTACACACTACACTCTGTAAGTGGCAAGGGAGATTTCAGTCCATGTCTTCACTTCGTCCTACAAGACTTTGCATTAACTTTTCAAAACAGTGATAAAATGCTTGATAAATGACCTAAGGGAAAGGGGGTTTGCTCTCACTCTCCTGGTTCCGGTCTCAGCAGCTTCAGAGGCATGGTGGTGCAGAACACTTCACATCATGGTGAGCAGTATCAGAGACAGACAGACAGACTGACTGACAGAGACAGACAGACAGAGAGAAACAGAGGAATCGACTATTTCTATTCCGATCCATAGGATAGGACTTTCCAAGAGTCCCACCCTTCCTAAAAAGAGGAGCAGTGTGGTGTGAGCTATGTTTCTGTTGCTGTGATAAACACCATGCCCAGAAGCAATATGGAAGAAAACATGTATTTTCACTTACGGTTCCAGAGAGAGAGTCTGTAATGGCAGATAGGCATGGCAGGCAGGTGGCTGGAGCAGGAAGCTGAGAGATCAAATCCTCAGCCACAAATGAAGGTAGAGTGATCAGACGCTTAAAAAAGGAATCCCATACTAGCTCAGAACTAAGAAATAGACTGGTGTTTATTAAAAGGTAAAACTTACTAAGTCAGGAGTCTCTGCTTGAACGATGGATGAAGATCAGATCCAAAGCAAACTGAACAGCAAACGGGGCCCAGAAGGAAGCAGAGAGGAAGGGGCCGGACACACCTCGCATCCAGGTAAATAGTCTATGAGGCCACGCCCCAGTAGGCAGGTAGTTGCTAGCTATACACCTTCCCGCAGCACACAAACATGAAGCAGACACAGGAAACCACTGCAAGGCAAAAATCTCCAGGTCTAATCCCCTGTGGCATCCTTCCTCCATAACCTTCCCAAACAGCTCTCCCAACTGGACATCAAGTGTTCAAACACATGGAGGACAGTTCTCATTCGACCCACTACAGGTGTCAAAACCACAAGGTAAGTGACTGTAGGCCAAGAGTACTCAACCACAAAGAGATGTCCAGGTCATCCACAGATGGAGATACCAAGGCAACAATGCTAAATTTCCATGGTTAGCTCATATTTAACCCACCAATGGGACAATCTGGGAAAATCTTCTTCCTGGACTAGGAGGAGGCTTCCTCGGATGCCTTTCCTGGAGCTTCATTTGCTGCAGTCAGATGCAGGATGATGGGGAAGGTCAAAAGTGTGTTGTGTACATTCCTTAGATCCACCCAGGAGCCAGTTAGAGCCTGCCACATCTGGCTTTATTGTTTTTCTTTTTCTTTTCTTTTCTTTTGTTTTGTTTTGTTTTACCAGAGTCCTGTCCTTTCTCTTCTTTGCTTAGCTTGATTATCCCCTACCCAGCTGAGAGCCTTTTTATTTACTATCTCTAGTGTTTGTGGCCTCAGCACTTTAACCCCAGGGTTTTTTTTTACCATAATATTGGCTCTTGTTGGGTGTCACTCAGGGCTCGGGGCTCATCTAAGGATTCACTGGAGAAAGAGCCTCATCCAAGCTCTCATGGCAACTGCAGCATTCAGCTCCTTGCAGACTAAGATTCTGGCCTGCTCTGCTCCTTGCCACAGGGCCTTCTGTGCCAGGCAGCTCCCAACACGGCAGCTTACTTTCCAAGAGCCATGAAGGCGGGGAATGTCTTCTCAGGAAAATTGGTGTCTTGGCTTTTGTTATAGCAGCAGAGGTAACCTCTCAGCACCTTCTGTTTTTATTTTGCAAGTCAAAGTCTGTAAAGTGCCTCTTACCCAGGGTGTCCCTTTGTGTGGTTGGTCTCCTGCCCACAGGCAAGGAGCAGGATTCACTATGGGGGGGGGGCGCCTTGCAAACTGCCTACCTGCCTGGACCCCCTTGTCATAGTCGCTATATCTTTTAATGATCCCCTCCCAGCTGCGAGTCTTTCAAACCCAACTGCTGCAATTTTCCAATTTTCCCTTGTTTCATTAGGTTTTTTTTTTTAGAACCTACTGCAAAGTTGTTTTTTAATCATATCTATCCTGCACCCAACTCCTCCCAAATCTACCCCCTTTCTGCCCACAAACTTGAACCATCTTTTTTTTCTTTAACTTATCAAGTCCAATTCATGGTGTCATCTTATTCTCAGATGTGAGGCCTTCCATAGGGGTGAGGTTGACCGACAGGGTCTACATTCTTAAAGAAAATGGACTCTTTCTGCCAACAGCTAACGCTTGCCCATAGCTCTTCAGCTTGGGGTGGGATTGTCATGTCCTCCCCATGCTGGGATTTTGTTTGGCTTGAACTTGCCCAGGTCTTGCTCTTGCTGTCACCTTGGCTGTGAATGTATATGTACAGGTGACCTGATCTGTCCCTAAGACTCTGTTTCTTTAGCAGTGGGTCACCAACCAGCCTTACCTTTAATGAAAAACTCAGCATTTGAGGAAAAACTCTGATTATCCCGACAGAGCCACTGGAGGTATGCATTCCTGTTCCAGCCTAGGCACCCTGGACGGATGTCTTCGGTTTTCTCCCTCTTGAATGAGGACCCTGCCTCCCAAGGTTGGCAGACTTCACAATTATCCCCCGTAACAGCAGCTTATTGCTCAGCACCTTGTTTTCTCTTGGCGAGGTTCGAGTCAGAGTGTGTAAAGTGCCTCTTACCTGGTGCGTCCCTTTGAGCGGTTGTCTGCTGCCTGCAGGCAAGGGACAGAGTGCCCTGGAGAATGCTGACAGGAGAAAATGGGAGTGAGGGGCTGCCGGAATTCCAGATTGCCCGCCTGGATTGCTTTGTTACTGTTGCTTCATCTGTCTGTGTATTCCCCTGCCTCAGAGAACAAGGCAACTATTACCTTCTCTAACAAGAGGGCACAATGAGTGGAAGGAACGGTGTATGCTAAGTTTGTTCTCTGAGTGATATGATTGTGTGTGTGTGTGTGTGTGTGTGTGTGTGTGTGTGTGTGTCTTGGGCATATGTAGTGATTGAATCTCTGAGGTTTTGAGAAGGGGTCTCTTTCACTGACCCTGGAATTTGAGTCCTCAGACTTTCCTGGAAACAATTTCACCAATTAAGTCATTTCCAAAGAAAATAGCTAGGAGCAGGGTTAATGGTGACTCCGCAACCAGGTTATATGAGAGGGAAACACATTGCGACCCAGAAATCTAAGTGTTAAAGTTCTGCAGGCTTAGTCAGGAAACCCTTCACCTGCAGGGTCCCCTTCAGTGATGTGTGCTATGAACTGCTCTTTATCAGTTGATTCTTCCAGGATCAACCCCAAGTAGGACAGACACACTGACTATTTCTACTTGGACATTGTTTATGTAAAGGGTCCAGGTTGAAGATCCTGAAGATGGAGAAGGTTGGACTGTCTTTGTCTCTGAGACCCGAAGAAAGCTGCCCAGATGATGAAACACACAAGAGTATGATTCCATTCTGACATGGGCAATCCATTTCCTGATCAGGATGGTACTTACGTACGTACAAAGGCACAGAGTGGTTCTGAAGTGTGCTTCCAGGTGAGACAAAAACCAGTCTTTGAATATGCATGTGATATCGATCGGATAACCCGAGATGTTTCAAATCCAAATAAAAATTGGATTTTGCATTGGAGGTGAAATAAAGTTGACCCAGAGGTGGGTCAGTAATCTAGTCTGCACACACATCCTTCAGGGTGCAGAGAGGTCTGTCTTAATGTCTATAATTGATGGTTTGTGGTTAATGGTGGCACAGTAATGCCCCAGCCAGGGCTGTGCTGCTGGTTGCTTGATTGTCTGAAGATGAGAACGAAGTTGGACAATAGGTGTCTCAAGTCCATAAACCAAGTGACTTGTCTTAGTTTTTTTCTTTTCCTGTTGTCAAACTCGGACATAGGAGAAGTTTGCCTGGTCTGCTTTGTGATTGCAGGTTGACTCATCCTTCTGAGGTCTCCAGTCCTGGGCTAAGCACTGACATCCATTGACCCTTCCGATCCACACCACAGTCGGGGAGGCAGCTGTTCTCATCACTTCTGAATCACGACTGGTTACTAGAATTTGAGAGAGTAAGCATCCCCGTAGGGTCACTCTGCTGGAGAGAGGCAAAGCTACTTCCCAGTCAGCTCTCCCCAGCTTGACCAGTGTCCAGTAAGCTCACATTACTCAAATGGCACCACTGAGGAGTTGCCCCAGTGCTCCAGATGCAGATACTAGACTACAGCGTTAGTCCCCTTGACACAATTGTGAACGTCAGTGGGAAACAGGCCTCTACTATGTACCCAGGGTTGAAATTTAGTCTGTGTTCTGAAGGGGTCACCTCCACTCCTTTACCCCCATCCTACCCCACCCTCCCACCCACCCCACCCCTGCCAACCTTTTCCAGGATTTCACACTTCCTGCTCTCCTTTCTAGCTCATAGCAAGAGGTTCTAAGTAGACACGAAACATACTCAGCAGGAAACACCCAGAACTTTCCAGAAAAAATTCAGAAAATTCAGTCTGACAAGCAAGAACCTAAAGTGGAAAACTCACTGGCATAATTGCTAGAACTATGGCTACTAAAATGGGTCACCTACATTCACACTCAAGGCACACACAAGGAACTGGAGAGTAGCCCAGGAATGTTCCTGTAACCTCCACACATTAAACAAACTTCTTACAGGTGGAAGCAGAGCCTTGGGATCCCTCGTGACTAAGGTGACTTCCTCCCCTCCCAGCAATCAAAGATACTGCAAAGCCAGATCAAACCAGCCATCTACCGAAAGGGCCTGGAGAAGATACACAGCCACTCCTATATCCCTGAGAAACCAGTACTGTATCCTGTATCAAAGCTGGGAGTAAAAACCAGAGCTTGATGAAGACATTCTCGTGTAGAGCTCTAGCATCAAGGATGATGAATTGTGGGCTAAGGGATTGGGTAAGGATACAATGACCATAAGATGGTGTGTTGGGAGACTCTAAACGTGTATGGGTAATGTCATTCCTTGGTGACTGAGGAAGGCTGGCTGGGTTCAGAAGGCTTATCAGGACCTCTTGAATAGCCAGCAGGTTACGTGGGAACAGAATACAAATTTGCTGTTCTTCTGCTTGATGTCTGGATTGTTTAATAATACCCTGGAAGCCATTGCTACAGCCACATTAGGCCTGTCAAGAGCTTGTGCCCAAAACATCTGCCTCTTTTCTGTTTGCTTCATTCAGGGGTCCTTGGTCTCTAAGATAAACAGATGATTGGTATGTGATAGTTGATAGATGATAGATGCATATATGGATAGATAGATACATACATAATACATACATACCCACATAGATGATACATAATGGATACATAGATGATTTGTACATAAAATAGAGATGCATAGATAGCCTGTCTCTGCTGCCATTCAGTCAAGTTACGGCTTCTATTCACCCCAAGTCTGCTCAAGTAGTCTCCTCTTCCTTTGGAATCTCGTTCCTTTTTCTGACAATGCCACTCTTACAATAATACAGAGCCGGTGTAATTAAAAATGGCTTTTCACCAGTACCTTCAGACCCAGTTAACAATGCTATCTAGTCATACAGAGATAAGCTAACATTGACCAAGCCTGACCGCTGACCTATACCAGTCAGTGAGAGGGAAAGATAAGAACGCTGCCGTGAACAAGTCCGCAGGGACTCAGGAAAGAGGGAGGCCATTTAGGTGCTGGGACATCCCTGGCTGTAGACAAGGTCACATTCAGCTGACTCCAGGAGTACTGATTCCTGGGCACCTATGTAACTGTGTCATGCTTTTCCTACCATGAGACATGGGCAACTCTTGGCTCTGACACGTAGAGGAACTACAAGGCCCTACTATATTCATGCGTCAGTTTCTGCCCCACTGCTTCAAGAGCGTCTCCATTGAGAATACCCTAAATGCAAATCACAGATTCCATCCGCCAACCTGACAGGTAAGCAGGAGGTCACTGAAGCATGAATCCTAATTGGTCTTAATCATAAAAACCTGGGGTTAGATATTAGGGAGTAAAATCTGAAAGATCAGGAAAGCAGAGCAGCCACCGCCAGAGTTCTTACCTCCACGGAATCCTCGGACCCAAAAGGGCAAGATCCTGTCTCCATGGGTCCTCAAACTGAATGACATGAGCTCTTGTCTCCTCCCACTTTATAGTCCTCTCTCTACCCAGTCATGTTCCTTCTCTTCCTGTCTCCACCTCCCTAGTGCTGGGATTAAAGGTATCAGTCACAAGCCCCTAGCTGAGTCTTTTTTAGACTGGATTGATCTTGTGTAGCCTAGGCTGACCTTGAACTCACAGAGCTCTGTCTACATCTGTCTCCTGAGTGCTGGGATTAAAGGTGTGAGCCACCACTGCCTGGCCTCTAGGGCTAACAAGTGTGGCTAGTTCGACATTTTGATCTTCAGGCAAGCTTTACTTGTTAAAGCACAAACAAAATATCACTGCAGGTCACCACTGAATGAGGGTGAGGAGGATGCCCGAATCTTCAACCCTGCTGCGTTAGCAAACCTGTCATGAGTCAGAGGCAAGAAGTCCCGTGTCTCAAATCCCATGAACTTACTCAAAGACACGCTGTAAGATATTACTATAAATGATGAATTCCTACCTACGGATGCCAAACAGAAGTTGGAAGGATGCATGCAGTTGCCCAGGTCTGCACCATCAAGATGCAACCGATACAATTGCAAGGGGAGCTTACGAGAGAGGGGGGAATTTAGTGTTTCGCTTCGTCACCCAGCCTTTCAGGCACGCCGCCATCCAGCCCCTTAGTATTCTCACCCGCTTACCCATCCTTCATTCACACATATTTTCACTGATGTAGAGTTGGCTGACTCATTAATTCATCCATTTGTATATCATCCACTCATCCACTCATCCCATCAACATTTATACAGTGTCCAGCAAAGCTAAGGCATTGCTCTGCGACATGGTTGAATAGAAAAATAAGTTCACAAGATTGGGGACTCAATGGTGGGAAGCACCTAGCAGGAGGTGGACTCCAGTTCATAAGTGGGGCCTTCACGCCAACCTGGAAGGGTCTTGACAGAGTGCAGTACCCAATTCTCAGAGAACCCAGACTCTCCTGCATTTAATAATTAAAAATTTTCAGAGAATTCTGAAAAACACATATGTATAGATAATGCAACATCCTCAAGGAAAGAAAAGTGGGTGTCAGAAGGCTCTTTCTGCACCCAACTAGTTGAAGATTATGGGAGAGCTCCAAGAACCAGGGCAAGTTCTCCACTCCATTGTGGATCTGTGGGCATATGCTCTTGCCAGGGAGTTATAACCCTTGGTCTACTGTCCTTGACCTAGTACAGGTTCCTAGTGCATGCCCCTTTGCTATATTTCCTACTTTTCCATAGTTCAGGCCTCAATAGGACATCTATGGTCTTGCCTCAGCTCCCAAGGCTTGAGGTTACTCTACCCACCCAGCTTCACTCTCTGGACTCTCAAGCTTTGAAGCATGTTCTCCTAGTTAGGGACAACTTGAGTATTTACAATATACCCTCTGCCTTTTAGAGAACCTTAGAACCTGCTGTCCAATGTCACATATTTCCTGAAAAAGAAGGGGGATCTGTACAGAAGAAATTTGAATTATGGCCACCCTGTGATCACATACAAATGTGTAATCTCTCCTATTCTCTCAGAGCATCATCTACCAAATAAAACATCAGTATCTTAAAATTTCTATTGAGTATATCCCACAACTTTCTATAAATAGCTATTAAAATGGCAATAGGAAAAATGTGGCTCAGTAGAATAGGTTACTGCCCAGAAATGTTTGTTCTCTCCTCAGGGTATAGCTAAGTAGAATAACTCGAATCCAGCCTTGGGAGGCTCTGGCTTCAACCTCTGGTACCACAGAACAATAAAAGTTTTTAATCTTTCTCCCATTCTGGGTCCTAGAGGAACATCTGCCATTCCACAGAATGGAATGACCCTGTGCTTAACTTAGCTGGATGGTGTAGCATGGTCCATGAAGCACCATTATTGAGATATGACCAAAGACTTCAAAGATGTCCGTGAGATGGAGTCAGTCTTCATGCACCTCTGCCCTTGCCAGGAGAAGAATCTGTCTCAGGACCCTCAGTTGCTCAAGGGAAATTAAAGACACGTGAAGAAGAGTCAGCCCAGTCCACTCCTAGACCAGCAGGAAGAATGAAACCCAGAGCTGCTCTCGTTGAAGCACTGGACAGAGCACAGCCTCCCTCAGATGTGCCTCAGCGGAACCTCAAGTGAAGAAGTAAAAAATGGTTGTTAGTTGGACAATGATTTATTTTGTCATTTTGCTTCTGTTCTAGGTGGGCTGGCATGTGACTGCCATGGCATGCATGTGAAGGGCAACGGACAAGATTGGGTGTCAGTCTTTGCCTCCCACCTTGTTTGATAGAGGGTCTTATGTTTGCCATCGCCTATGCCAGGCTAGCTGTCCCTCAGGCCTCTGGGATTCTACTGTCTCTACCTCCCCATCTCTCTGCTGTAGGCAAATGAAGATTACAAATACACATGCTATCACATCCACATTTGAAGAGCCAAGGGAGCAGAACCCAGGTCCCCATTTTCTTACAGCAAGTGCTTTACCCATTGAGCCATCTCCATAGCTCTAGCCAGTGAACCCTGTGGTGGTTTATTAGGAACCCAGACTAAGGAAAACACTATATAATCTCCAAATCACAGGCATGCACCCGAGAGAACAATAAGATTCAGCAAGGTGGTCTGGAGAGACAGCTAAAAGAGCAAAGTACTTGCTTTGATAACATAGGAACCTGAGTTTGACCCCTAGAATCCACGTTTAAAAAAATTCAAAGGCGATGGCATGTATGTGTGAGCCTAAAGATGGGGAGGCAGAGACAGGGGGACCCTTGGGCTCATTGGTCAAAATAAGGTTAGGGCTGAGGGATAACACTCAGTGTTGCCCTCTACCTTACACACACACACACACACACACACACACACACACACA
>NC_022009.1:41964850-41986232 GCF_000317375.1 Microtus ochrogaster | reverse complement strand
GGCTAGACTCCCTTCCTGGTCGTACAGAGGGCTGACGGTGATCTGTAAGTTTTTTTCCCCTTTAAATAAATACTACCCTGTTAATTATAATTCCAAACTGCTGTGGCATCGTTTGTGACTTATGTCTACACATGCACATACAAATACATAACTATACACTTAAACACACACATATATGTCTGTGCACAGATACTCACAGAGAGACAGGGAGACATGAATACAGAGAGACATAGAGAGAGATCAAGTAAAGTTGCCAAGCATCTCAGCATGGAAGTAACTGACCTGGGCCTGCGGCCTTGTACCACCCAAGTCCTTCCTCCTCTTAATGTTACCTAATAGGGTCATTGTGAAATGGAGACATCCTACTGAAAGAACCTTCTGCTCCTCAAATGAACCCACTGCAACCTATCTGTTTCTACAGGAAGAATTCATAAGGATTGCAATGCTAGCATTATGGCCATTCTCGCCCTAAATGAATTGAGGGCAGCGCCCCACAGACCACATAACTGTTCCTGGTGGATTATAGGGCTTTGGATCATGGAAACCATGCCCTAAGTATCTAGGCACAGCCAGGACTGCCAAGCAAAGAACAGACTCCATGGATATATGCTGGAAGAATATTTAAAGAATTATCTGGATATTTGGGTAGCTCTTTATATAGACAAAGAGCTTCCAAGAAAATCCATGACAACAGCAAATGTCAACAGCTTCCCAATCTAAATTTTCTATCCCTCTTTTATTGCCTTCACTTCCTTAAAAAGTATATGTTGCTATTTTTTCCTGCCTTCCTCATGCTCACAGACACACATATACACTATATTGTCAAAACAGTCACTACACAATCACATACTTCACCTTGGCAAACTCTCACCCTTGCTAAAATTACACTCAGTAAAGTTTGTTGTTGGTTACATTTTTTAAAAAGACACAATATCCCATCTCATCAACTTCAAGTTAGAAATCACTTGGGAATTTGGGTGGCAGCGTATCACACCAAGTATGTACGCACAGGCACACACACACACACACACACACACACTGTGCTTTGCACCTCGTGGGGTGCAGTCATATCACTTGCCAACACAGACAGGGCACATGTCTGAATTTCCTTGCAGCCTCCAGTGACAGTGCTGCAGAAGGCATGTTGCCTTTCACCCAGGAGAGTTAGGGTTTTCCACAACGTCTAGAGTCAATGTGTTGCCTTTGTCTTTTCTTGGCTGAGGGTGGGCAGGTAGCCTTGCCCCATACTTGCCTGGGGTGTTCCAAACTGAAGGCCAGAGGATCCACGTCCTTGGCCGGGTGTGGCTTTATGCATAGCACAAAGAGCTGACAGAGACAGTGAAGGAGAGCCTGCAAGCCCAGCCCGCTGTCCCAGGTGCTGAATCCAGCCTGTTCCAGGGACTGATTGGACTTTTTTTTTTCCTGCTTTGATCTAACATTTAACACTGGAGTTTTACAGCTTGATTTTCAGTTTCCACTCACAGTCTGGAAGTCAAGGCCACCATGACCTCATTTCTGCTTGCACTGAAGTGGCTGTAACCTGAAGAGAGCTTGGTCTTTACCCTTCACAACTCTCGCTCCCTGCTGGACATGACCTCAAGCATCCTGTCGTCTTTGTACAAAATGTGAACATCTACCTAACATCGCATCCACTTCATTATCTTACTTTAGAAGGATATTTCTCTTGGCCATTCAAGTATCTAAAAGAGAAACAGCAAAAGATAGATTAGAAAGGTCATGTTTGGAACAGCACTGAATGTGTCTCTGTGGGAGTGTGGGTATCGCTCAGTATTTAATATGGGCACCAGCTCTGTTGCTATGGCATGTACCACTCCACATCCATACTTGCTTCTCACCACATCCACAAGCTTTGAATGGTGGGGGCTGTGCCTTGGAAAGAGGGCTGCAGGAGAGAATGGGAGAAACTTAGGTACAAAATCTGTCTGCAAAGTTACATACACATAAGTACACGTGCCCACATATTTACACACATACACTTATATGTTCACACACACACCCATGCATGTATACACATATATATAGTGTCCTATGGAAACTTAGACATACACACACACTCTTAGATTTATATATATACATATATGTATATATATATCCCATACTTATACATTACACAGACACTCATATACACATATACATGAATCTATATACATGTACTCATTTGTACACTTAGTCACATATACACACAGACATGCACATATGCATACATTCATGTACACATAAACACACACATCACTTATCACATATAAGCAGAGAGAGACTGCTGTTTGTCCAAAGCCAACTCCCTGATCTTTCTCTGCACACACCTTCCAGGCTTTTCTATTGGCCTCACTACTGGAATGGGACAAAGTGGTGAGGGTCCCTTTTACCAAGTTCTCTCGGTAACAGTGGCTCTGCTTCAAGCTCTCATCTGCCTACTGACAGCTGGCTGAACATGGCAAAGGCAAGCAACTCGCCAGCGGCAGAGCCTCAAGGTAGAAAGGGACTGAACTCTAAGGTACAGCATTCATAGCAGCTACGCCTATCTTGGGTGCTGCTGCATTGAACTTTTTAAATATTTGGGGGGTCCATACACCTTAGCAGTTTGTCAGCATTAGTGGTTTCTAACCATATTGCTCTTCACTAATATCTATGACATCTACACTGCACATAATTTTCAGACTTGGAGACCTCTTACAGAACATGGTGACCACACTGAAGACTTAGATCGCAAAGCTCTTTGGATCAAATATGAGAATTCTCCATGGGAAATTTTTTGACTGCTTATAAACAAACATTAAGATAAAGGTTCCCACTAGTTAGTCACCCAGCTAACAAATAAACCTGTAATTCAGGTTAGAAATATTGTTAAGGTCATTGTGCTCAGGGAATGTACATTTCACTGACAATGGCTTGGTTAGTCCTGATCATCTGCTGGTCCTCACTGGCTCTGGTCATGGTCAATAATACATAATGAACATTGTAGCTGCCTTTGTGTGACCTCTGCACTTGAGAACCTTGTGATAGGGACAGTAGTCAGAGAGGGAAGCAGTGTATATATCTATTAATACTTAGTCACAAACCTCTCCTGGATATATTAGTTACAGCAAGCTGCATCTGAAGGCTACAGGTCTAGACTCTGTGACCTGACTCCAGCTACTTTCTTCCTGTGGGAGGGATCCACAGATAGGAGGCAGAGGATTACAGCTGCTCTCAGCCACATGGTCAGTAAGTTGAGTGGGTTTGAAAGACAGGCAACTTCTGGTTTTCTACAGATAAATGTTGTAATTCAGAATGCTCTCCTGAGTCTGAGCGGCAGGGTCTCAGACTGTCCCCAAGCACCTCTATAGGATGATCTAGCTTCACCACCCCTATAATGATGGTCGAATCTGATGGCCCATGAACTCCAGACAACATCACCTCCACTGCAAGAGGTGATATCCATGGAGGAAGAGCTCCATTAACTTATGTATAGCCACAAGCTGCATCTTATTCAGAGAAGGTCAAGATATTCCTTGCGATAGACCCCAGTGATCAGTTAGTGGGGATATTGAACTGCTCACAAATGTGAACCATGGTGTCTACAGCTCACAATGTGAGAAAGCCTCACTGGATCCAGCCACACTGCTTCTCTGCTCAAAATCCTGCCATGACATCCTGTGGTGGTTAAATAAGAATGGCCCCACAGGCTCAAATATTTGAATTCTTAGTCATCAGGGAATGGCTCTATTTGAGAAGAATTAGGAGGTGTTGTCTTGTTGGATTAGGTGTGGCCTTGTTAGAGGAAATGCGTCACTAGGGGGTGATCTTTGAGGTTTCAAAAGCCTATTCCAGGCCCAGTGTCTCTCTCTTTCCTGCTACCTGCTAATCTGGATGTAGAACTCTCAGCTACTTCTCCAGCATCAGCATCATATCAACATTATCATCAACACCATGTCCATTGTCATTACCACCACTGACATCATTATCAACACAACAGCAACACCATCACCGTGAACATTATGATACCATCATCATTAACAACCTCATCATCATCACTACTATCAACATCAGCACCCCAATCCTCCCTGCATGCCACCAAGCCCTCTGCCATGATGATAATGGACTAAACCTCTGAAGCTGTAAGCAAGCATCAATCAACTGTTTTCCTTTATTAGAGTTCCTATGTCTCTCCACAGCAATGACCAATTGATCCTATCTAGCATTAGATCTGAACCTTAGCAAGGACCATAATTAATGTCTTCTACTCTTTCATTGCATGTGTAGCTCTCTCCATACATAGCCTTGAATTTTAAATCAGCAATACTGGAGGCTAGCAAGGTAGCACAGTGTTTAAGAGTACCTTTGGTTTTGTTGGCTTGGAACTCACTGATTCAACTAAGTTGTATGATCACCAGAGATCTTCTTGTTGCTACCTCCCCATCATTGTGGTTGTAAATGCATGCTGCCACACCCAGATTTTTGCATAGGTTCTGATGTGCAAATGTAAGTTCTCATTATTACAGAATAGGCACTTTACCAACTGAGGCATCTTCCAAGCCCTTCTTTAGTTCTTGAGTAGCCTTGTTTATCTACCATCTTTGTGGAGGATAAAATGTTTTCTATCGATCTGCATGTCACATCGTGTGACTGAGTATGCAGTGGGCCAAGAATTCCTTTCATTTTTCCAGATGGCAGAGTGATGACATTCTTCTGGGACTCAACCCTTTCTCTCCTGGAGGTATTTGGCAATTTGTTCTAGTTCATATAGTAAAAATAGGCCCTCTGCATCTCTCCAACAAACCTCCAGCATTGTCCCCGCTAACTGTAGAGTTTCTCCGCAGCTGCAGGACCCAGGGTTTCTTGAAAACGTAGGTCATCAGCTTAAAGATAGTAATGGTGGGCACTCACTGAAGTGGTGGTAAGGATTAAATTAAAGGAAGTATGGACAGAGTGAAGAAAGGGCTTGGTGTATGCCAAGTGTTGTGTACTCTTTTGCTATCAAGGGAATGATTACTTCCATCATTATCATCATCATCATCATCATCATCACCACCACCACCATCAGCAGCATCATTTCAACATCATCATCATCCCCATCATCATTACCACCGTTAACATCATTATCATCACCAACATCTCCATCATCATCACTATGAACATTATCATATCATCATCATCATCATCAACGTGCTCATCATCACCATTATCAGGATCGTCACCTCATTGTTCCCATCAACATCACCTCATCAGTACCATCATCAACAGCATCATGACCACCGTTGTATCAGGAACCTGTGTTTTAGATACCACACTGACCAGTGCAGATCTCTTACTTAACATACACAACTGTGCCTAGTAATGTCACTTCCACTTTACATACAAGGGCCCTGAAGTTCAAACAGGTCAAATCATGTCCTAAAGGAGTAAATGACCCTGTCGGGGCAGAGGGATACCTATGTTGACACTTAAGTCTGTTTCCTGATGCATGATTCTCTGGTTTCAACCAGACTGCCCTTTTATTTGGTCCGTATCTCAAAGTGTTAGCTGCAGTGAATTGTATGGTTCCCTAGGGACTGTCCCTGGTAGGCAGTCATTGCTGAGCCTTCAGCAGCCTCAACTAAGATTCTAACCTCCATGTACAGGCAGGAAGATCGATGCTCAGGTCAAAAGGAAACTCAGTTGTTCCCACAGACTTCTGGGAGCAGCTGTCTCTGATCCACTGTGAATGCACAACAGACCCCAAAGATGGACGACAGTCACAGACTCATCACCGTAGGCTTCCTGGAAGAGTGCTGCCCGCTTGGCTTGACACACCTTCTTAGCCCACATCTCAGCAGTGGTGGTGTTCCCTTACAGCCTGCCAGAGTCTCCAGCACAGGTCCTGGACCACATCCTCTTCACTTTCATTCTTTCTCCAGCTGGGGCAGCAGACGGAACACATCTCTTGTACAGGAAAGAAAATGGACACAGGGGTTTAAGTGGCTTGTTCTGGGACATGTAGCTACTCATCCAGTCACTGGGTCGTGGCCATGGCTGTCCCATCAGTGAGAAAGTACTGTCTCCATACAGTCTCCTCACAAGGGACTTCCAGATTCGGGGAACTGTTGAGCTGGCCATGCAAGAACTGTCCTATAGCCTGAAACTCTCTCCTAGATGGCTTCTCTGTCACTCCCCACTCCAGAATCTATACCTCAATCCAGAGGCACAAGACAAGAGCTCCTTTCACACAGTGATAACTCCAGCATTCCTTCCTGTACCTCACGGAAGGCCGCATCAGTACCTCAGCAGGCCTCGGTGCCTGGCGATGGGGCCTCTCAGGGACTAACTCAGGTGAAATGAATTCATAAGAATGGCATCCTGACTACAAGGCCAATGCCCTCACAGGAAGTGGATGCACAGGCTGAGACTCGGTCGGGAAACGACCTGTGAGGACAAAGACTGAAGATGGATATCTCTTAGTGTCCCCAACACTGCTGACACCTTGATCCTTGACTTTCCGCTTCGGGACAGGGAATGAGACTTCACAACAGTAGCCAGTGCGGACTCTGACCTAGTCAGCAGCACTCCGGGGGTCTTTAGGCTGATCAGCCTGAAATGTGGATGCTTAGGAGGATGGTAAACACACACACTGGTGTGGCCAAGGCGGGTAACCCTGAGGCACTGACATGGTGCCAGGTCTTACCCTTCTCTCCCCTTCCCCAGTTTTTGACACTCACGAGAAACACCAGACACCCCAGTCCAGGGACCTTGAGCCTGTCCTGACTGGGCTCCCTGACTTAGCTCCTGAGCCTGTCAAACCAACCTGCTCTCCCCGTAAAGGACAAGGCAACGCCATCTTTCAGGAGTTTTCTTCCCCTGACAGAAATCAGCAGGGTTAGAATAAACTGCATAAGTTATCAGCTCCTCAGGAAGGAACATGAAAAAGGCTCTTCTATCACTTAATGAAAAATGGCTTCTTTTTTGGACAGAACTTCATAGGCCTGCAATCAAGCCTGGCTCCCTCTCCTTCCCTGACGTGCCGTGCAGGCAAAGCGAGTCGGCATCTATTAATAATATTTTCTCCGGCTCCTTTCATTTCTCTGCATGTCCTACCACTGTCAGGCCCCGTGATGCAGCTAAGCCTTTATCTCGTCCGAGTCTGGCCTGTCAGGGTGATAAACAATTCTAACAAGAATCAGAATAAAGATCTTCCCAGTAGACTCAGCGAAAGATAGAGGCTTTTCTCATTTTCTCGACGGAAAAAAAAAAATTTAATCTAGCGGTTCAGGCTTTTTTCAAGCGTCACATTCAAAGAGATGCAAATTTGTCAGAGCGGAGACCCCAGCTGACTCTGAGCACGGCGTGAATGTCAAAGGGGGAGGCAGTGTCTTTGACACGGCTGCCTTTTGGGGGGGGTGAGAGGGTGAGGAGCTCCCCACCAAATGTTAAAAAAAATAAGGATTCACTTTGTAGTGCGTGTTTCAACAATTTTCATAAGTTTCCTTCTGAAATAAAAAAAAAACGCCATTGGGAAGGAAAAAGGAAGAGGAAAGGGAGGGATGAGGACTCGGGGTGAGGGAGAAAAACAACTCCACTGAGATGTCAGGGTGGACAGCGATGAATTGTGTCTGGGTGGGTATTCTGAGAGGACGCTGGGTGCTGAAGGAGGGAGTGGAGGGGGAAGCATGAATGAATGCAGAGTCAGGGACAGTGCACATCCATACATGCATACACACATGCATGCATGCATGCATGCATGCATACTTACATGCATGCTGAAGGAATTGGGGCTGTAGCTGGAGAGCAGGCAGGAGAGACTATAAGGTGACCATGCTAGCATGCTGGAGAGAGCATGGGCGTGGCTAGCACCCACCTCCTGGGATCTCAGAGGACCTGGAAACAAGCCCAAGGGTTCTTGCTAGCACTTGCTCATGAACTGACCCAAGGACTCTGTAAAATCAGAAGGTTTCTGAGCTGAGCCGGGCAGCCCCGGGTTCTGTGGAACATTCAAGTTTTTAGTACTCTTACGGTTTTGAATCAAGAGCAATTGATGTCATATCCCTACAGAGCCTCTTCTTCCTCCTTACCATTCACCACTCTGGCTTTTACATCCCAGCTTGCCTTTTCCTCCTGAACATGACCTTCATCATGAAAGACCCTCAAAAAGGATCTTCCCTCAGGAGGAGACCCCTAAACCCAAGGGACAGTCCGAGACCACTGGCTGCATCGGCAAGAGGTTTTTTTTATTGAGAAGTGCACAGGTACCTACGGGTGTCAGAGTCTATTTGGAAGACTTGCGCGCCGGCAGGCTGGGTAAGGGTCTTTCTATAGGAAAAAGGGTGGCAGAAGCAGGCATACAGAAGCAGATGAATGGTTACAGGGATTTCATTGGTCAGTTTGAATGAGGCGATGGGTTTACTTGAGGACAAGTTCCTCGGGGACATGAAGATCTGATAATGGCTGACTTGGCTCTATCTAGGGCACATGTAGTTTTTCCCAGAACTTTTCGTTCCTCTCCTAGGCCTGATGTCTGGCCACAGATATCCTGTTTGGCAGCCTAGGAGTACCCACTTTACCTTGAACTTATACTTGTTTGTGTGAAAGCCTTGTAAAATGGCATTACAGCAGCTAAGCTGGGGTCTTTCAATCCTTTTTCACATTCCTATGATGTCACTTCTCTATGACATCACATCTCTACAGAGCCTCTTCTTCCTCTTTAACATCCACCATTCTGGCTTTTCCACCTTAGCTCGCCTTTCCCCCTGAACATGACCTCCATCCTTTTTCACATCCCTGAAAGCCTTCCCAGGAGTTCCTCGAGTCCAGGGCCTGGGTCCCTCAAACTTGAACCAAAAGCAAGGTCAGCAGATGATAGTGATGCAGAAGGAAAGAGCGGTCAGGCTAGCAGAGGGAGCAAGGCTACAAAACCAACTTGGAAGCCTACCAGGGGCCCTGCACACCAAGCTCTCTTCTCTGAGAGTTCAGAGCTTTGTTTCCCAATACCTACCATAAGTATAGGCCATCAAAATGTGTAACTTTTGATTCAAAGAAATGTAGTGGTTCCCAGCCCTTTCAGATTCTCCTGTCGGGCTTATGCATCACCATCTTTCTTATATTTCTTCCAACTTGTATTTAGATCAGCAAGGAGGAATTGGTGTGCATATATCTGACCTTGCTATCTACAGGGAATGGGTTTCAGCTCCCAACCACCAGCCACGGATGCTAACTCAGAAGTTGCTCAAGACCCTTGTATACATAGGATTTGCTTATAACCTATACACATCCTCTTGTATATTTTCAACCTTTCATAGTCTACTTACAGTGCCTGCTGCAACCTAACTCTTAAGAGTATGTAAATAGTTGTCACCCTATGTTGTTCAGAGAGTAAAGACAAAACAATCAACGCATAATCATTATGACACAATTTTAAGGTTTTGTGGCATTTTTTTTCATACAACTAATTTGATCATATTCTTTTGGATGAATGTATATGGCTTGAGCATCCACAGACTACCAGGGCTGACTATATGCATAAAATAGTTGGTTAGTTCAAGTAAGAACTGAGGCAATGCAGGGTAGACAGGAGGGAGGGCTCCCTTAACATATGTGATAGGGTTGTGAAGTGTCCCTGCATGCAGTCTCTTCAAAACAGAATGCCTGAGTCGGAGATCTACATGATGCCCCAGGTACCACAGCTACATCCTCTCTTCTGGCTTTCCTCTCTGATTCCTCTAACCCAGCACCAGCCTGCCTCTCTTACAGCGTGGTCATTAGCCAGTCTGAGGA
Source organism: Microtus ochrogaster (assembly GCF_000317375.1). Lineage (NCBI taxonomy): Eukaryota > Metazoa > Chordata > Mammalia > Rodentia > Cricetidae > Microtus > Microtus ochrogaster. The sequence continues at coordinate 41,976,488 of NC_022009.1, read as the reverse complement.
GAGAAGCCTTAAGTGATGGCATTCTAGAAGAAGGTTCTTGTATCACACACAGCTCTGAAGAAGAGTTAGCTGAATCCCATGGTTCTGGTGCAGCAACCAGCAGCAGCAACAGAGCAATTCTCCATTCTGTAGCATCAAGGAAGGCAGAAATCAGGACTCACTGACAAAGACACCACTTGAGACATCAAGACAGCCAGTTTTCAGACTCGTCCCTCAGGTTCGGGGGACGTGTTGAGAGGACATAGTTCACTGCTAGTGACGAGAAGAGGGTACCTTTCTCACCAGGAAGAGAGTCAGCCTAAGCATCTCTCTGCTTGGGATCAGGAGTAGAGGGTAACTTGGACAGGGGTCAATGCTAATCCCACATCCACACGGGGCAACCTAGCTCAGTGCTGATATAACAGTCTGACTTTATAAAACTCTGCTCCAAGATTTCATTCCATGAGACAAGCAGCCTTCAGAGCAATACCCAAATGCTCTGATTTTAAATTTCTTTTCCAAAACAAGAAATCAAACAATAGCAAAAACCAAATCAGGCACCCAGGTCCCACCAGATTATAGAGTCTAGAGACAGGGGCAGCCTCAGTCTGTGGTACAGCATGCTAGTAGGCTCACAACCACCTGTAGATTCAGTTACAGGAGATCTGAAGCTCTCTTCTCATCTCCATGGGCATTGTATACATATGGTACACAGACATACATGTACATGCAAAACACCCATATACATCAAATAAGACATTAATCTTAAAACTCACAAGAGCAAAGTCGGCATCTCAAAATACTTCCTGCTGTCAGCCTTCTGAAGAGAGAAATGACCTGCCACTGAGTGTCCGCACCTTTAGCAAAAGATCTTTCCTGTTAACTGCAGTCAGCTCATCGCTGTCGCAAAGAACCGCTCAGGAAGCCACCACTCTTTTCATGTAACGGAAAAGCTTTAAAATATCAGAATAAATTTGAGTAAAAACTTGTTTCCTGCTTTTCGGATGGCAGAGAAGCATCCATTTTATCAGCAATATTAACTCTGTGTGGATCTACTGTGTGCTAGGGATTAGATGTCTCCCTGGGAGTAAAACAAAGAACAAGCTATCATTGTTCCCAACCTGCATTAAGGTCAGGGAGATTTAAAAATCTAAACTGAAAAAATGTGTAAGATAATCACAATTGTGATATAGTCTATAAAGAATGAAAAATTAGAATTGAGAAAAAATAATTAAAATAGATTTCTCTGGGGGAGACCATTAAGCTAAGAGTGGAAGACTGAGAAAGAGTTATGCAAAAAGTAGAAAAAGAATGTTCCAGGCTGTGGACACTGTGTACATGAAGGCTTTGAGGTAGGCAGAGTTTGGATATCAAGAGTATACTGATGAGGGTAGTAGATGCAGGACAAAAGCAGAAGCAGGAGGTGTGCCTTGAGCTCAGAGATCTGTTCACTGTTTGGATTACCCAGAGATGTACAGGCAGCCATGTAAGCAGACAACATCTTGGGGTAACAGAAAAGTAGCAATGGTAACCATCAAGGAGCAACATGGCCTAGTGTCAAGGACTCTGCTGCTATGTTATGAAGACAGGAAGTCAGTAGAATCTACTGACATCACTTGACCTTGGGATGACAAAAGTCTTTCTGGATTCTTTACACCTGCAGCCTTGTAGAGAAAGAGTGGAAGGAAGTGAGAGAAAAGGAATAAGAAGAATGGATAGAACTTGCTAGAGACTGGCTTTAGGAAGTGAGAGAGATGGAGGAAGTGGGACTCCATTTCCAGGTCTCCAGCAAGTAAAACTGGAGGGATGGCTGCTCCTCAGGAGTTTGGGAAAGCTGGGCAGTAAATTTCATGGATGAGGCTCCTAGCACACTTTGGTAAGGTTATGGGTAGATAAATTACCCCAAATCCTCTCCTTGTTGTGTTCACAGTGCCTTCAAAACATGAAAGTAGTGGGTAAGTCTATTTGGTTGATCCAAGTAGGCATTCAAATATGATGGTTGAAAGCTCAAATTAGACATGAAAATTAAGACTCCGTGAGTTTATCAATCTGAGCAACCCACAGAGATTCAAAGAAATTGGTTATGTGAAGTGCACAGTGAGCCACACTGCTTTTTAAGCAGCAGAAGAGGAGAATGGGCTTAGGGAATCCAAGGTGACAAGCACACAGCATCCAGAGGTGGCTGGAGGCCAGGTAGGGAGTGTCATGTGACAAGCCATGGTTTGAACTCTGAAAGATCTAGTCAAGTAGAGACAGAGAGGCAGCCACCCAATACTGATGACTAAACCAAACACTGGAATCTAGCACACTCATTTTGATTGAACATTATTTTGGTTTTATCAAGTGTTGACTATCAAAAATGAAAGAAAGAAAGAAAGAAAGAAAGAAAGAAAGAAAGAAAGAAAGAAAGAAAGAAAGAAAGAACCAATAATCCATGAATTACAACTTGGGGAAAAGGTTAATAATCCATGGGCAAAAATCTCAGTAATAATATTTACCTCTAGTTTCCAGGGTAATGCATGTCAGTAGACCACAACCCCAGAGAAATTGGTGATGGAGCCCAAACCTGCCCTTTTCCAGGTAGTCAGAACAACCTAACTAAATCTTTGGCAAATATCAAAAGCTTTGTCTGCTGGGCTTGTTGATAAAACATCCTCTTGCTTATTCACAGAGTATTCATAGGAATCAGAATGGCAAAGGATTATGGCAAGGTTTTGAGAGAGGGAAGAGACTCTGAAAAGACCAAGGCTCATGTGTGAGCACAGGAAGCCTTCCCTTGACTGTCTCATTCTCGTCTGATGTTTTGGAGTCTTGGGATTAAACCGCTACCTTTAAATAGCTCCCAATATAGTACTTTACTATGTGAACTTTGTACACCAAAGGAGACACATTTGGTTGTTTCTTTTTTAAATATGCACAATAAGGAAAGTGATAAAATGACACAAAGACATCATTATTATGTCTGGAGTATTTGGAATCACAATCAACAAGAATCCAACCTCCATGAAACACTGTTTCTCTGATGACACACACACACACCATATATATATATTCTCTGACAACAACTCTGCATATCACCCCAGGCCAGCTCATGTTTTCAGAACTGTTCTCCATTCTCAGAACGTAGTTGTTTATGGGACAAGGCCTGTCTCTAAGAGCTGGTGCCATACTTCTGAATGTGTTCTAACCTGGGTGGATTGTCCAAGAGCAGCAGGCATAGATGCTAATTGTGAAGGTTTAAGTGGAAGAAAACAGACATTTCCAAAGTTCATGATCTTGGTAAAGCCCAAAGGTGAAGATGGGAAAATGGTACGCCATTGAGTAGAGAAAGCTGTTCAAGAATCCTGATTGACAGGGAAAAGCAATTTCCCCAAAGAGAAAGGTGGTCTTGGAAAATCCAGACTAAGCTGACTTTTTGATTCAATATTTTACGAAAACCATTGGTTCAACTGCCTCCTGACTTGTACTGAGCAGCCATGTCTCATGTGGCCGCAGTGAGCCAGACAATGATGCGATTTCCACATCACTGCTCATGTCTGAGGATGGGTCATAGCACACAGGAACTTCTATCTGGAGTCAGGCTCTGTGGGAGCTGGGAAGCATGGAGGGAGCCTGTTAAAACATGAATAACCTAAGAAATAGTCAGGCAGTCTCTGTGGTTGTGATGCTTGCCTAGAAAGTGGCTTCTAGACCTCTCTTGACATAGCAAGAGAATGAATTATGCATGACATAACAAGGAATGATACTTGTCTCTAGCTACCTAAGCCTCTGTCACCATGGGACTGAGGAGCCATCAAATTCCTGGAATAGAGTTCAGTGAAGTCATTCCTCATATAAGAGCACTTTCTATGCTTTGGAAGAGTTGTAAGGTTCTCCAGGAAGACCATGGACATGACAACCTCCAGCTAGAAGAGAACCCTGTCTTCAAAGTGACCCCCCAGACAATTAAGAATGTTTGGGGGAAGGGTTGTTGGCTTACTATTTCCCTTCTTTCATTTAGTTTAGTCAGGCTTCTTTTGAGACAGAATCTCACTAGGTAGCACAGACTGGCCTCAGATTTTAGATCCTTCTTCCTCAGCCTTCCCAGTGTAGAAGGGACAGTGTGCACCATCACAATCATCCAGAGAGTTTGTTTGTTCATACTTAACATGGTTGGCTTCATTCTAAGTGGATTGTTTACCATCAGGGCCCATTGCTTGTGCGGTACCATGGAGATGCCACTGCACTAATAATAGTGCCTTATGAATATCATCAACACTATCATCTCATTATCTAATCACCAGCACACTCTCCACTTGCTAAACACAAATAGGACCATCAAAGCCAGCAGCATCCTCTTATCTTTAGGGCTTATAATGGGCAGGTAGTTCCAGGCAATGCTGTATGGGACCTATCTTATGCCCCAGCAACAAAATCAAACCAAGTGACTGGGGACAGAATCAAGAATCAAGAGACAGAAAGCATTTTCTCTGGTTCATTACAGTGAAGTTTCTAAGAGAAGGTATAAAAGAGAGGCCGGCAGACAGCAGGCTTTGCAGGGTGACCTGCAGGTAGTGTAGGAAAGATGCCATTTTGTTACTGTGTGTTGGGAGACTTTTCCCCTTGTAAGGGCTGTGGTGTCAAAGAGTGATTCCAAACTGTTCTAAGAACTTTAGTGATATGAGTTGGTAACTATTCTCCTATTACAGAAAATCTCAGGCACACCAATGGCCATGTCTTCAATTTAGTAAGAGAACAATAGGTCTGTGAAAGCAAACAAGGGAGTCGTGTGTGAAAAACCAAAGAAGTCAGGGTAAACAGAAGTCAGACAAACAGGTGGAAACTCACAGTCAGGAAGACTCTGCCGAGAGATGATGATGGGGAAGCCATTGAGCAAGTTTGGAGAAATATTGGGATATCTGAATTGATGGACACATAGAATGCTCCCAAAAGGTCGGTCATTCCCCCTATACCACTCTGACCAGATCCGGAGTCTGATGTGGCCTTCCTAGCCCTCTTTACTTTCCTTGGACTGCTTCCACATGAGATGCATGCATTATCTCTCAGCCACGGTCAGTGTCCAAATGTACTCAACTCAACACACAGTCCCGCACTGAGTACTTCTATCACAACCTCGGTGGGTGCCCCACGGTTCTCTCCTCTTCATCTCCCACCTTCTAACCCGGTTCAGCATCTTGCGGACCAAAGGACTTGCATCAGCTCCTTCTCTGTTGCTGCCATAAAACAGTTTGACCAAAACAACTGAAGTGTGAATGGTTTCTTTCAATTCACAATTCCAGAGGCGAAAGAGCCAATCACAGCTGGGAGCACATGCCAGCAACCAGATTGGGAAGGCGTGGTGACTGCGGGGAGAGGCTAGCTGGTCACACTGCGCTCAGGAAGCAGAGGACAGAAAGTAGAACTAGGCTATCAATTCTTAACTTCTGCCACCAGGGACCTCTTTCCTCTCTCAAGGCTCACATGGTCAAGTCTTCACACGCCTTCCCAAATAGCATGACCAGATGGGAGCCACGTGTTCAAACCTTGAGTCTGTGGGGGACATTTCACATCCAAAACACAGCCCTGACATATGCCAAGAGTGCTGTGGGAAATGCTCTTGGACACTAAAGATTTGTCACTCATATTGGTTTAATAAAATGCTGCTTGACCTATTAGCTCAGGCTTCTTTTAACTAACTCTTGCATCTTAAATTAATCCATTCCGATTGTTTTGTGTTTTACCACAAGGCTCACAGTTTACCGTAAGCTTCAGCAGCTACATGGTGTCTCTCTGACTCCACCTTTTTTTCTCCTCTGTCTCTGCTTGGAATTCCCATCTTACTGTATTCTTCATTGCCATAGCCCCAAAGCAGCTTCTTTATTAACCAATAGGAATAAAATACATTCACAGCATACAGAGGGGAATCCCACATCAGCCTCTTCTGTCTAAATAAAAAAAGGAAGGTTTTTAACTTTAACATAGCAAGATGACATACAACAAAACAGTTATCAAGCAAGAATTAGATTTACAATATTTGGTTCATTTACATTTGGCAAATTAAAGAAAATACTCTATCATCTAACCTATCTTTGTGAGTCTAAAGTTTTATATCAATTTATTTTATTAAACCAATATGAGTGGCAAATCTTTACAGTATACAGGGGCATTTCCTATAGCACCAAGTCTAACACTCTGAACCTAAGTATATGGCTGGTGCTTACAGCCAAACCTGAGGTCCTGAGTCCTATCCCCAGAACCCACATGACGGAAGTAGAGAACCAAATCCTACATTGTCCTCTCACCTGCACACATGCACCAAGGCATGCACATGTGTGTACACACACATACGGTAACAATAAATGCTCAAGCATACAAATGGATGGAAATAGAAAACACTATCCTGAGTGAGGTAAGCCAGACCCAAAAAGAGGAACATGGGATGTACTCACTCATATTTGGTTTCTAGACATAAATAAAGGACATTGAGCCTATAATTCGCGATCCTAGAGAAGCTAAATAAGAAGGTGAATCCAAAGACAAACATATAGGCATCCTCCTGAATATTAACCTTCATCAGGCGATGAAAGGAGACAGAGACAGAGACCCACATTGGAGCACCAGACTGAAATCTCAAGGTCCAAATTAGGAGCAGAAGGAGAGAGAGCACGAGCAAGGAACTCAGGACCGCGAGGGGTGCACCCACACACTGAGACAATGGGGATGTTCTATCGGGATCCCACTAAGGCCAGCTGGCCTGGGTCTGAAAAAGCCTGGGATAAAACTGGACTAGGACTACTGAGAACTCAAGAACAATGGCAATGGGTTTTTGATCCCACTGCACATACTGGCTTTGTGGGAGCCTAGGCAGTTTGGATGCTCACCTTACTAGACCTGGATGAAGGTGGGTGGTTCTTGGACTTCCCACAGGACAGGGAACCCTGATTGCTCTTCGAGCTGATGAGGGAGGGGGACTTGATCAGGGGAGGGGGAAGAAAATGGGGGGCGGTGGCGGGGAAGAGGCAGAAATCTTTAATAAATGAATAAATTAATTTAATAAAAAAGAGGAAAGAGCTGAGTTATTCTTCAGAAACAGTAGAACACTTGGGACAGGGGCCTGCGACACCCAGAGTACCCTTGGAGAACAGTGCCTCAGAGGCAGACCGGAGTTAGAGACTTTTCATGAATGAAACCTGAAGAGAGCGGGAAGAGGCACCACGGATCAAAACACAGAACAAAACAAAGCTGTCGGGGCCCAGAAACTGAATCACAGCTGTGCCAACAGCTGTACATAAAGCCGAGTTCAAGAATGAACTCTGTTTACAACATGGCTCCTGTTAGGTACCTGATTTTAATTAAGTAAGAAAACAGAGTATAAGAACAATGTATCAAATGTAGGCGTGTCATCCAAGGAGTCTGACTGAGAGCTGGGCTTAGTTCAGACATTCCTGTCCACATACTTGTCATCTCGGCCTCCTGTTTATTTCTAAACACAAGTTTTGTTCTATGAGCAAAGGGAGTACTCGTTTTCAGCCAGCTTTCCATGTGAGATGCTCATTCAAAATTGTAAATATAAGAAATCATTTATTTCCTGAAACTTTGTGCCAGGTGGCATTCAAAGGGATGGTTTGTAAGGAAATGAACCCTGAAAAAAGAGTGCTCAGAAAGGCCCATTTACATACAGCCCATAATATACATATAGATTACGGTGTCCTGTAAGGGCCAAAGCAACCTTGCTTTCATGAGAGGGTTATGAAGAGGTAGCTTCATATAGAACAAGTCCTGGCCTACCCTGGTGAGATTAGAGGCTATTGGGAAAGTTATTTCACCTTCCGAGTCACAGTGATAGACAATCATGGCACCTCTGTCGTGGGCATGGTATCCCTTCTCCAGCCCCAATGATGACTGTTCTCATGAGTAAGGTGGCCATGCCTGTGGGGAATCTCTGGACACCAGAGTGAGGTAATGCCTGTCTTCGTTGGCCTCTAGGTCTGCTTGGCCCAGGTCCCACCATGTCAAAAAGGCATGGCTGTCCCTCTGCTACAGATACTGCACCTGATCCCCAGAGACCTCAGATCTTCTGGGACATTCAGGCAGAGCAGAGGGAAGCCCCAGCCTCTTGTTATCCAAGCTGAGTTCCCTACCCAGAAGTAGACTTGGTTGGCACCTCCTACAAGTGAGCCCCACAGCCCAGAAACCTTGGAGGCCATTTCAGGGGAAGTGTCTGTGGGTGCTGACACACAGCCTTATCTTAGTGAAATGTATTTTTGTATCACTTATCTCAAATGTCTCAAAACCCAATGTGGCTTTCCTGAGAGATCAGGTTTACAGCACACGATAAACCTCGAATCTAACAGTTCTGATGTTACCTGGATGTGAGAGAAGAAACTCCAGGACATCAAATTTTCCTTCCTGCCCTCCTTCCTTCCTTCTTTCCTTTTTTTCTTCCTTTCTTCCTCCCTCATTTCTTTTTCTTCTAGACTATCTCCCTTCCTCTCCTTCCCTTCCTTCTTCACTCCATTACTTTCTCCTTTGTCCCAATACTTCTTTCTTCTTTCCACATTATAACACTTCATTGAGCATCCTTTGTGGCCAACATGTACCAAGGCACCACCAGTCTGTGCCTTTATTTCTCCATGGGTCCCCAGAACCCTCACTTTCTCTGTGTGGTACCCACTGCTGTGGCCACAGTGCTATCACGTGATCACTGAAGGAGGAAAGACATACCTGCATGTGCAGTTTGAGATGAAGTCTATCACAGGAGCAAGGTCTTGAGACAGCTCGTCACGTTGGGTCTGTCAGGAAACAGAACAGATGGAAGAGTGAGGTTAAGTTGCACCTCACCGCCCCTAATGACCCACTTCCTTCTGCAAGGCTATATATCCAGAGGTTCTGCAACCTTCCAAATCAATGCCGCTGGATGCATGAGCCCATGGGAGACAGTCACATGCAAACCACCCCAGAAACCAATTACCTTGACATTAGTGTCTCAGGATGGTTTACTGAGTCACCAGAAAGAGGGACTTTTGTCCATTTATTATTATTTTTTTAAAAAAATAAGCTTTACTGTAAAGCTTGTATTGTATTTTCATCCTTGCACATAAAAACATGACATAACAAAACTAGACAGATCCAAAACCTCCACAACTTTCCCAATGAACCCATGGGCAGTTAGACTGGCATTCACAGCAGAAGCTGGGACGCTTCCCGTTACATTTTACATTTTCAGTATGGAATATATTATATGCATTTATTTATTACCACTATTGCCATACCCCATTTAGCCATGGGGACGTTGGAGATTCTGGTTGTGAATACAGCGAATCTGAGCCCATCCTAACTAATAACCTCATCATGCATGATCACCCCCTACCAGGCATCTTCCCCGAGTTCCAATCTCAATCCCTTTCTCATCAGCTTTCCTGGACACACCCAGACATCTCCACATTCTCACCGCCGCCTTCTCCTTCAAAACACACAGATCCAGACCACTGATCCGATGTGCTGTGACAACAGGTCTCTCTACCTTCCTTAGTTAGGGGTGCTTTGCTTTCTCTTTATACCTTTTCCAATTTTGACAATAAATATGTACCATCTTTATAGGAAAACATCACACTCTTCTATAGTTTTAGACAAGGACTCATGTGTTTTAACCTCAGTGACATTTTCCAAAAGAATCTCCTTTGGCCACTAAATTCATTTAAAAGCCGCGATCCATTTTGGATCATCTGAAATACAGTGACAGACACTCAGATCAGTCCCTCCATCGGAGGTTTGCAGACGGCATAAATTATTTTAGAAGTCATGGCAGGTAGAGTTTATTCCAAGGTTCGCTTGCACATTTTAATCAGAAAACACAGAAGGTATATGCAGCTGAGATTGAAATAGCCCTTCACCTTGTGCCGGGAACCAGGTTGACTTACTGTTAGCTGGCTGATAGGACCCACGCAAGTTACAGCTTGGATGATAGAGGCAGCCTGGGCAGGAACTGAAGGGAACACATAAAGAAACATTTATTTTTAAAAAGTAAATCAACCATAAAGATCCTCCCAGCAGACCCGAGAGATGGAAGCCTCTCTCTCATTTTCTCCTTGGCAAAATTTAATCTATCGCTGGGGTTTTTCAAGCGTCATATTCAAAGAGATGCAAATTCGTCAGAGCTGAGACCCCAGCTGACTTTTACCACCTCGTGAAAGTCAAAGGGGCTTCAATGCTGGAGCCAGTCACTCACCTCCTTCCATCCCGGCTAATTCAAATACATATGTGTGCGTATGCATATGTATCCATATATATTAAGGAGAAACTCTAAAACAGAGTTTCATGTCTCCTTTGTGTGGATATGTTTGCAGTAAATGAGGAATTTAAATGGGAAATGCTATGCCAAGAAACTAAATATGTCTGAGAAAGCCTCCATCTACCATTAAATCACCATGGAAGTTCTTTGCTTTGAATTGGTAGCTTTAAATAGCAATCATTTTATCTTGGCTTCTTCACTCTGCACTCCGAGGAAATGGTTTGGGGCCAACAGCTAACTCTCAAGTGACCTCTGCCCTCAGCATAGCTCAGGGCACACAGTTCATTTAAGGAATGCATGTGATATATTTACCACAAAAAATATAAAGTTTTAATTACTATTTTATACACAGCAACAGTTCTGGAGAGAGTCCTGCCTTGTGTGGGGATGTTTTAAAGTGGGTTTCTCCTCTGCCTTGGCACAAATGATGGGATCAATCTATTAATGGAAATTCTATCACTTGGAGTCATACAAGAAAAATGATGGTAAGTTTCATACTGCATAACAAAAGCCCCACATTAAAAATAAAGAATTCAAGGCTGCTATCGTGTGCAAAATTTGAAAATCACATTACATCCAATTCAATAAATATTCATTGGCTTCCTACTAAGTATTGGGCCTGAGGATGCAAATGGGCTTTGAGTCTGTGTCTACCAGTAAGGAGAGCAAGGGTTTACATGGAGGGAGCACTCCATTGTCTAGAGTCCACTGTGGTCCTAGTAACACTCTTCACAAACGTCTTTGTAGCATATAAGACTCACCAAGTAGCTGCTCCTCTCGGGTGGCCATCATGAGTTCTGCTGACCCTCCCTGACCTTGCTTCCTTGTCTGAACCTTGATATTTTGTTGGCTGGACTTTTCTGTTCTTCCCCAGAGGGCTAGCCTGGGCATGTTTTCAGGCAGTGGTAGAGACACAGAGGGGAATGCCAGACTCATTCCTGGGAGTGTTTCTCAAAGCCTGCTTCTGTCACATTTGCTGGCCTTGCCTTGGCTGAAGATGATCTACACGGGTCCAATTCAGGGCGAGGAGTGTGGGGCGAGAGCAGGGAGAAACTGCATGGTGAAGGCTCTGGACCTGAGCAGAGGTAAGGAACTGGAGACGGGTTTGCTATCAGCCTCACAGAAACAGGCAAGGCATATGCCAAATTTTTACAAATCAGTATATTGAAGAGGAGGCAAAGACCCATGAGATATCAAGAACAGAGCAATACATCCTAGGAAATACATGAACATTATGTGGGTACTGAGTTCAGGGGATAATTAGAACCTTGTCTGACAGTTGTACCTAGAGAGGAGTTATAGGGTGTGGTGAGACCACAAACCACAAGGCACAGGGGTGTAAAGCCCACCAGTATTACTGTATTACAGTATTACAGTATTACTGTATTA
>NC_022009.1:41959832-41964645 GCF_000317375.1 Microtus ochrogaster | reverse complement strand
AGAGAGAGAGAGAGCATGTGCATAGGTCCGCATGGTAGGAAAGGCATCATTCCATGGGCCTGCCTGTTGTAACAAAGAGGCGTTCAACCTCCCTTCACACCACTGGGAAAGCATCTTGAATGAGCAGCATTTTTTGAATATGTCAAGAAATAAAGAAATGAGTGTCTCTTTAAGGGAGCGGTTGGGGCCATGCATTGGGCTTGGGAGTCTGGAGACAGTGGCATGAGATTGATTAGGTGTGTACATGTTGGCTGAGAACGCTGTAGAGAGACGCATGGAAGTGTTTGACAAGATGAAAGACTATTCAGCATGTTAGACAGCTGCCTGAGCGGAGAGATCCATAACAGTGCAGGAAAACACACTCTCCAGTAAATGATACCTTCCCAGCGAAAGCTCCTACCAGTGAGGTCACACAATCTTCGTGTGACATGACAGGCTTTGCAAAGACTGAGAGCAGAATTTCGCATGCATGCTTCGCAGTAGCTAGGTGAAGAGCCACAGAGGTAAGGATCTTTCCGTGGGACTTTGTAGGAAGATGAGGCTGAACTGTGATGCAGAAAAGTCAGGGGTGGGAGAGAAATGGGATGCTTTGTGGACTGGGGTTGACCAGAAGGAGCACCAGCCAGGGGTAACTCTCGGCATAGTCTTGGAGCAAGGACTTAGCATCTATGGATCTCTCTGTTTGCTCACCTGTAGAGGGGAGAGTCATGGGGGCTAGGAAGGGAATGGATTCATGGTATGAGATGACAGACATTCTTTCAGGCTTCCTAGGGTGTTCAGTTGTCTAATCTGCTCGGAAGCAGAAAGCCAACAGGTGTCTCTCTGAGCCTAAACTGAAATGGCCTCAGAACTCTGCTCCTCCCGCAAGTCTGAGGGGAGAGGCCAGTATCTGTTTTTTCCAGCATCCAGAGATGATCTCTCTTCTTTGTCTTGTAGTCCCTTCTCCCATATTCAAAGCCAGATCCATTTTCATGCCTGCGATTGTCTTTCCTCTAAGCCCAGCTAGAAATAGGTCTTAACCTCAAAGAAGCCTTGCAACATACAGGTAATCTATACTAACCTCACAGTGAGGTTCCTAACGTGATTACATTGCCAAGTTCCTTTGCTGTGTTTGGTGGCATACCCACAGGTTGTGGGGGTGGGGCAGGTGGGGCAGCTTTGGTGAGAGATAAGTGTTATACTGATGAACCACTTGGTCTGGTCTCTAGTATGTGTTAAGTATTCCTAGAGCCAGATGGCATTGGTGAAGAGCACCCAGGAAGATCCTGAGCAGATCGGCTCATAAAGGGTTGGCAAGTGTGTAGACTCCACCTTCAGGAGTCCTCCCCCAACATCTGCTCCTCCCTTTGCTGCCCTTCCTGTGTGTAGACTTCACCTTCAGGACGTGCTCCCTCCCCCAGCACTGCTCCTCCCTTTGCTGCCCTTCCCATGTGTGGGCTCCACCATCAGGACGTGTTCCCTACCCATCAACTGCTCCTCCCTTTGCTGCCCTCCCCATTAAAACCTCTGTCTTGAATTCTAGTCCTGTCTATAGCTTCTAACAGCTTCCCTTCACTCCACAACTAAAGAGATCCCTGGGTCCCTCACTGCATGTAGATCATTGATCAACTAAGTCTGTCCTCCACTTTCTAAGAGAAATGTTAGTAAAATTCCAAGCTCCCTCTCATGAGCCACAGGCCTGGAATATTCTGGCACAGCCTGGCCCCCACCCTTTCCTCACTCATGCTATTCACACTCAACTTGCTTTTCTCTTGAACACAGTCTGCTTCTTTTTACTTCAAACCTTTGCAAACTCTGACCACCACACCCCTTCGGAGTCCTCTTCTTCATTGTGTTCCCATATTGTCATCACTCCTTCAATCTTAGCTCAATGAGGCATTTCTGCTGGCATCAGCGTCCAGCGGCGTCATTAGTCCCTCTCCACCTTATTTTATAACACAGACTGACTGGCCCACAAGCCTCAAGCATTCTCCCTTCTCTGCCTCTACAGTTCTGGAATTACAGGCTCTCGCTGCTGCACTCAGCTTTGAACATGGGTGCTGGAGACTGAACTTGGGTCCTCATCCTTGTACAGAAAGTCCTTTGCTAACAGAACCACATCCTCATCTTCCTCTCTTTTCTTTTGCAAGCAAAGAACTCATGAGTCAGGGGCAAGAAGATCTGAAAGCCAAACAACACACAAGGCTGACCTTTCCGGCATCTAATTTACAGGGACAGAACATAGCAATGGGTACCAGTACTTCTAGTGATTCTGAAAGACATTCCAATGTTATTGTAAAGAACAATGAATAACTAGGCAGGAAGTTCTTGGAAACAAATGAAAAATTTGGAAGATGATACAGTCTTTGGAACAGTGTTTCTTTTCTTCATTCTGTTAGTTTGTTTCACAGGATTTTAGTTTATTCTTTATTCCAGCGTTTTCTTTTTCTTTTTCTTTTTGAAACACATCTATGCCTCCCATTCTGCACTGGACCCCTTTCTTCAGTGCTCGGTTAAAAACCGCTCCCCTGTCCACCCAGAAACCCTACAGGTATCGTGAGAGATTTACAGATGAAGAAACTGAGGCACGGAGAAATGAAGTTGTATGGACAGGGATGGTTTTTGTCGGTCACCACGCAGTCACGTAGGCTTCTTCACAAACATACACCCCTCTTCAAGGAGACAGTGTGCGTCCCCGAGGCTGTAGTGACAAACATCACCTGTCGTTGCAGCAGTGTCACCACGGAGCTGAACGTATAAGTCACGTGGTCACAGGATGGCCTGTTGGTCCACTGTGTGACTTTCTTCAAGTCACCTAGACTCTCTGACCTTCAGTGTCTTCATCACTAAACACCTTTCACCTAGCAAAGGGGAAAAGACGATCACACCTACCACATCTCTGGCACACAGTAGGCAGACAGCAGGCATGCTAGTTAAATTATCATTTAAAATACAAGTGATTCACACTGACATGATGGATATGTGAAAGGGAGATTTGTTTCCCCGGGATTGGACTCCGCTAACAAATAGCACATCCCAATCTGAGAAAAGCACAGTGTTCAGACTCTCATGCTGTTTGGTCCTGAATTTTTTATCTCCCAAGAATAATGACCCCAGCCCTGGGCATTTCCAGAGGATTAATGACCAGCAGGATTTAATGACCCCAGCTTCAGCCTAGAGCCATCCCCCGTTCCCTGGGTCCTCATTAATCCCAGGTAGGCCAGCAGCCTTTCTTCTCATGGCTACAATCATGCCCAAGTTCAGCTCCGCTGCAAGGAGAAGGACCACTGGGACCCTCTGCCTCCGCTTCAGTCCCCAGCCTGCTCCAAGCTCCAGCCACCGGCTCATTTATTTACAGGGGCATCCAGACAGTAATTAAAATATGCTAAGGAGGTCCCCTGGTCCACGGCAACTCGATCCAATGATGAGCAGCCTGCGATACGCGGGCCTCTCCTGCCCCTCCCCTTGAGCGCACACATATTAACTTTTAGGGCGGCAGCCTGCATTGCTCCACATGTTATGTGGGAGAATTTCATGAGATTTTAATGAGTTTGTACCACTGTGAGGGAAAGCTCACAAAGGACCCATGCAAATTGCTTTGTCTCGTGCAGCCAAGCCAGCATAGTGATGCGCCTCCCTGTCTGGCTTCTGGAAGGACAGCTAGATATGCTGATGTATGCACACTGGGCCCTGAGCAGTTTCGCCTGCAGGAGAGCAAGGTGAAGCCAGTGCTGCCAACATACTTCCAGCTGCAGGATGATATCCCTGGAAGGATTTTTTTTTCCACCCAGGAATTCCCACAAGGACACCTGCTGGCCAGGATGGCAGACCTTTCGTGTCACCAGTATCCAGGTATCTCCTGCTTGCTACTCAGTTTTCACATCTGTTCAATGGGCTATAGGTGCTAATCCCACTGTCTCAAAGCTGACTTCTGCTGGAAAATAAAATGCCAATTCCAATTAATGTGCTGATGGGTGAATCTAATGTCACCATCTATTGGCACAATCATCATCAGATCAGAGAAAATTGTGACCAGCAGGGATTAAACGCTTATTCAGCAGTCTGTAAGATTGGTCTTCTCCCCCATTTCCTTTGAAAATTGCATTTTATTTGCACATGTGCGTGTGTGCGTGTGTGCCTCTGCATTCATCAGCATACCAGGGGCAGTTAGAGGGCAACTTGTGGGAGTTGATCCCCTTTTCCTACCTTGTGGGTTCCCAGGGATAGAACTCAGGTCATCAGACTTAGTGAAAGACACCTTTACCTGCTGAGCCGTCTTGCTGGCCCTCCCCATGCTTGTAACAAGCAGACTGGCTCCCAGGAAGATGTGTCACAAGCAAGGGGACATGTGAGAAAAGAAATGCAGGGTCACGTGTTCTCCTTCACCACACTGTGGAAACAACAAGCTTGTAAGGACTTGCAGATTGAGCGACAAACCGCAGACAAGAACCAATCTCTCTCTCTCAAAAAAATAATCCTGAGAAACCCTGTCTTAAAAGAAGTGTGTGGGGAGTGATGTGTGTGGGGAGTGATGCAGGGGACACCCAGGACTCTCCTCTGGTCTTTACACGTGCACATAGGTATGTGTACCCACACAGACCTACACCATACACAGAGACAGACAGACAGACAGACAGACAGACAGACACGAGAGACAGAGAGAGAGGCAGACAGACAGACAGACAGACAGACAGGCAGACAGACGAGAGACACGAGAGACAGAGAGACAGACGAGAGGCACGAGAGACAGAGAGAGACAGAGAGACAGACAGACAGGCAGGCAGGCAGACAGAGACAGAGAGAGACAGAGACAGAGAGAGAACATGTTTTTACC
>NC_022009.1:41956939-41959732 GCF_000317375.1 Microtus ochrogaster | reverse complement strand
CAGACAGACACGAGAGACAGAGAGAGAGGCAGACAGACAGACAGACAGACAGACAGGCAGGCAGACAGACGAGAGACACGAGAGACAGACAGAGAGAGAGGCAGACAGACAGACAGACGAGAGACACCAGAGACAGAGACAGACAGACAGACAGACAGACAGACGAGAGACAGACAAAAGACACGAGAGACAGAGAGAGAGGCAGACAGACAGACAGGCAGACAGACAGACAGGCAGACAGACAGACAGGCAGACAGACGAGAGACACGAGAGACAGAGAAACAGACGAGAGGCACGAGAGACAGAGAGACAGACAGACAGGCAGGCAGGCAGACAGAGACAAAGAGAGACAGAGACAGAGAGAGAACATGTTTTTACCAGAGGTCAAAAAAGAAAACAAAACTAAGCCAGTACCCCAACAGCCCCTACCACTCTCCAAGACTAAACCCTGAGCAGTCTGGGTACAGAGAACACATCTTGCTCTTCTCTTGATCTCCAGTGTCTGCCCAGGACGGAGCTGGACCAAGCACCCTAAGTTTGGAGTGCCAATAAATGTCAAGGAATGCCTGCAGTGTTTTATCTCAGTGAATATCAGAGGTTAACCCTTTGCCATGGGTGCTGTTAACAACCAGCATGTGGCTTCTGGGTGGCTTTATAAAATTGGGTCGATGATAAAAAGAAGAGGTGTCCTGTATCAATAATGCCATGAGCATCAATTTAGAGATGCAGGGGTCTTCTTGCTTCTGTAAGAACCTTACATGATGGTCTGTCTGGCCCATCTGACAAGTGCATGGCAGACCTCTGAACGCTTCTACACATCCTGTCATAAGCTGACATTAATTTGTGATGTGCTAGAATTGACAGACAGTACTCAGGGACCAGTCATGTCAGGAGCCCCATGCTCACGGTTGGGATCTGAACCCCTCTAAAAAAGATTGGTGGAAGCTTTTTGCCTCTTCCATCATGTGCAGTCTCTGAAAGTACCATCCTGGAGGTGAGAAACATCAGCCTCCAAGCCAACCCGAGCCTAGGTTTGGGGCTTCTCAGCTCACATCAGTGTGGGGATGAGGACACAGTTATGTTGTACGTGGATTACCCCATCAGAGGTATCTGCTTCCAGCCATGCTAGACATGTACAGATAAAAGTTGGGAATGGGCAGACATTGTCCTGAGTGTCAAATATCTGAGAGCTGTACACCTGCCTTCGGTACCACGTGTCCTAAAGCTAAGCTCTAGGCTTTCTAGGCGTGTCCATTTTGTCACCAGCTTGCCTCTCCGTGTCTCCTCACCTCACTCCCTCCAAATTCCCAAGCCCCAGATGCATACATTCTGCAAACCATTGTCTTAAAAAAGTTTTTTTGACCGTCATTGAAGAACATGTTTTTAAAGCTGAAAAACCGAAACAGAGAAAGGAGATCAACTCCTTCAAGGTCAGGTTCCAAAAGCATCATTGTGTTCCACTTCCTCTCAGCGCTCCTCTTTATCCCGCCTCTCCAGCGCTTGCTACGACCTTCTAGCTGTACCCATCCCAGAGGCCTCTGCTGCCACAAATTATATATATTGTTTAGCCGAGTCCTTGGGTAAATTTAAGTCATTGTTTGAAATAGACACCGTCTTCTGTTGCCTCTGCAAAAATTTTCGGTCGATTAAGCAACAATAATGTGGATTATTCTATGAGTACCTTGGGATGGTTGCCCAGAATACTGTATATAAATCCAATTGTATCAAAGTCAATTAAACCCTATTGTTTCTAAAAGTCACCTGCCTGACTTGGGGAAAGTGGGGAGGAATGTAAAAGACACAACAAGTGTTGAAACTAAAATCCAATCAGCTAGCTGGCGTTTCTCAGCTTGGGAGGGAAAGGATTAGGGGGAGGGGTCTTGGAAGCTGGGTGAGAAGCTTGCCAGATCATTCGGGGTGCCAAGGGTTGCTCATGGGGGCATCTAAAGTTTAACCATCCTGAAAGCGAGGAAGAAGGAGACAGACAGTATTCATTTTGTCACTGTGGTGAACATGAAAGGAACTTGTCATCCCAACTTCACGAGAGGTGCTGGAAGCTGAGATGTGCGAGCCCACAGAGACAGCATTCTTCATCATCACCTTCTTCTAGTTTCTTTCTTTTCCTTCTTCCTCTTCTTCCTCTTCTTCCTCTTCTTCTTCTTCTTCTTCTTCTTCTTCTTCTTCTTCTTCTTCTTCTTCTTCTTCTTCTTCTTCTTTCTTCTCCTTCTCCTTCTCCTTTCTCTTCCTCTTCTTTTTTAGCATTACTACAGAGGAAAATTAAAACCATAAAGATGTCCAATTTAGAAAAAAAGGTACCACTTTAGCATCATTTGCATAAAAGCTGTTACACACAAATTGTTATAAAGACGAATGTGCAGTACCCTTGTTCAAATTGCTTATATCTCCGCGGCCTCGTCTCCAGCGACATAAAGCCCTCTTCAACGCGAAATTCATTCTCAGGTAAATAAGCTGAAAGCGAATTTCACGTCTTGGAGAAGATATGAGTGGGTGCTTGTGTTGTCTTAGCTTTCAAGAGCCCAGGTCAGCACCTCCTCTCCACCCCATGTCCCTGTGGGGCTTGGCTCCTCTGAGGGTGAAGACAGCCCGCTTTTGCTGGAGCCAATGATGTTCCAAAGCTACTGTGCAAACAGAAATAGACAGAGCAAGGTACTTACTTGAATTGCAAGGATACAATGGAGCTCCTTTTGTGGGATAAATTCTAACGTTTCCTCCTTTTTTTCTCTCCCTCTCCCTCCCTACTCCTGTGTGTGTGTGTATGTGTGTGTGTGTGTG
>NC_022009.1:41952666-41956839 GCF_000317375.1 Microtus ochrogaster | reverse complement strand
TGTGTGTGTGTGTGTGTGTGTGTGTGTGTGTGTGTGTGTGCATGTGGAGGTCATAAAACAATCTCCATTGTCTTTGTTCAGATTCCATTCACCTGGATTTTGGGATGTAGGTTGTTGGTGGTGGTTGGCTAATTGGTTTTTCACTTCTTTTCATGTTTTGAAACAGGGTCTCTCACTGGCCAGGATTTCACTAGCAAAGTAGGTTTCCTAGAGATTTTTGTCAACTTGACACAGCCTAAATCTTTCTGGGAAGAGGGAATCATAATTGAGAAGATGCCTCCCTCAGATTGGCCTGGAGACAAGTCAGTGGGGCATTTTCTTGGTCAGTGATGGTGATGGAGGGCCCAGGCCTTTGTGGGTAACAATACAGCTGGTCGTGTGGTTCTGGGTTGCATATGAAAGAAAACTGAGTGAGCGTGTGGACCAAGCCTGTAAGCAGCATTCCTCCATGGCCTCTGCCCCAACTTCCCCCAGTAACGGAGTGTGCCGAGAGTTGCAAACTGAAAGAAACTCTTCCCTCTCCTAGTTGCTTTGGCCCTGGTGTTCTATAACAGCAATAGTGACTCCTATTAAGACAGTCTGCTAAGCGGGTTGTCTAGTGACCTCCCAGGTCTGCCTGCGTCTGCTGTCTCAACACAGGGACCACATGTCCAAACCCCCATGCCTAGGATATTTTTTTATATTTTTATAAATTAATTTTTTCATTTATTTTAAGTCTGATGGCAGTTTCTCTTCCCTCCTCTCCTCCCATTCCCTTCCACCATGTCCTCTCTGTCCTCTGTTTCTGTTCAGAAAGGGACAGGTCTCCCATGGATGTCACTAAAGCAGGGCATATCAAACTGAGGTAGGACTAAGCTTCTCTCCCTGTAGTAAGGGAGCAAAAGAGTACATCTTCTTCTTGGTGTCTGCCAAACACGCAACTCTTGATCATTTGAAACTGCAAGTTGAGATAAAGGACTTCTGAGTTCATTTGAAGAAGAGCTACAACTCAGACCTTTATCTTCTCAGGATGAAAAACCAAAGCTGGACTAAGTCCTTGGATGGGCATGCAAATTTCCTGCCATTCTTCAACACAACAAAAACACTCCCAAATCAAGTGTGACCTAGGAGTAACATAGCAAGAGCCATCAGAGGAGGTCTCTAATGTCTTTATAGAAGGAGCAGCCAGGTCCTGGGGCTGGGGTGTCCCCCTCCATTAGGCTAGGACTTAAAGACGCAAGGAGAGGACAATGTGATTATTTTAAAGGTCGCGGGTCTCGATGAGATAAGGGTAAAGTGGTGGCGATCTAAGCGTGGCTGGATTGGATTACAGGATGATTTTGTTCGGGCCAATTCATCAAGGCTTGTCAAGATTAAGCGTTCACAAAACGGCTGCTGGTGGCTCTGCCAGGGACACTAAAAGCTGAGGCGATTACACAGCCCGTCCAGAGTGCTTCCCGCAATCTGCAGATCCTGCCCGTCTTTAAGCCTCTGTACCTACAATGATGTAGAGACTGAATAGTCACATACAGCAATGGGTGACAGAGCTATCACGTCCCCGGAGACATCCCCATGCAGTTGTGGGGCTCAAGAGTCAGCCAAGATTAGTCCCTTCCCCGCATAATTTTGTAATGTACTGAGAAGCCAGTCAGAGCCAACAAATGACAGCCACCGACATGACCAATCACAGTGGATCACTATGTGCGGTAGGGGCAGCTCCCAGTCTGGATTCCTGGGGTTTCTCTCCTTTGGCGGGGGTCGGGTGACAAACACCCATTTATGGGGGAACCTAATACTGTATCTATGACCAAGCAGAACTCACATTTCTGGGGCTCACAGGAGAAAGAGGGGGTTGGAGCTAGGCATCCAGGTCCTTCCTGGAAAACACCTCAGTGGGTGATGAACCTTCCTTCTAAGAGGAAGAGCCAGTGATGAGATGGAGAGAGAGGTTTCCAGGGATGGTGAGGAGACCCTCCTCCCTGAAGGAGGAAGTTCCAGAGCAAGAGATGGAACACCCACTGCAGTACCAGGATAGCATTGTCCTGAGCTTTCTCCAAAAAGCAGAATTCAGAGATCCCAGCATGCAATTGCAGGCAGGCTTTAGTTCTAAAAGGGACTAAGATCCAAGATGGCACTAGGACTAGGCAGGGCCAGAGACAACAGGTAGAAATGGGTTTTTCCTACAGAATTTAAAACAAACAAACAAACAAAAAAAAAACAGTGCTCAAAACCAGCCTCGGCTCTTCACTTTCTTTCCCATCTGGCTGAGGGGCAAGGTTCTTACTGGAACTCTGGATAGAAACTGAGAAGATGAAGGAGTTACTGGGTGTCCAGCCCGGACTCCTCTCCAGAACAAACCCTGGAGTTCCTGTCTGCATCAACGAGGGCTACCCAGTGGGAGAGGACAGACTTTTTTTCTGGAAGGGTGCTTACAGAAGCTGCGGTCCATTGTTGGGGTCATCATTCATTCTGGGTGTTTCTTGCTCTGGGCATGACGGAGAACCAAGTGGTTTTAGCATTTGTCTGGGGTCTGTTTGGTTGTGTTGATATACTGTCTAAGAGCACCCTGGAGGGTTAGGGGACCTGCTGAGTCCAGGTTATGGAATTTCAAGATGACAAATACCTAACTTTCTAAACTCAGGGGTTCCTGAAACTCCAGAAACCTGTGGGAAAACTTATAGTAGTCAGCACTGTCCATTCACTTGGTGAACCTCCTTGTGACTGAGCGCTTGGGACAAGCTGGCCACTGTGGCAGATCACACTGAAGACTCATCTACTGCCCCAAGTTGCTCTGTATTTACGAATGTCAAATTCCCACAAAGCCTGGGAGGTGAGATTCTATGTCTATATCTTAGCAGCACTTAGGAAACTGTTTAATTCCTGACAGCTCTCAAATGGTGCCAACAGCACTTAGCACCAGGCAGCCCATCTCCCGAGCCTGTGCTCTGGCAGGCACAGGTCATCCATCTCAAGAGCCATCCTGTAGCAAAAACCAGGGATTGTGATTTTAAACAGTTTAGGTGAATCCGGCTTACATATGACCCAGCTATACTTTTGGGTATGTATCCCCTACTCCTTGTGCCCCAAAATAGGAAAAAAAAAGTCAACTTACTACAGAGACGTCTGCTCAGTTACATGTATCGCTGTAGTATTCACAATTACTAAGTCACAGAGTCAGCCGTGGTAACCACCACCAGATGAAAGGGCAAGCAAAGTATGGTAGGCGAAGGAGTTGTACTCCACCAGAAAGAAGACACCTATGCTGTTGGTGTGGAAATGGACAGAACTGCTGATCACTCTGCTAAGGAACATAGGTGAGCTCACGGCACGAGTACTTACTAGGGATTTTAGGAGAAGCGGTGGCCTGCGGGGTGTGTATCCCATTGCAAAGCTCTATGGAAAGAGACACACAGCTTCTCTTGCACAATCAATATATTCTAGTGAAAAGTACAAACTTACAAAAATGCATTCACAAAATATTCTTGGAATAGCTGGGGGTGTTTTCCTCATGGGTCCCAAATCAAAGAATTTCAAGAGAGAGGTCCCATCTGGTGACTCTTGTCCAATAGGGCCTGCATCGAAACCACCTCTGCCATAAGATTAAGAATTTGGAGCTTGTTATTGATTCGGTGACTACTCACTAGATTTCCAACAGTGTGGACCCCCTAGGAGGGGAGGAAGAACAGTTCAACATTCATCTATCCAAAAGATATGTACTGAGAAAACAACCATATGCAAGACCCCAAGCTAGGGCTGGGGACGACAGAGGAGACAAATACAAACCAAAATCTGATGAAAACCAGAGAGGAGACAAAGAGGAGAGCCGCTCTTGTGGAAGGTTGAACAGGGAGAGGCAGGGCTCAGGCAAGAGGCAAATATTCTACAATAAGGGATCAGCCAACACAGCCCCAGGGGAGAGGAAGGCTGAGCAATGGAAACAGAGAAACGGACAGATCCTGGGGATTGGTGAGCTGAGGGGAGCCTGGCGAGGTCTGAAGTGTCATGAGAACATGGGGGTCGTCTGGGGATGAGTCTCAGGTATAGACTTCGACTATTAAAGTAATAGTTGAAGAACAGGTGTGAATATGCACAGCAGTTAAGTACACAATAAAAGTCCCCATGCGTTTGAGCACTGTCCCTCCATGTCTGTGAGTAAGGCTAGCATCTCACTTCACTGTGCCGTGTTTGCTACCA
>NC_022009.1:41951700-41952472 GCF_000317375.1 Microtus ochrogaster | reverse complement strand
TTGAGGCTGGAGGGAATCCCTGTGCCACATTCAAGTCACCCTTTGTTTCTACAGGGTTTGACAAATGTGTGATTGTCAAGTATCCACCTCTAAAATACTCTAAAATAGGGCCAGGAGAGCTGGATCATTGACTAAGAGCACTTAATGTTGTTGCAAACAACCAGGGTTCAGTTCCCAGCACCCACAGTTCACCACTTCCTCCAGCACCAGGAACAAATGTGGTATACAGATGTGCAAACAGACAAAACACTAGTAAAATAATTTTGAAAACATCTTTTTTTTTTAACAAAAGAGTTTTGGGGGCTGGAGAGATGGTTCAGTAGTTAAGAGCATTGGCTGCTCTTCCAGAGGTCCTGAGTTCAAGTCACAGCAACCAGACAACTATCTATAATAAGATGTGGTGCCCTCTTCTGGCCTACAGGCATACATGCAGGCAGAATGCTGTACCTTTAATCCCAGCACTAAGGAGGCAGAGGCAGGTGAATCTCTGTGAGTTCAAAGCCAGCCTGTCTACAGAAGGAGTTCCAGGACAGGACAGTCAGGGCTGTTATACAGAGAAACACTATCTCAAAAAACAAAAACAAAAAAAAAACAAAAACAAAAAAAGGTCAGGAATTGTGATGCCGCCAGAAGTTCATTTATTGTACAGGTTTATTTTGGCTATCCTGGAGTTTTTGCTTTTCCTTATGAAGTTGAGTGCTGTTCTTTTGAGGTCTTTGAAGAATTTTGCTGAGATATTGATGGGCATTACATTGAATCTGTAGATTGCTTT
>NC_022009.1:41950057-41951272 GCF_000317375.1 Microtus ochrogaster | reverse complement strand
CTGAGTAAATTGGGAGCATGGAGACCATGGGGGAAGGTAGAAGGGGAGGAGAGGGAAAGAGAGGGGGTCAAAGAAAAATGTAGAGCTCAATAAAATTTATTTAAAAAAAAACTGAACAAAAACTGTTTTGTTCTGAATTTTGGTTTTTGTTTGTTTTTATGTATTAGGTACTTCACCCTAAAAGTCCTCTGAGCTCTACTTGGTCATTCCCCTGCCTCCACCTTGAAACCCTTGCATTCATTGATCTTTTATTGGGTGTGATTGTCTTTTTCCAGAATGCCGCGTCCACCATCTCGGGCTAGCTTATTTAACTCAGTAATCTGCATTTAGGTTTTTTCCATGTCTTCGGGGTTTAGTTGTTTCTTTCTTTCGCTTGCTCAGTTCTCCCCCTGGCACAAGCTTCCCACCGTTTGTCTATCGTTTGTTTATTCACCGCCACCCATGAACTGAAGAATGTTCTGGCTGCTTCCAGTTTGGGGCGATGATCACAGAGGGTCTCCCGTGCAATCATATGCAGCAGGTGTTTATGTCAACGTCCAAGTATTTTTTGGAGAGTAGTTGGGACAGTGAAATCAGGATTACCTGGCAATTCTTTGCCGGGCTTTAAAGAAACTACCAAATGGTCTTGCAAAGACGAATAATGGGTCTGGTCTAAGGGTTAAGAATTCATTTGATTGTTGATGGAAGAAAAGCCTGGTGAGTAGAGCCTGGACCTCTGTGGACAGCTGGAATAATATGCAGCTCCTAAAACAGGTGTCAGGTGAGAACTAACCCAATTGTGTGCACTGTGTCTGTCCTGTTAATGAGCAACCTGTGAATGGCAGTATTTGCTGATAGGTTTTGCATCGAGACGGTGCTTGAATAGTTGGGGAATCAGTGGAGTAATGGACAAGCAAGTTTGTGGACCTGATTTTGAGCCTCAGGACCCACATAAAAAAGGGCAGGAATGTTAGTGAGAGTTTGTGATCCCAGCATTGGGGAAGCAAGAGCCAGCAGACTGCTGGGGTTTGTTGACCAGTGCAGACGACTCAGTGACTTCTAGGTTAATGAGAGACCCTGGCTAAACAGACTCTCTCTGTATATGTCTGTATATGTATGGAGAGAGAGAGAGAGAGAGAGAGAGAGAGAGAGAGAGAGAGAGAGAGAGAGAGAAAGATATATATATCTTTCTCACACACACACATTCTCACACACACACTCATACACACACACTCA
>NC_022009.1:41943063-41949957 GCF_000317375.1 Microtus ochrogaster | reverse complement strand
CACACACACACACACACACACACACTCCCACGGTATGTGAGGAACGGCAGCTGAAGCTGCCCTTTGACCTACAACCCTCATGCACCACCCACCGTCTACATCTTCACATACAAATTCACTTGCACACAGGACACACACATCCAAGGTGCTGGAAAAGCCCTGCCTGCTGATTTCACATGGCCGCAAGCTCTGCAATTTAAAAGCATTCCTTCGAACAGCAAACAGAAGGCTCAAAAAAAAAAAAATCCCCTTCCTTTCCCAATTCAAGGAGCCGGTTTCACACAGTATCTAAACCTAACAATTTAGCCAACTTTTCCTTTGTAGTCATTACGCGGTGATCAATGTCTGCTTCTGGAGGAGAACCTACTAAATATACGTTCCCTCTAAAATTGTTGTTTTTATTGTTATAAACCAGGACGAGCGAGGTGCTGTTTCATATTTAGCAACGTGTAATTTACCTCTTGTACATCCTTCTTTAAACTTGTGGTTACCTTGTCTCAAGGTAGAGAGCAGCAAACAATGAATTATTGTCATTATCTTTTAATCAAGCCCAGATCTGCCAACAATGGATGTCATTACGCCCTAATGGGGAAATCACCAGCCAATTCCACAATGGTCATTATGGCAGCAAAAATTTAATAATGTTCTCACTTTTTATTTCTCCCTCCTCCTTCTTATTTTCAATACCAATTAAAACTGTTTGCAAGGGTTTCTTTGTACGTTGTCTGAATCCCAGCTAGCAAAATGATGATTTAGCAAATAGGACCTGGCAGCGATGACTGGGAAATTGGACTTGTTGAAACTGTGAGCCAGTTCCGGGGTGCAAAGGCTTTCTGAGTACATGTGCCTGCTGGGGTGGGATGCGGGGAGCAGGGAAGTGGATGGGGGAGGGCAACAATGAGACCGGCAACCAATAGGGTCAGTCAGTGGCTGTCCATCCCGACAGGACCTCATGACAATGACATTCTGGTATTCATAAGGAATGGTAGGCTTGAGGCCCCAGAGATTGCACTCAGCACAAGTACCAGCTTTCCTTGCTACTGAACAAGGACACACACAGCAAACTGTGCAACAGAATCATTTTTAGATGTGTGTTTTTTCGCAAACATTAATAACCCCTCCGCTGACCCTAGATCCTGAGTGTTAGGAGCCATCCTACCTAACCAAAGGTTCCCTGCTGCCAGTGGAAACACTAGCTGGCTGGATCTTTCCCACTCAGCTTTGTCTGGGCTAAATCACAGGCTCTGAGATCAAAAGTCAGTCAACTACGACCTACAGTTCAAATGAACCCTGGCTTTACTTTCTGGAAGGTTTTTCTAGAATTATAGTTAAGCTGTTGACAGATGAAGCCCCGAAAGGTCAACTAAGTTTGAAGGTCAACTAAGTTTGAACTTCCTGTAAGCAACAAATGACTGTCGTAAGGAGGTCCCTATACTGAGAACAGAGTAGCAAACCATTATCCATATGCTTGGCTAGTTGTCACAGCTATCTAGAAGGCCTGTGTGGTGCCGGGCAGGGCCACAAGAGCTTCTTCTATCTGCTGTAGCTCTATAGTAGGGCGTTCTATTTCCAGTTTGGTTTAACCTAGCATCTTCTTGACTTGGCATCCTTCTGGGGTTCACAATAGGCTCCCACCGCTCTTGGAGAGGAAATGACACATCCTAAGGCTGTACATTTCACATGCGAGCACCCCTTGTTTCTGGGGTGTCTGTGTCTTCTATCCCCTTCAATTTTCTCCCTGAAAGTTGTTTCAAAGAAGGGTATCTTCATTGTCATACAGCAAAGCTGGGGGAGAGAGGTTGTGGACCCTCCCTGAACAGGACTTTTTGTGGAGAAGGCTCTCTTCACACTGTTGAGACCCAAAAATGAGCCAACCTCATCACAGACCCTTTTCTCCTCAGTGTATGCTCCCTCCCTGGCCTGTTTTCACTGGCTGCTAGGGACTCAGTAACTCTAGGTTTTCAGGGTGGCTAGTGACAAGTGAACTGTATACCCATGGTCAAAGCCAAGAAGCTGAGAAGTCGGATTTACATTCTAAGTCAGCCCAGGGATCAGTCAAGGTGGGGTTCTCTGCACAGTTGGATAGAATGATGTGAGTGTGAGCAAAGCAAGAGTGAAGACGCTTTCGTGGTCTGCTGTCTCTTTAGGGTTTCTAAGGATGCTGGAAGTAGTTGGATGCTCACAGACACGAGGCTCACAGACATGATGCTCACAGACACAATGCTCACAGACACGACGCTCACAGACACGAGGCTCACAGACACGACGCTCACAGACACGAGGCTCACAGACACGAGGCTCACAGACACGACGCTCACAGACACGAGGCTCACAGACACGAGGCTCACTGACACGACGCTCACAGACACGATGCTCACAGACACGACACTCACAGACACGACGCTCACAGACACGACGCTCACAGACACGACGCTCACAGAAATTATCTACTGCATTAGATACCAAATGCAGGGATCACCAGTCTCTGGAAATTTCTAAAAGATACAGGCACAAGAAAAATGCACATCCACTTATTTCAGTGTCGCTCACAATGTAAAGGTTTGTGGAACTCCTTGAAGGGGAGAAAGGCCAGAGATCCAAATAACTTATTCAGGGTTCTTTGGTATGCAGCTGACAAAACCTTAGCTAGAGAGTTTCCCGGATCATCCAAAGACACAGGGTACCTGAGGGTCCCTACTAGGCTTTATCCTGCTCCTGTTTCACCTCTAGGACCCTTCCCCATATACTTGCCAAGTTCACCATCTCTTGTGCAGTTAGAGCTGGTAACCCATCCTTCAATTTGGCCAGGTGGTTGAAGATCTCATTCAACTTACATTAAAAGTTCCGATGTTAATTTTTCTAATAGTCCCATTAATAATGCCTGTTTAAGCAATCAGTTGGTTGCCCAATGTTAAAATGTCTTTGAAACAGAAATTGAATGCAAATAATTAAGAGGGAACAAAATCTAGGGAAAGCTATCCATTTGTCAGGTTTAGCATAAAAAATGTCTTGAAATGTAGTGTTTGGGATAATAAAATATATGAAGTTTTTTTAAATAAATGAATTTTAATAATAATCATGTCAGCTCATGCAAGCCCCCATCATTCTTTCTGGAGGTTCGATGATAAATCTTGCATCGCACCAAGAGTCACACTGGGGTCACAAGCTATACTGAGCGGCACTGAGCAGACGGGTGACTGAGAGTCAGCCTCTCACCCAGGAGGGCCCCAGTTTAATGGGGAAATAGGGAGCTGCAGCTGTCCACGAAGCGTGGTCAGTGCGGTAGCTGGAACATACAAGACAAGACTCAAGACTCTGATCATCTCACACAGCCCGGAGTCCGCATGCAAGCAGGGCAAGGCTCTGGGTCCACTGTGAGCAGGGGCAGTGAATAGAAGCCGCAATATCAGTGTTGTGGCTGTGAGGAGGCTGGAGGGTTGGGCATGGCAGGTCTTTAGGGAATCCCTAAATCTGCTCGAATATGCCATAAGAGAGGCTATGGGGCTGGGAGAGGCTTAAAGAGGCTCCACGGAAAGCTGAGTGGAGCGAGCAGAAGCAGGGGATTGTCCACTAAAATCGAGGGGAGAGAGACATGGGGAAAGACAGCAAGGAGAGAACGGATAGAGTCATGACGGGGGGCGGAAGGTCACAGTCAGCCCTGGTCACAACCCTGATGCCAAGAAGATCATGGCCCGTAAGCCCAACTTGACCTGAACTGCAGGACTGCAGGGTGTGGCCGCCATGGTCCCTGCTTGAGTTCACAATGTGACCACCCACCCAGGCTTCCCTCCATAGTCACACTTTTCCCTCCAAATCACAATCGAGATGTTAGTCACGAAGTACCCCAATCATGAGGGTTTGCTCTTTTGGTTTGGGATAGGGGTTGGGAGATAAGAGCTCACTACGTATCCCAGGCTGAGTTTGGACTCAAAAATCCCCCTGCTTCAACTCCAAAGTGTTGGAATTGCAGGAGGACACCACCACACCCAACTCATTTTTTATTGTTAAAATATTAATATCTATCTTATCACAGTTTATTTTGAAATGAGATCCCTGATATTAAAGTTTTTAAATGAGCTCGCCTCAACTGAGACAATCGTAGTAAGATAGATAGCCCCAGTTTAATGAAAATCTCCTATTACCTGTGTGTCCAGTCAGCACTGACACAGACAAGACGGTTAAAACTCCATTTAAAAGATCAAGATGCATTTTAATACTCTCTTACAGTTTTTTTAAATTATAATACATGCAAATTTAAAATTTAAACAGAGTAAGCCTGACAGTGTCTTCTTGGGCAAACGTGAGCTACTGGACCAGGGAAAGCTTTTAGGAAAACCAACGGCTGCCAGTGTCCACAGGCGCAGCCCATCTGAGCCAGTGCTGGTACCACACTACACTGCCCAGTGTCTCACGTCTGCTCTCAGTGACTGCCTTCCGTGCTGCGGGGAGACATGGCACAGACTCCAAGGACAAGCCTGTTTATCCTGACCTGCATCTGGTGGGCAGAGTCCACGGATGTCACAAAACAAGGACACTGCTCAGGACGCCAGTCCCCAAGGAGGACACTCTTTGCCAAGGCTGCCCAGAGGCCAGCTGGGCTGTGAGTGGGGAGGCACCTCATCTGAGAGCTGAAGAGTCCTGGAGTGAATGCTCTCAGAACACACCATTTGAGTATTCGTTTGAGCTTGATCTTCATGAGAGACTCTTCCTCCAGATCTGTGAGTCACGTGATCTCCTGAATGGGCAGAGTCTTCCACAGTGAACGGACTAGGGCTCACTGAAACTGCCCCCACCTCCTGACAGGCTCCCCTGACCAGTGCTGCTAACACACCAGAGGCTACCCCTTTTCTCCCGTGCAGCTTCTGCATGCCCAGGGCAGCCTTAGCCACAGCCCCACCATCAAACTCTCAGTCTCAGCCCAAAACATACAAGCTCTTGCACATGCGTATTCACACATACCAATACACGTGATCACTATACACTAGCAGAGAAATCTAACATAATGCTCACCCCTCACACACATTCCTATGCACCTTCAAAATACTATGCCTGTTTGCACATTCAAACACGCTCACATGTTCATACAATCACATATTCTCACACGCGTTCATTCTCAGATGCACGTGTGTATGTATACTCAAGCACATGCAGCAACATGCACACAAGCACATGTATGCTTCCCCAACTCACACAGGCATATTCCCTCATACTCAGCACACACACGCTCACATGTTCACATTCACATTTACAGACACCAACACTGGCACACACATGCAGAAACACAAATTTATGTACACACTAAGATCAAACTCACACTTGTCTGTGCTGAAGCACAGTCTACACAAATACAAACAAGTATGTATACACACACACACATGCACACACAACACACACACACACACACACATACACACACACGGCTCTCCTTCTGGAACCCTCATTTAGTCATCCGTCATTTCTGATTCCCCCTGAGGCCTTTCTTCAGCAGCCTGGGCAAGCACCCCTCCTCAATGTTCCTAATGCTGTGACTCTTTAATACAGTTCCTAATGTTGTGATGACCCCCCCAACCATAAAATTTTTTCATTGCTATTTCCTAACTATAATTTTGAAACTGTTATGAATCACAATGTAAAGATCTGATATGCAGGATATCTGACTTATGACCCCCAAAGGGGGTCATGACCCACAGGATGAGAACCACGAAAGGGACAAAACCATCTTTTAGCTGACATTGTCTGTGTTCCACTCCAAGCTCCTCCCTCTGGGGAGCAAGCCCTGTCTGCAAGAGAGTTTGCGGAAAGTAGGCAAACTGACAACTGTGCGAAGGGATGGAGGGCACAGGATGCTGATGGAGTGCACAGGACTTTGCACTTCTGTAGGAGGGTGGCCATGGCTGAGCAAGCTCATGGCACAGGTAAGAGGCTGGTTCCTGCATGGGAAGAGGCTCAGAATCCACTCTGGTCAGAACCCACTGATGGATCGCTGTGCTGGGTTTATCGCTTTTCAGAGCTCTCGCGACATCTTCACAACCTCATAGCAGGGGCAGCCAATGGGTGAGCCTCGTCGGAAGCCCTCAGTCCATGTGCCTTTCTCTCTGCTTGGCTTGGAGGACAGCAGGACACACATAGCTAACTGGCTTCTATCCCAGGCCACTCCCCTCCATGCCAGAGGCTCATCTGTCACTGTGCTCTGACCCCAAGAGCAGGTTGGGGTTCAGAAGGAAGCCACCTTCAGGCTGCAAATTCCCCCTCTTCCCTCAGCTTCCCTCACCCTCACATTTGCATGGAGCAAACGAAGCTTTTAGTCTCGGTGGTTGAGGCAAATGCATTTAAAAGATGAACATTTTAGTTAATGTTCTAAGAAGATTTCCAAAAGCAGTTTTGATTGTGGACTATTAGCATTAATTAATTTCCAGACGGGGACCAGCCGTTCTCTTGGGGGAATGCATATTTTAATCAAATTCTCCCTGCTGCTCCGTGCTTTGTGAAGTTAGTGTAGTGTGCCTCGTCCTCCCACCCCCTTCCCTCAACTTGGTGCAGCATGTCAGGACAAGGCTTGTGAGGACACGCTCCAGGCTTCAGGGTCACAGCTCAGACTGCTCACCAGCTAGAGAGTGACAGGAAGAGCTACTTGAAACCCAGTGACTTCTCTTGGAAGGAAAATGCCTGCTTCCACCTCGAGCCTGAAAAGGGGATCGTGGACACAGCTAGTGACTATACCATCCCCAGTCTGGGACAATGTAGCACAAATTTGACAAGGAAACCAATGTCATTTCTTGGTGAAAGTTCAATGTTGTCACAAGTGAAGTAACTTGAAGAGGAGAAAGTCAACAGTGTTTGTCTGGGACTCAGTACGGCAAACATCCTGAGCAGCTATATAGGGTAACCTTTGTA
>NC_022009.1:41919264-41942867 GCF_000317375.1 Microtus ochrogaster | reverse complement strand
TTCTAACCGTCTTCAAAGTGGCTTCAGTGCCTTTTTGGTGAGTGTGTAATGACTTACTCGTTTTCTTTCCTGGGGAGTTACACACATGCATCTGGACATATATTTATACATGCTACATACATGCACACGGACACAGGAGAATGAGAATCAAGTATCAAATCACAAATCATACCCCACTCAGAACTCTCAATGTAGTTTTACACATGGAATAATTTCCAAATTAAGAGGTTCAGAGATTTACTCACAGAGTGTCCAACCTGTGTCACTTTGTGGACAGTTCTCAGCACGTCTACACAATGGTGTGTTCTCTTCCGCTTCTCCAGGAGAGCCGCCTGCATCTCCAGCCAGCCTGTCATTCACTCATTTACAGCTAGGGATCAGAGCATCAATAGGCTCAAATGGCTAAAGTCACCAGAGTCAAGAGTCAAAAAGGTGCAGGAGTGGGGAAAGGTGACTGTCCCCAAAGCAGAGGGAGGGAGGTGACCAAGGATGGCTCACCAGGGCTCCATGCACTTCCTGGCCAGCCTCTGCCATCAGAGACTGATCCGTTCCTCACAGCCATGATTTAACAGCTTACTTTAGAGGAGACAAGAAGAGAAGTTAAACTGTCTCCCAAGCTTGGTTTAAGACTGTAAGCAAATTTGGCTCTTGGAGAGGTTTAATGCCCAGACATGACACCCTTCTACATCTTCTCCATGCACATGAGTGCATACACACTCTCACTTACCCATGCACATACATGCACACACACATTCACAGCCACTCACACATGCACTCACATACATTCACACTCACATGCTCATATACACATTCACACACGCACATACACACACACACATACACACATACACACACACACAGTACTATTTACAAACAGTAGCACTTTCCAAAATCACCACAGAGGGGCTGCCTCATGGTTTTGGAGAACTGAGATATGTCTCCAGACAGCTCCATGGAGTGGAGGGCATCTTTGGGCTTCCCTCTAAGAAGAGCATTATCTAAGCCATTCCTGTCAAAGTTCAGGCAGAAAAAGGTCTTCGGAATGACAATCTTGTGCATTGGCCTGGCTAGGCCATGGCAACTGGGTAGTTTGACCATTGTTCTGGCTCTGTGCAGTTGCCAGTGAAATGAGATCTCCATTTCAACCAGTAGACTGAGCAAAGTGGACAGAGAACAGACTTCCCTCCACTATGGGGCTTAGCAGGAGCTAAGCATCCTAAGACCCTGATGCAACAAAAACTTGCTTCAAAGAAGAAGGACGCTTGCCCGTAGTGATGCTCAAACTTCACTGGCCTGCAGAGCTAGGCCTGCACCTCCAGCCTGCAGAATCCAGTTCCTCAGAGGATCCCCTTCCACATCAACACATCCAGTTGTTTCCATTTTTCAGAGAGCTCAGGTCCACAAACTGGGCAAGCCCAACCCGCATCCAAGGTAAGTGCTATTGTCCCTGGAGTGCAACCTCGCTGAGCAGCCAATGGAAGATGGGGGCCAGGAGGAAAGAAAAAGAACAGCTGTCTCTGAGGAGCTGTGAATCTGCAGAGAAGTTAGATGGGAAAATCCTGGGTCCCAAAGCTGCAAACGACATGAATGGTCGAGCACTGTGCTGGGATTCTAAGAAACCTTAGGAAAGAGCTCAGAAACCCAAGCTAGGAGCAACAGGAGGCAGAAGTCAGAGACACAGGTGGATGTGTCTAGGTTGTGACAGGGTTTGTGGAAGAGGGAGCAGCATGAAAAGAATATGGAGGCATGATTTCTTTCTGGAAGGCAGACAAAAGAAAGTATGAGATTGAAGAAATAAAACCAGAATGCTTAGTCTCTTATGGGCACTAATCACACTCAGGCTAAGGAACCTTCCCTTCATGACTAAGGTGTGTCCCTAGGAGTTTTTTCCATGACGTTCTGGTCCCAAGATCTCAGCATGGGACTTCTTTGGAAACAGAACATTTAAAGAGGAGATCAAGATCAAACAAGATCTTGAGAGGCTGCAATACTCTTACTCTCATCTCTTAGTTCCCTATAAAGAGAGACTGTTGGGCTCAGACACACACAGAGGGAAGATCATGTGTGGGCGCAGTGAGAAGGGTACAGACAAGCTTCCAGAGAAACCAACTTGGCCAGCTCCGTGACCTCAGATGTCCAGGCTCCAGACCTGTGAGAACATCCATTTCAGTTGTCTGAGCTCCTGTCCCATGGTATGAACAAAGGGGCGCTGCTGGTCCATCCTTCACAGCCATTTTGTCACTCACGTAATATCCTCTGAGTGCCTACTTAGGGTCGTGTCTCTCCTGAGCACAAAGGAAGGGATCCTGAAAAGATAGGTGCTCCTGCAAACCTCTTCTGGCAGGGAAGAAAATTAAAACTACAAACAGGTGACTTCTGGCAATGATGATGGCACAAAATTAAAAAGAAGAGAGAAGTGATGGAGAAGCCTGAAGGATCTAGATTTAGTTCTAAGATTACTACCAACGAAAGCAATCCAAAGGAAGACATGAGATTGGAGAACTGGGAGACACAAAGGGGGAGGAGGCAGGGGTCATAGAGCTTCCAGAGGCATGTGAGGCCTCAAGGCATGGATGACCCCTCTGTGCCAGGCTGTTGAATATCAAGTAAGCCAAGAGAGGAGCTTTTCATAGACCATTCTCCAGAGGAAGAACGCTAGGCCCCTCCCATCTAGACAATCAAGCATACTCACCTACAAATGACATTTTACAATTCATCAAATAAAATTACATTTAAATAAAATAAAATTACCTTTAAAACAAAAAGAACAAGAACCCCCAAACCTACCACCGTCTAATTACATGGTCTCCAATGATATGTGCTATCTGTGTTGTTTACATTGCTGTCTGTTGGGTCTGCTGTGATGCTTCCAGTATCCTTCCAGCTCTTAATTCAAATCAGTCATGGTGGGAATATTTACAACCGGAAACTTAACAAATGCTACACACTGACAGGGTCTTTTTCCTGAAGGGCAACTTTTAAACATCAACCATCCCACCATCATTCCAATAATATAGAAGGATCATTCAGTGTCGGGTTCACAGGAAAAATATGTTAGTTTCACTGATCTGAAGAACAGATACATCCAGAGTTCACGTCTATGGAAAGGAGTTTAAGAAGATGTACCAGAAAGTCATGATAAAAACAGATATTACAACTTATACCAGGTAATAATGATTGCTCCTAACACACTAGAATCATTATTTAAAGAAATTAGGTCTTCCAGATTCAGATTCAGCAAGATTTAGCCAAGACACATTGCCTAAACTTTGCATTGTGTTTAAACCAGTTTCATGTCTTGTCTTGCATACTTGCTTCTTCTATTAAAGAGAATGCAATAGTCTCTCTGCTCCTATGAGTGTTGGGTAAGGAAACACAGCAATCTGTACCTCTAAAGGAGGTAGAGCCATTGACCATTCTCCCTATATTCTTGATCATCAGAGATACAATTTGAAATGGCAAGACCTCAGCCATGCAGGGTCAGAGCTAAAGAAGCACTCTTTCTTTTACAGAATAAACTGGCTGTGTTCTCTGTAGATAGTTGAGAGTTGGGATAGTGATGGTGACAGTGGCAGAGATGATGGCGACGGAGTGTTGATAATGGTAGTAGTGGGCAATGGTGGTAACAACTGTCAGTCCTGTGGTGATGATGATGATAGTGGGGATGGTGATGATAATGATGGTGGTGTTTATAGTGATAGTGGTGTGGTATTGATGGTAATGGTACTGATGAGCAGTGCTGTGCTGATAGTAATGATGACAGTGGTGATCCTAATGGTAGTATTGGTGGTGATGATGATGGATATGTGGTGTTGATGGTAGTGGCAGTGATTGATGGTGTTGTTGTAGTAACAATGATAATGATGGTGGTTGTCTTAGTTACTTTTCCATTGCTGTGATAAAATTACAATGATCAAGGCAACTATAAAATAAAGAATTTTATTTAAATTATAATTTCAGAGGGTTAGAGTCCATGAAGGTGGAGCAAAGGAACACTTGGAGTTCACGTATTGATCCACAACCATAAGGCACAGAGGAGGGAGGACTAGTAATCACATGAGTCTTTTAAAACCTCAAAGCCCACTCTCAGGGACACATCCCCTCCAGCAAGACCACACCTCCTAATCCTTCCCAAAGAATTCCACTAACTTTAGACCAAGTATTCATATCTATGTGCCTAGGGAGACGCTTCTCATTCAAACCCCCACAGTGCCTGGTGGTCCTTGCAGTAACGGTGTTGCTAGTGGTGGTGGTGCTGATGGCAGTGGTAATGGCTGTATGTGAAGATACAGATACAGAGCAACACAAAATGCACTGAGCTACCTTAGGGCAACTGCTACCCTCTGCCTTACATGTGTAGGGTTGGCACTTATGGTCAGTTCAGAATACCACTCATATTAACCTTCAGGAATTATTTTCCCCTACAGCTCTCTTTTAATAGCAGTATAAAAGCATCTTGACATATACACAAGGAATGGCCAGGGGCCAGTGTGTCACAATGAACCATCTATAGGAAAAGCATCTGAAAATAAGCTCATACTGATGTACCAGCTAATAACCCAAGGTCAAGTTCAGGCACAAACCCTTTCTGCTGCATCCAGCACAGCCAACTTATCTCGCAATGGATTTGAACCTTAAGGAACGCTTCTACTTTTCAAATTCATGCTCTCTCCTTTGCTCTGCTTTTAGAAAATCATAAAACTAGGTTGGGGTGGTTGGTGATGGAAGGTGGTATATAGAGTCAGGACACTTGGCTAAAGTCACATTATAGCTAGCTCTCAGGTAAACACAACATTCGTTCTTTTCTCTATAACTCTGTTTCCTTATTTACTAAGAAGATGATCAACTCAAAATTTCCAACAACTTTCTCATTTCTAACAAACTGGGCTGAAAAAGCAGACTTTCTCCCCCAAACTCAGATGGTGAGCAGACTTCTTACAGGTAATTCGTGCTTTACCTTTTACCCCTAAAATTCATGCAAAGACATTGCCATTCCCCCACTGTTATGTTTTCATAAACATAATAGTCATTGACACAAGGCAGTAAGTCAAAATTCAATTAATGAATCCTAATTATCAGATACTTGGCTTTTCTTCTAGACCCTCTAGGCCAGTGGTTCTCAGCTTTTCGAATGCTGTGACCCTGTAAGCCAGTTCCTCATGCTATGGTGATTCCCAACCATAAAGGTTTCTTTTTGAGACAGGGTTTCTCTGTAGCTTTTTGGTTCCTGTCCTGGAACTAGCTCTTGTAGACCAGGCTGGCCTCGAACTCCCAGAGATTTGCCTGCATCTGCCTCCTGAGTGCTGGGATTAAAGGCGTGCGCCACCACCGCCAGGCCCATAAAGTTATTTTTACTGCTGCTTCATAACTGTAACTTTGCTGCTGTTATGAATTATGATGTAAATAGCTGTGTTTTTTGCTGGTCTTAGAAGACCTCTGTGAAAGAGTTGCTCAACCTCTAAGGGGTTGCAATCACAGGTTGAGAACTGCTATTCTAGAGAGAATATTCTATTAGAGAGAGTCAGCTGATTCCAAATTAATTTTTTTTCCCCTACAAGTGTTCTCAGCTCGGGCTCACAATGAAAAGTCTTCTGGTTTCTCATTGGTTAGCAAACAAACAGGCCCTCCTGATTGCAGGTGGCTGGCCCCCAGCGGCAAACACCTGTACTTAGGGACATCATAGGTCTGCTGCTCTTTGAATGGGAACTCCAAGATTTGCTAACCCCTCAGTCAATCAGAAGAACACGGTGGAAGCTGAAGTGCTGTGATTGGCTATCACTACAGCACCATTCAACTATCCTTGAAATCACAGCCATAGAGAAGCCACAGTCTACATCCTCGAACCACGTGACCTAAGCAAGCATGTTACAGAGGTGAAGAGATCACTTACCAGGAAAAAAATCTCCAATGGGAGGTGAACAGCAGAGTAGCAATTTGGTTATCTTCCTAAGTCTTCTGACAAACACACCAAGTGAGAATGAAACTGCCTTAGTTCAATTCTCAGGACCGTTGACACTATCCTAGAGGTGAAATCTAATGTCCCTGCACTTAGGAGAAGAAGTGGGTGAAATGTTTCCTTCACTTGATCTGCGGTCCTTCCATAAGAGCCCCTTGTTCTCACCAACCCCACCAATTACTGCCATACTTCAAGCCTTAGAACAGGGGTTCTCAACATGTGGATCATGATCCCTTGGGGGTCTAATGACCCTTTCACAGGGGCCATCTAACACCATCAAAGAGCACAGGTATTTGCATTATGATTCATAACAGCAGAAAAATTACAGGTATGAAGTTGCAATAAAAGTAATGTTTATGGTTGGGGTCACCACAACATGAGGAACTGTGTCAAAGGGTTGCAGCATTAAAAGACTGGAGAACTGCTGTTCTAGAACATGCTCTTCTGCCTTTCTCTTCCTGTCTACCTAGCGAGTTGCTATGGATTTTCACCACGAGACGTCTAGAAAGATCCCCACAGCTTCCTGGGCTCTACGTTCCTCAGACTTCAGTGAGCTTCAGACAAGTGCTCACATCTCTCATCTTAGGCTCTTACCACCCAACAGATGGATGACCATTGGTTGGCAGAGTCCTGCCTTCACCCTGCTGGAAGGAAATGGGAACTGCGGGCAAGGGGTCATCCCATCCCTGCCCCAGAAGCTGACTGGCAGTTGGGTCTCTCCAGCAGGTAGTAAGCCCCACCCCACCCCCTAGAATTGACAGCTGGGGGTGGACTAGATAAACGACATTCTCCAAGGCACCTCTTTATCTGATTGAAGCAAAGCAAAGTTGGCTCGGGGATTTGGCTCTGTGTTATGAGATAACGGCCTTTGATGGGAAATAAAAGCCACATCAAATGGGTCTTTCGACTGCGTCTGAATACGCAGGCTTAATATTTATACCTGAAAGTTTGTAGACTGCTCAAAGCGCTGGTGTGTGTTTTCAGTGAATCTCCTTTTGAATGTGAGATGGAGAAGAGTTTATTTCCTGGTTGACAGGTGTGTATGGGATGCATCGTGCACATCCTAGGAAGAAGGACTCAGTCCTGGAAACTCAGGAGTCTGTGGGTCGGGGAAGGCCATAGATGACACAGTGGACATCTCTGAAACCCCACCCCATCTCCTGCCACCTGGCTAGGAAGGAGGAAGTTGAAGAGCAGCTTGGCCTCTTACATGCATGCCATCCCGGGTCTGGGCCTTGGCAAGAGAAACCCATGAGTTCCTACATGAAGCCTTCCAAAGTTCAACATGGCTGCACACACAGCTTTCACACTAGGAGGCTTGAGAGGTCAGGTCATGCCATACACCCCAGTTCTACATATGGGTTGACACTTTCCAAGAGGGGCATAATTATGGCAGGAACCCCAGGGAGTGAAGTATGAGGGAAGGCAATGCTCAGCCTCCTACAGAAGGGACATCTGGATTGTAGAGGTAACATAAGGACCTTTAGCTAGCATTCCTACTGTGTGGAGACTCTGTCCTCAGAGGACTGCCGGCAGGAGCCCAGCACCTCCTCTCAAGCCCTCAGCAGTGGATAGCACAGCCCGACTCTCCAGTGAGTCCGAAGAAGCCACAGCGAGGCCAGGTGCCTGGGCCCAGGCACAGTTGAGGAAGAGTAGAGGAGACAAGCGTGAGAAATGAAGACGCTAGCCTTTGATGGGGCTCTGGGGCCTCAGCGCATGGCGGTTACAATTATAGTAAGTGCGACAGCATGCCATTCCTGTCTCTGTTAGTGTCCTTGTTTTCTCTTCTGGTGCAATGAGAGCGACTTAGAGAAAGAGGGGTTTCTTCTGGCTTACAGCTCCAAGCTAGAGGCCGTCATGGAAGACAAGTGGAGGCAGCAGGAACTTGAGGCATGAGAAGAGAGCTGAGGAAGGGTGAACACTTGCACGCCTGCTCACAGTCCGCTCTATTTACACATTCAAAGACCCAAATGTAGGGAATGGGGCCGCCCATTAGGCTTGGCCTCCCCACCTCATTCAACACAATCAAGATGAGTGCCCACAGGCCAACCTGATCTAGATGACACCTCACTGAGACGCTTCCCTGAAAACTATAGACTATGTCATGATTCCAGTTGTTACTAACCCCAGAGGAGACTGACATGGACGCCACATCCAGCATGAAGATTCCTGTCACCTGGGCTTCAGGGGAGTCTCAAGGACTGTAGCTGTCAGGCAGGGAAGCTTTGCCTCACAATCAGATATGAGGCATGCTCTCGAGAATCAGCAGGGTGAAGGGACAGAACACTTTGTCTCCTGCTGTAACAGGTGATTATGTGTGAGGCCATGTGGGCACAGGACATCTGCAGAGAGCCCTGAGCAACCGAGAGATCCCTGGCTAAAAAACAAGATATGCTGTACTAACCCAGGCTCAGAGAGACACCACTCTTGCCTCTCAGTTTCTAGATGAGCATATCAATGTGGGAGTGAGGGGAGCGGCATGCCAGGAAACCCGAAAAGGGCCCCTGGAGGGGGGAAGACGTCTTCCAGCCAAAACTACCCTATATTTAAATCTCTGTAAAAGTTACCGACTCTGTAGTTAAAATCGAAAACATCCTGATTGATTGGATTAGCATCTGAACATTTATGAGGCATCTGAAACTCCTGGTTTTGCTTGCTTGCAGGCACATCTCCTCTGCTGATCTGGGATGGCACTGGACATGCTGTGGCCCTCTGCTTCCGTGTGTTTTGTTTTGTTTTACTGTTCTCGTTTCTTCTTTCTCGTTTCTATACATTTAGTGATTTCCATTGAGTTTCATGTCTGTTTTGATATCTTTCATTAGTTCTCACTATGTGACTTTAAGTCTTCTAATAAACATAATGTGTTTTTAAAAGATTAACCATTGTTAGAAAGGCAAGAAGATCCCCAGGGAAAGAGTCACCTATGAAGTTTGTAGCAGGTGTATATGTATTGTTTTGTCAATTGATTACTGAAGTCACCAACGCTGAGTGTGTGTGTAAATGTGTGTGGATGTAAATGAGTGTGTGTGAGTCTGAGAGAGTGTGGTATGAGTGTGTCTGTATGATTGTGTGTGTGTATGTGTTTATTATTTCACTAGACCCCACCCATAAATTTCAGTTCAAGGCTGCTAAGCACCGAACTGTGTTCCTCTAAATCCTTGTGCTGAGGTTCTTTCTGCCCCCTGCACACACTGTATCTTAGTAAGGGGATAACTCAGGTTCAATGAGATTACAAATGTAGGTCTAGAACCCAGGGGAACAACAATGTCTTGTCCTTTTAACAAATGTCAGAGATCAACCTTTGTCTTTCCATAATAATAGCAAGCAAAGAGAAGCCCTCAAGCCAGGAATGGGACCTCACCAGAAACCAGACACTGCAGTTCTGAGATCTTGGTCTTCTCAGCGTCCAGTCATGTAAGTAACAAGAGTCTCTCTATAAGCTCACCCCCCACCTCCACCCTCAGGATGTCATGGTCCTCATGATAGCCCTGAGATAATTAAGACAGGGATAGAAGAAGGAAGCTGGGCCCAGTCCAGGAAGGTGTGGATGACTTAAGGAATTAAAGCCACAAATAAAGGCTTATGGGAAGGTGTGGGGCAGAGGAAACAGCAGTGCACACTTCAGACAGAAGTATCCTGCTCACTAGGGGAGACATGGCACACAGGAGGACTCCAGAAACAACTGGTGTGAGATAGCCCATCACTCTGTGTCCCATCAATCAGCCAAGGTGTGCCTGCCCAGAGTCACCGCACAAGCCCGCTTCCTGCAGCATCTGGCTAGTCGCCTGTCTCCTCACCCGCAGTGGTTGATGGCTGTTAGGTGGTCTCTTGAACAGTGTTACCAGTCTGTCAGTACACCTAGTTTATTTGGCCTATCTGGGGTCTTACCCAAAAAGTCATTCAAGGGCTTGATTCTGTGAGGCCTTCACGCTTGCTTAGAAGGGGTATTTCAAGCCAGGGGATGGTGGTGCTGCCTTTAGTCCCAGCATTTGGGAGGCAGAGACAGAGCCAGGTTGATCTCTGTGAATTCAAAGGCAGCCTGATATACATGAGCTATTTTCAGGTCAGGCACCAAAGCTATACAGAGAAATCCTGCCTTGAAAAACAAAACAAAAAATAAAAAAGAAAGAAAAGAAAAGAAAAAAGAAAAAAAATAATTCAAAAGATTATTTTACTGACTGATTGACTTCTGATTTTTTTTCAACCCTGTATCTACCCAGAATTCTCTGCCTACTAGAACCTACAGTTTCAAACAGGGAAATGAGATGCTTAATAACTTGATTAGAAGTAGGATGGGCCTGTGAGATGGCCCAAAGGTCCTTGCTACACCAGCCTGAAGCCCTGAGTTTGATCTCTGGAGCCCATGGTAGGAGAAGGGAACCAAGCCCTATAGCTGCTTCTCTGGGCTCCACCCTTGCACTGTGGATACACATGCCTCCCACTCACACACAGATACATTAACAACAAATATATAAACATTAGGGTTAGGAGATGGAAATGTGGACCTTGGCCTTCTCCCCAGATGTTTCCCACTGACTTCCCATCTATGGAACATGAGAAAGAGCCTGCTGACCTCCACAGACATCCCTGCTGTGAAAGTGTCTTACACTTTGCAAAAAGGACCATCAAAGCAGAATGGCAGCATCTTTATCCCTGAGTTCGGTAATCAAGAGATGGAAACCATATCAGCATGGAACCCTAGGAGCAAGGCAGGAGTGGGCCTCAGCAAGGGTCTGAGAAGTGGAGTGGGATCGTGTGGGTGTCTGAGCAGATAGGCCATGGTGCCGTCCACACCACAGAGGGAGAAATAGTTATGTCTAAAAACAAAGGCTAGCACAGTGCTGCCTCCCACTCACTCAATTTTCCAATGAGTTCAACAGCTTTAGCAGGCAGGTTCCAGTCTCTACAGTGTCACGATATGGGCCATGGGATAGTTTCTCTCACCAATCCCTTCCACAGACCGAAACCCTACCAAGGGTACTGTGTCCGGTCCCTTCCTTGTCAAAAACAGGACTTGCATACTTGGGGAATGTATGTTTGGCTTCTGTCTCTCTGGTGTCTGTATTCTAGCTGTGGTAAAAACAAAATGGATGAAGAATCCAGTATCTCACAAAGTCCCCTCCACTTGAGCCCCTTCCCAAGCAACAAGAGCAAAACTGAGTTCTGCCTGTTGGTATGAGATGATTCTAGACCGATATAGTACATCAAGCCGCCACAAGAGTTTCTATTTCTGAGAGGCGCTTTGTTCCAATTCTCTAGATTGGCAGTGTCTTTGAAATCCTGAGCTCCAGCCTCCACAGAGCAGCGTAGACTGTTTATGTCCCTGGAGATGGCCAGGCTTTCTCCAGAACTTCACAGCAAACTTTTCTCATGCTATCCATGCCCTGTCCTGTCAAGCTCAGCAGCAGGGAATCATTTCTGGACCCTTCCACTTCAGATTGGATCTGAGCCTTTTTTATTCTTTGGTGAATTAGTTCTACCAGGGTGAGAAGGGGAATGTCACTCTGAGCCAGGAAATGCCAGAAGATGCCAGAGGCATGAAACAGCATCCAGGATGAAGATGTGAAGATGGGGTACTTGTATCTGGAAATCGGGTGATGGAAGAGCCTGGGAAGAGAGGTTGTGTGACAAAGCTCTGCTGTGCTCCCGGCCGGCTGTGCCTCTTGGATGGAAAGGCAGGAGCAGAGGTGATGAACATTATGGCTTTTCTAAGGGATGACAACTGAGAAAGGGGACCTCACAACATCATAGGCTCTCCATTATCAGGTATGTGCTTTGGGTACATACCTAACAATTCCATTATCAGGAAGATGTAACAGGAGCCTCCATCCAAGGACATCTCCTAATGAAGGGATCCAGGGAGGCCACTGGGAATGGGTGACACTGTGGCTTATTCATCTGTCCTGGTCTTCCTGCCTCCCACCCGCGCGATCCTCCTACTTATTCTTTCTCCTTCCCAGACTGAGCAAACAGCAGCGCACTTCTCTCTTCCACTCTTTGGAGGTCCTTTATTTTTTTCTCAATTCACTTTTCCGAGAGTGAGTAGCTCGCCCCACATCTACAACACCTGTGCACTGGGCTGAGCACGCAGGCATTGGTCATCCAAACTAAAAACAGAATCCGTACCACACTCCAAAGAAAATGGCATCACCAAAGACTCTCCCGTGGACAAGTCAGGATTAGCTGCAAGTGACAAAAACTCAACCCAAGTAGTATCAGTGGAGGGACATGAGTGTACGTCCTGTGCTGTTGGCTCGGGGTGGGTCAGGGTATGTCCCTCCAGTAGACATGAGTGGACATTCTGTGCTGTTGGCTCGGGATGGGCTGGGGGTATGTCCCC
Source organism: Microtus ochrogaster (assembly GCF_000317375.1). Taxonomy (NCBI): domain Eukaryota; kingdom Metazoa; phylum Chordata; class Mammalia; order Rodentia; family Cricetidae; genus Microtus; species Microtus ochrogaster. The sequence continues at coordinate 41,930,571 of NC_022009.1, read as the reverse complement.
ACAGTGGACATGAGTGTTCGTCCTGTGCTGTTGGCTAGGAATGGGTCAGGGTATGTCCCTCCGGTATGGAAAACTATCTTTCCTTTACCTCTGTTCCCCTCCTCTCTGATTATCTCAGACATCCTCCCTGCACAGAAAGGGGCTGACTGATCCATCACTCCAAACCAGGCTTCTTCTCTTCTACAGTAAACTATCCTGACATGAACACCAACACCGATTGTGTCAACTCAAAAGCATGCACATTGGTCAGTGTGGGAGGTTTTTTTCTTTTTTAATTTTTTGTGGGTTTTTTTTGGGGGCGGGGGTTGGAGTCTGAACTATGTATCTGTAAAATGTAAGAGTTAGTAAGCAGTATAGATAAAATAAACTGGGTTCAAGGTGAAGCTTTGAAAGGTGACTCTGAGAGAAGATAAGAAAAATGACCAGTCCATATGTGTTCTTGGGAATCCAGAAGAGACTTCCTATCCTACATCCTCTCTTTTAGATGAAGAAACTAGGGCCTAGAGAGGTTGGGCATCCTGCCTGAGGCTGTAAAGATGATGAGTGTAGCAACCCAAGTCTGTCTGACTTGAGGCCTCCACAGATTGTTTGTCTTTCTTTGCTCTACACTAGGCCCAGTGGGTGAGACATAATTAATCTTTAGTCAAAGCTGACCACCCAGAGTAGGACCAGGGAGATGGCTCCGTAAAATGCTTCCTGAACAAGCATGGGGACATGGGTTCGATCCCCAGAACACACATGAGAAGACAGGGTAAGTGACTTGTCTCTGTAATCTCAGGACTTAAAAGGCAGAGACAGGAGGATCCCTCATGCCCCCTGAGCAGCCAAATCAACGAGCTCCGGGACCAGTGAGGGACTCCATATCAAAGGATAAGGTAGAGAGCAGCTAAAAGGAGCGCTTAATAGCCTGTGTTGACCTCTGACCTCTCCACATGGGTGCAAATATGCATGCATTACACACACACACACACACACACACACACACACACACACACACCAGTAACGCAGACTGACTTAAGCAAGAAAATGGTAATCTATATGTCCCATGACCCAGGTGTAGGCAGTTCAGGCGTGTAGAGTGTCAAAGAGGAGAGTTGCATCAGTATGGCCTCTCTGTCCCTGATTCTCCTGGATTCTATGCCATAGCTTTGTCGGCGTGTGGCTGAAACAATGCCACCAACAGCCCTGGGCGGGTGTCTTCAGTTCCCTCTTCATTTAGCCTCCTGTGCACCCTTGATCAGTTCCATCTTAGAAGACCTCTAAAGCAAGTTCAGACAGGGCCAGTCAGAATCACATGTCGTCCAGCACCCGGTGGGCTGGATGAGGATATGAGGATCTGCGATAAGTCCAACTCCAGCCAAATGTCCCCTTTAGCCAATCACTGTGGCTGGAATTACAAGCCCTGGGAAGAAAGTGGATACTTGCACCAAACTTAATAAAGAGATAAACAGAACTTACAGGGTGTCCAGCATTGCTTCCCTGTGCAGTTATCTCCCAGGTGGTGATCTTGCTTTAGAACCATTTTCTACACAATCTCCTCATAACACAGCCATTGTAACTCTGCATTAAGACTTTAGTTAAACTAAAGCAGTTGCTGCTTTCCAACTTCAGCAAGAGCAGCAAGTCTAGCCTTTGCTTTGCCATACATTCTAAACTTTTTGTTTTGCTTCGTTTTGGTTTGGTTTTTTGAGAAAGGGTTTGTCTATTGCTTTGGAGGGTGTCTTGGAACTAGCTCTTGTAGATCAAGCAGGCCTCGAACTCACAGAGATCCACTTGCCTCTGCCTCCCAAGTGCTGGATTAAAGGTGTGCGCCACCACTGCCTGGCAATACATATATCCTAAATGTCACAGTTCTGCATGCTTTGATGGCTCATGGAGACTTTGGGTACATGCCTAACAGTTCAAACACTGCAGTCAGAACAACAGATACTTGGCATGACAGCTGTGGTGGTTGGAATAAAAATGGCCCCCACAGACTCAGGTATTTGGATGCTTGTCATCTGGGAGTGACACTACTTAAAGATTAGGAGGTATGGCTTTGTTGGGATATAAGTGGCCTTGTTGAACGAACTGTGTCACTGGAATGGGTTTTGAAGCTTCAGATGCTCAAGCCAGACCCAGTTGCTCTCTCTTCCTGCTGCCTGTGAATCCAGATGCAAAACTCTTGGCTACCTCTCCAGTACCATGTGTGCCTGCATGCCTCCATGCTCCCCACCATGACCATAATGGGCTAAACCACTGAAACCGTAAGCAAGTTCCAACTAAATGCTTTCTTTCCTAGGCGTTGCCGTGGTCATGGTGTCTCTTCACAGCAATAAAACACTGACTAAGACGGTCGTCATAGTCTAATCACCGGCTGCAGCTTTAAACAATGCATGGCAAGGTCATATCAATGAAGTGTAAACTAAGGTTGTTAGGGTGTTTGTTTTTGTTTTTCTCTCCTGGAAATCATTCCCACTTCATTCTCAGTCTCCTTTGCCCAGCCTAGCTTTTCTGGTATTCACCACCTCAGAGACAGGGCACACTAAGGCACAAATAAACTATGCTGTTTGCACCATTCTTGTTTCTTTCTTCGGTATCCCCAGAGACACGGTGAGCTAGAGATAAGAGAAGGAAGCCTTGAAGAAGTTGCAAGCTTCCCCTTCTTGCCTCCTAACCTCAGCCCAAGGGAGAAGGGAGGCAGGAGGCAGAGAAGATGACAGGCATTGGCAAATCTGAACATAGGGGACTGTGGCACCCACTCCCACCACGAGTCTTGACGCTGAGAGTGGAGCTGGTACAAGTCCATATCCTACACAGAGCCCCAGGGATAAGTTGTGACTCAGGGAATAACTGACTTCCAAGAGTGGCCCACAGCTTCCCAGAAGACCCTGGTCACCCTCACACTCTCAGGCTCCCCACACCTGCCTGGTCTCAGAAAGAACCCTTAAAACTGAGAGGCCCAAACAACACCTGGAACACAGACAAACCTGAAAAGGCAGCACACTGGCCTCTATACTGCCTGGGGCTAATCTAGTCACAGAAAAAATGAACAGAAGTTCTTGCTGTGTCCATGTGAGTTTGTAAAGTAGGCTTCCCTTTTCTGCTCACTCAGTTTCTGCTGTGCCACACCCCGTGGAGGTGGGAGACTTGACCATGATCCTAATTATACTTCCCACCCACTTCAGGTCAGATGAGCTTCAGTGACACCACATAGTCAACTAACAAGGAGAAATCAAAGTCTCCTGTAGCCTTCATGGAGGCCTAAATGTGACTTTGTTGTTCAGGACTCTCCTTTATTTCTTGCCCACTAACCATCATCAAACTAACAGCAAACTTGCTGACATATCAGTGGATACAACTCTCTACCATACGACAGTTCTGCATCCTCAATCTTCCAGTAGCTGTGCTTTGCTTAGTGCCCGGTAGAGAACACTGAACCCTACAACTTCCTGCTGTGTTACCAGTAAGGGCATTGCCAGCACCCCCCCCCCACATCCTCACATCTCTTCCCCCTCAGCTGCCCTTCCCCGAGGTCCCACCGGAGCTAGGGGCTTCCCTGTGTGCCCCTGCTTGATATGCTGATCAATTTCTCAGGAGATTCCAGTCCTAAATCCCACCTCACCTCCATAGCCTTGGGTTCTCTCTGGGTGTTTACTCAGCCACAGTCCGCCCAGCTTTAATGTGGGTGCCAAGGGCCCACAAAACTCCTGCTGGTATAACTGTCACCCTAATGAGCTCTCATGTGAAGCTCAGCTATTGCATGTGAGCACACATGGTCAAGGGCAGACTTCGGTCTCCTGCATTTAAGGAATGGAGTGCCTGTTTGCTCCCTTGCTGTCAAGGGGGAAATCCACTCGGGTTGGAAAGACTACTCTTAGCTCTCTCATGAGAAGATAAGTCCCCTCCACAGCCAAGGTTCAAGGTGGCTCTTTTTCCTCAAGGCCAACAGTGTCTGCTGCTGCCAGGGCTCCCCAGTCACATCAGGGCAGCCAGGACACTTTCCCCATTTTAGACTCAAGAACAATCAACGAAGACACTTTGGCGGGTATCTGTAGCATCTTTTTTTGCAGGAGCATGGTTCAGACAGTTTCTGAGCTGCCTCTACTGGCTCGATGTGCAGCTCCCTTACTTTATGAAAGAGTAGACGCAGCATGCACTTGACATGATGCTGTGTCTCCCCTGGGGACGGATGGGTATGTGTGTGGGCGGTGCCTGTTTGCACAGCCATGTGAGAGTCAGTGTGAGGCACACACACAGATACCAGTGGTTGATGTCTGGTGTCAGCCTCCACCGCTCTCCACTTTATTTACAGAGCCAGGGTCCCCCAGATTGACAGCTCTGGCTAGCCAGTTTGCCCAGGGTATCTTCAGTCTCTGCCATCTGAGCACTGGGATTACAGGCGGGCTGCCACACCTGCCCAGTTTTATGTGGGTGCCAGGGATCCACAAGCACTTTAGAGACCAAGTTTTCCTGAATTTTGAATTTGAACTCTTTGAACTGCAGCCATACATGTGCAACCTTTGCTCATAGCACCCAATGGTAAGGTCATGTTGTGTTGTGTCCCTCATTGAGTCAGATGAGCCCAGTTGAGTTATAAGGTGAGCATGACAAACACAGTCTGATTTAAAATATTTTCCATAGTTGGTGGGTTGACCAGGGTGTGACTCCGTCCTGAAAACCTGCATGGTCAAAGAAGTGTCATGCCATACCTTCAATAGTCTCATCACTGAATGGGAGGAGCTACCAAGACATTAAACATCAGGGGCAAAAAGCCTAGGGATGGGGCCATCTTTGATTTCTGCTTTCAAACATGTCTAACCCCTTTGGGTCACAGAAAGACTCTACAAGGCAGGGAGGATGTTTAATTCCGGTTGCAGGTATTTTAAGGAATCAGAGCAGAAGTTTCAACTTCAGAAAGTTTGAGGGCTCCATTCAGTTCTATGTATCTTCCTGGACACCAGTCGCTCATGTGCGAGATACCATGTTGGGTCAATACAAAGCTATTAACCACCAGGATGTAACAGACAGCTAGATAAATATGAGTCAATCTCAACTCGTCTCCATGTGCTATCACTATTGGACAAAAACCTACAGAAGAGAGTTGTTCATTCCCATGGGCCTTCAATTTACATGCATGTAAACTGAGGCTGGGACACTTCAGATGATGGTCTCAAAGTTATTAGTGCCATAACTTCCGAACTCAGAGCACTTGACCTCCATTAATTGTCACAATATCTGCCACTCAATAAGAAGACTCTTGCCTTTTAAAAGACACCAAGAAAACAGAAAAGGGTGTTGTGCCTTATCCATTTGGACTACTGTAGAGAATGCCATACACTGGATCGCTTAAAACAAACTAACAAACAAACAAAATAAATTCATATCTCATGATCCTGGAAGCTAGGAGATCCAAGGTCAAGTGGACAGGTTGGAAGTCTGGTAAAGGCTCCTGCTGTGCCCTCTTGTGGTAGAAGGAGCAGGCAGTTCTCCAAGGTCTCTTATAAGGAAGGACACTCACCCCAACCCTAATGTCTCTGCTGGCATTACCTCACTACCTCCTACAGACTCTGTCTCCTAATGCTGCTGTGTGGGCTTGGGAATTCAACATGGGAAATGTCAGGAGACACAAGATTTGCATACCATAGCAGAAAGCATCCTAGTAGGATGGATAGCCTTATGATATCAGGGATGGATTGGGGCTGCTTCCCTATTCAATAGTAGGATCTCTAGAGTGGAGATGAGGAGGAAAAGAGAACAGAGTACGTATAGACACAATATCTGGGGTCTTCCTGATCCGGGGATACATACTCTCTCTTCCCACTGTGTCTCACTTCAAGTGAACTATTTGATTCTTCTGCGTGTCTCCTTATAACCCTAAAAGTAAGGTGGAGTAGTTAACAGGACACACCATGTACCAAGAGACACAGTGTGAAATGAGAACTTTCTCCAAGGAATTCTCCTAGGGAGTGCTTTCACCTGTCTGGGCCACTTCAGCACATCTGGAGATGAGTTTGGTGGACACCTCTGTGACACAGACACCACTGGTGAGCTGAAGGTAGACTCCAGAGATGCAGTTGCATATAGGAGCAGCATCTGTGTTAAAGATCCAACCAAAGGGGCCGGGCGGTGGTGGTGCACGCCTTTAATCCCAGCACTCGGGAGGCAGAGGCAGGCGGATCTCTGTGAGTTCGAGACCAGCCTGGTCTACAGAGCTAGTTCCAGGACAGGCTCCAAAACCACAGAGAAACCCTGTCTCAAAAAACCAAAAAAAAAAAAAAAAAAAAGATCCAACCAAAGCATTTGATTAACCCCACTTACCCACATGTTTAAAATCTTACTCCCAAGAAGGTATGATCTCAAGAAGTGGCAAGGCCTTTGGTAGGTAATTGGATCTTTAAGATGGAGTCTTGGTAAGTGAAATTCAGACCCTTATCTCCTACTTGGTTGTCAACTTGATACAGTTTAGAGTCATCTGATAAGGGAATCTCTATTGAGCCATTGCCCAGATCACATTGGCCTATAAACATGTTTGTAGGAAATGGTCATGATTGCTAATTGATATAGAAGGGCCCCGCCCACAGTGACCAGTGCTCTCCCTCGGTCGGTAGCTCCGGGCTGTGTAAGAGAGCTGAGTGGGCTAGGTAGCAAGAAACATTCTGCCACAGTTTCTATTTCAAGTTCTTGCTTTGAGTTCCTGTGCTGACTTCCCTCAATGATAGACTGTGACCTGCAGGCTGAAATAAACATTTTCCTACCCCAAGTTGCTTTTGATCGGAGCGTTTTATCCCAGTGACAGAATGAAAGTTGAACACCATATAAGACAACACACGAGCCAAGCATGGTGGTGCATGCCTGTAATCCCAGCACTCAGGCTGCTGAGTCAGAAGGATCCAGAGTTTGAGACCAGTCTGGCCTACATAGAAAGAGCATGTTTCAAACAAATAACCACGAAAACAAATACCAAAAACACAGGCTGGTGCTGCCTCTGCTCTCCACCATGTATGGGCACAAGGACAGCCATCTACAAACCAGGAAACAGTTCTCACCAGATATGACAGCACCTAGACTCTCAGCCCCCAAAACTGAGTGCAGTAAGTGTGTGCTGTTTAAGTCACCTGCTCTATGGCATGTTTGTTACAGTAGCCCAGGAAGATGGAGATGCATCTCAAACATCAATAGGGTTAAGGTCCCAACACTCTGTTCAAGTCTACCAACACAGGTGCTTTGCGATGTCATATAGTTAGGGGGAGACTTTATTGATTGACAGTGTCAAGACTTAACCTCCTTGAGCTAGGCCGACAGATATTTACCATCTTAAAATCCAGCCCAGCACCATCTAGCAGGTCCTTTGTAAGACTGAACCACTTGCCCAGCCTTGAAGACTGCAAGCAAATTCCATGACCCAGGAGTAAACATACCTTGAGTGGCAGAGCACAGAAGTTTGGTCCTGTGGTGACAAGCATCTGCCAATTCGCCATGGGCAGTCCTGTTGGCTCAGGGTGAGTCACACTGTCCTTGCCAGGGTGATGGCTCGAATGATTAATCCACCCTGTTGGGGCCTGGCTTCTCCAGGCTCCGTTCCCATCCGGGTCCCACCCTAGTCCTGTCAGAGGGCTCAGAGAGCCTGTGGAGGGTGGAGATGGGCCCAGGACACAGTCTGCTCATGGTCTGGCCCACTCAAGAGTACACAGCCCAACAAAACAAGAAACAGACAAGGTGCCCTGGGGAGGACAAGCTCAGCTAAAACTCTGTACGGTGCCAACCTGCGTGGGCAAGTCTGCCCTGAGACCTGGCAGAGCCTTTCCCCTTAGGCCATCTGCCTGAAATAGCGAGAAGACCAGGCTGCCTTCCTACTGGGCCTCAGCAGCCTTTCCACATCCGGGGAGGGCTGGACAGGCTCAACCCTCCCCTCTCCCGAGTCTGCCTCTGCGACCCCTCTGTGGCACAGATCTGACAGTGAAGGTCCACACAGCCTGACATGGATGCTATAGGAAGGAACGATCCACCTGGGACCTCGTCTTGACTACTAATGGTTTCATAGAGCAAAATCAAGCAAAGCATGACTTCCTTCACTCAAGGTGGGTCTCAATGGAGCTTTCCTTGATGCCAGGACCTTCACTGGCTTGTAGGATATGCCAGGAAACAAAACAGACCTGTTTCCTACGGTCGTGGAACTCAGAGACGGAGATCCATGAGTCACTAATCCTATGAATTACTGATTATTTACCAGGCTTGCAGGGCTAGGTTCTATTTTGTTTTCAGTCATTGTTTAAACATTTTAACATATTTCCAAAATGAGCAATATTATTCTGTGTGGCAGAAAAGAAAAGAGGAGAATTGAGGGAGACCAAGAGACCACCCAGCCCTGGTCAGCAGAAGAGTGGGGGCTTGGACCTAAACCTGAAGTTGCTTCCTCCACGCTGTGCCTGCTTCACTTTCTGATTTTGAGCCTTCTGCTCTTTTGCCAGGTGGAGTCAGTTTGTTTTGTGGGGGTGGCAGTGAGGAAGCTAGCTGGGGACCAGGAGGTCACTGTCTATGTGGTCCTCATATGTCCCTAATTCCGCCACTTCCTATGTCATCCTTTTAGGAGTGTGCAGGTACTCTATACACTTTCTGTGCCACAAACCACCTTGTAGTGACTGGTAAGACAGGCCACTAGAATACTACAGTTCTCAGGAGCAGATGCGGGTATGAGTTCTTGAGACTCAGGATCATGGTGATGTCATATGGACAGAGGCAGAAAAGGTCATCCCAGGGTAGGATAGGGATATGTGGTGCCACCAATGTTGACTTAGTGATTGGTCCCTAAATCTGGGTGCGCAGCAGCAAATGAGAGGATCTGATTAGCAGTACACTTAGCACAGTGCTCTACCTCCCAAACTTTCATTAGCTTATTCTGTGGACACAGAAACAGGGACCATGGCTTTCAGGGTAATCAAGGTACCTCACCCAGAGCACCTGCGCTTACCAGGGTCAGCCAGGTTTTGCTATAAAAATGCTTCCCTGCAACAAGAAAGACCCCGTCACCTATCCTGGCATCATAAGTGCCCCTACAACCTATGGAGGCAACTACCAGGAGGATTGGTAAAGGGGATGGAGCGCCAGGCAAGGCCTCTTTACAAAGAGCCCTGGCCACTCTCTGAAGACAGACCAAGCTCCTGGAGACTCCCAAGCTGCCGGGTCCTCCCCTGGAAGCATGCCATCACAGGGCAGGGTGTGGCAGGAGCAGGGAAAAGCACAAAGCCTTCCCGGCTTTGTACCCTAGCCCATGGCGTGCTCACACAGGGACACAGGATGACATGCAGCAGCTGGGCTTGCTGTCTGACCTGGCTCAGTGCTCATTTCCTGCCCACGCCTGCCTCATCTTCCTGCTTGCCAAATGGACAATCCTTCCTGTGAGTTTCTCGTGGTTATCTGAGCTGAAACAAAACCAAAGAGTCGAAGTTTACAAAAGGCAAAACTCCCCTAACTCAGTCCGCACTAATATTTTCAAATACTCAGGACATATCTGCCTGGGACTTCAACAGAACGATTTCAGCAAAGCCTTCCTTTGCTCAATCCCAGATGCCTCTTCACCTAGTTCACAGAGCAGACCTGGAAATACTATTACATCTAAATATATGGGTAAATCCTGTGTGTTCAATCTGTGGTTGTCAAGCCTAGACTACTTCCTGTTTTATGAATAAAGTTTTATGGAAACACAGTCACTGTTGTTCATGGATGTTTTGGTTAAGACTGTGTGCACTACAGTGGCCATATTGAATAGTTGCGGCAGTCTGTATGACCTACAAAACCCCAAAATGTTCACTACCTAAATCCTTAAAGGGAAGGCTAGCCAATCGCTCCTTTGTGAAACATCGCAGGGAATCCTTCCTTCATTGATTCATTTGTCTCTTTGTTCAGTCAGGTTGCTAGATGCCTTCCGAACATACAGTGCATAAGGAACAGACCCAATCCTATCTGACTTGGGATCTTTCGAGGCAGAACCCCATGTCCAATAAAGCCTTAAGAAATGTTTGTTGGATGAGTAAATGAGCAAGTATAGTAATTTGGAAATCTCCGCCACTGTGAATCTCCATGAGGTAGGACCAAGATGAAAATACAATTTGAAAAAGGCTAACCAGGTTCCTGTAAAGGCTTCTCAGGGGAGATGGCCCCTAAGCCTGGCCTGAGGCAGTGGGTGAGCACAATGTTGGATGATGCTGAGCTGGAGTTTCCAAGCTTAGGATCCAGGTTATCTTGGAAGAGAAAAGAATGAAGCTGAAAGGAGCCCAGGTCTTGCCAGAGATTTCAGCACTAACTGTGCTGTTGCTATGCCAGTGCTTGGCAGGAGGACCAACTGTGGACACACTCAGAAGAGCCCCCAGATGCTGACAAGATCACACACATACACACATCCTGGGGACAAGATGGTCACAGCTAGAGGAAACCCCAAGGGAGCTCTCCTCTCTATATATCTCCTTCTTCTACTCTCTGTACCCGGAAACACGCTCCTTGGAATAGATGCTGACTGTATGCCCAAACATGGCAGAAGTCCAGGACCAGGGGGCAGAAGAGAGGAACAGGCCAAGACTCTGCTTCTGGAGAACCAGGCTCACCTCTCTGGGGGGGTGGGGGGTGGGGGTCTTGTGACGAGAGCAGCTGCAAGCTTCATCCCACCTCTCTGTGATTCTGACCGGGAGGATGATGGAGGCTGTCACGCACTGAGTTTTGTAGGGAGATTCAGGGTGCAAATTTTGGCCATGCACTTGGCATGAAAGTAGACATCTTAGTCCTTGTTCCCAGCAGAAACATGGCAACCGTGTTCATATTGCCTAATCTAACTCTATAGTCCTGCATGGGCAAGTCTGTTGGTTCTCAAAGGCCTCCTCCTTTTGGCCTGGGAGGTATAAACATGGTCACCTAAGGCATCTCAGTTGATAAGATCCCCCAGGTGCTGAGTCGCCCTCTACCTGAGCCAGGGAAGGAGCCTTCTCATATCGCAGTAAGAGATCTTATCCGGGTAACACCTCCATATTGCATGTTTCACAGACAAGCACCCCACAGGCCCCACCTTCACCAACAAACTGGCTTTTCTGCTTGTCAAAGGGACTTTCTCTTTCACCTCTTTCTCTTCCTTTGGCTCATGGGATCATGGAAGAGAGACAGTTCTGAATAAGATTGTGCCGAACTCTGAAGCCGGAACTGTGATTTTATGTTAATGAGCGGATAGTCCGCAGAACCGTTCTCAATGCCCTCCTGCCTTCCCCCTTTCCACCTTCCCTGCCCTCATTTTCTCCTCACGTGCCCCCCCCCCTCTTCCTTCTCAACGTGAAAGTTGAGGAG
>NC_022009.1:41900334-41919164 GCF_000317375.1 Microtus ochrogaster | reverse complement strand
AAAAAAAAAAAAAATCAGGAGCATATTAGAAAAGAAGAAAGCAAAACTCAGGGCTCAAAAGGGTGTACGGCTTGCCTATATTCTCATTCAATTTTTTTTCTCCCTATTTAAATTTTGCTGTATTTCTTTTTTTAACCTCTCCTGCAGGTCTTTATATATAGGATACCACACAGTTCTGTCATTTAAAGTATGAAGAAACTAGCAAAGGAAAAAAATTTCTATTTTCAGCTATATCTTGTTAGAATGCTTTTTAAACTTATTTTATTTATTTTTGTCATTGTGGTGGGAAAAAAATAAGTGAATTTCTGAGGAAGTCAAGTCTCTAAAGAAAATGGCCACTGTGATTGTGGCCAGCTATCTCTCCTGTCAACTACAGCCCATAGAACTGAGGTCATGTCTTCCTAAGGAGCTGATATTCAGGTGTGACAAGAGCTAGGTGCACAGCGTGGCAAAAGTGAGGTTGTTAGGCTTAAAAAAATAAAACTAAAGGCAGACCCCTAGCCTGGCCCACTGGCCAGAGATACGTGAAGGAGGGCTCAGAACAAATGCTCCTGCCAGGCGCTTTCTCCGGCAACAGCTCCAGCGTAGAAAAACTAAAGTCCGAGCGCTGCAATCACTGTCACGGATGTGACATTTCTATGGGAAACTTTAGAAGCGCTGAAAGGTGCCTTCAGTTCTGACAAGATTGCTGTTAATTACCAGCAAGGACTCCAGTATAATACTATTTAAATCATTTTAAATTATCCCTCTCAAAAATTAATTTTTCATCAAAGATTACACACACACAAAAAAAATCATGATATCATCTCCGCAGCTGCGATTTAGTAATAATTTCATGTATTATTACCAATGTCAGTTGGATAAAAGAAAAAAATGGCACCCCACTGTGCTGATTCCAGCGCAGGCCATATATAGAAATTTTTAACTATCACTTATAATCGCTTTGATGAGCTTAAACCTCCTCTCAATTAACACCCTAAATGACACCGAGACATCTTAATGGCAGATGGAAGTTGGGGAGCGACTTTAATCGAAAAATAAAGAAGGAAGCAAAGAGAGAAAGGAGGTATTTGTGCACACCCCATCCTGTCCAATCCGGCCCATGTCCTTCGGGATCCAGGGCTCTGCTCTGTGGCAGCAGCACGGACAGAGGTGGGTGTGGCAGGCTGGAAGGCTGCACTGGCCTAGAGAAATGAAGACTGGCCTGCAGCTGCCTAGCAGAGCACTCAGACTGGGGAGATGGAATATTCCGGAAGGTCATCAGTTGTACAAGTATGATAAAGAATGACAAAAGAAAAAAAAAGAAAAAAGAAGAAAGAAGAGGAGCTATGGGTCCCTGATGACCATCTTCAGGAACATCCCAAGGTAGCAGTTTTGGGGATCTGTGATTCACATGGAGGTACCCCAACTCCCTCTCAGCAGGGCGCTGTGCTAAAATAGCTCCCTGGTGGGCCATTTGAGTTATGCAAACTCCCACAGCCAGGATGTTACAGAAGGACATTTCTCAGGTCATTATTTTTTATCGCAAACTGCTGTTTCTGGGCTTGGGAGGATTTGAAATAAAACAAAATCCAAATGAAACACTGACCGGCGTGCCTCACTCTTCCTAAATCATGTTCTCCATCTCCATGGTGATTTTTGTTTCCAATTAAGATGTCCTAATGAACATGTGTTAGTTGTGCTTCTAGGAAACAAGCCCTGCAATTAATGGCCCTGCAGGAGCCCTGATCTCTTGGGCCCCATATATGTACCTGGGTCAGAAAGGCAAGTTTGCAAAGGCTTGGAAACGGTGCATTAAAACTTAAGTAGAGCTAGATGTGAATATCAGGCATAACTTATTTCTTCCCACCCTTATGGTGCCTTAGCCCCTAAGCATGGGACTAATATCACTGTCACCAACCTTGTGTGAAGGAAAGAGGAAAATGCAAGCTATGTTTTCAGGACAAAAATAAAAAAATCAAAATAAAAAAGACCCTTTCAACCTGCTGCCACTGGGTTCAGTATCCACACAGGGCCAGGGAATCTGAACTTCATGTTAGAACTCCACAAATAACCCACCAGTACCCACAAGGACCAAATAGTACCAAAAATTTCTGGAAAGATTCATTGACATAAAGTAACAAAGGCAGCATTGAAACCAGGCTTGTCATAAATAAAAAATAAGTATCTTTTTCCCTGAGTAAAAAGTATCTCCGATATTTTTTCTGCTTTGTTTTGTTTTATATTTTTTGACCACCTGAGTGTTTTTTTCTGCCTCTTGTCCCTGCAAACTTTATGCCTTAATGCCATCTTACATAGAACAATGTTTGTCTTTTGTTAAATTATCTTTTTTATTTCACTTATGGGTATTACTTTAAACAAACAGATAAATATGTGCACACAGACATATACACAATAAAGTGTGCTAATTTACATATTCACCCTTAATATACGTATTATAAAAGCATCCTCCTACTCTAACCATTCTTCCAAATCTGTTTCATCCTTATACATGGGCAAGAAACTTCCTAAGCTGTCACTCATTTAAAAAGAAATCATTCTATTGCTGGTATACTCAGAGATAGTTTAGCTGGATATAAAATTAAAGGTTATTTTTATTCAATACTTAAAAAAATAATTCTCCATCATTCTATTGAGGACTCCCATTTTAATTTAAGTGTAATATCTGCCAGCATAACACATCTCTGTTTTCTGGGAACTTGTTTTCTTTTATCCCTTGTCTTCCACATTCTTTGCTATCATACAGATTCTCCTTAGTTTACCACGAGTTGCATCCTCATAAACACACTTGTAAGATGAATGTAAAGTGGGTTGAAGGTGAACTTATTATAACTAAGCCTCAGAGCATCCCAATTCAGCCACACAACATACTGTAGAGTGTAGGTTATTCCCCTTATGCTTGGATGGATGCTGGATGCTGGGTTTACTCACTGCCTGGGATCTAATGCATGTATCTTTTGAGTGACACTTCATGCCCACATCATAACACACCACACTGATTTTTTGCATTCAGAATTTCCCCCAATTCTATCACTGTTTCTTTATGACTTTTGCTCATAGTGTTAAAGTGCCTTTCTCCTATTATAGATGTGTTTCTTCTGCCCCTACTGGTATTCTCCCCAAACGTGTAGGAAACATGGTCTGAGAAAATTTTCTAAGACTTTCCCTAGTAAGAGAATATTCCTTGCAGTATGCCAATGCCAAAGCTTCAATTTTAGTTTCATTTAGAAAAAGCCAGTAGCTTATGAGTATAGACTGTTAATCGCTGGAGCAAGATCTCTTGACAGAGTCCAGGGAGGGACATGGGCTGAGGTATAGAAACTCCAGGTAGAAAGCCAGAAAACCGAGCTCTGCTCATCTCCCCAAAGGTCCTCAGTGCTTCACCACTAAGGGCCTTGATCATTCAGAGAACGAGAACAGCACAGAGCCAGTGAGGATCTCTGAGTCCAGTCAGCTGTGGACTCCTAGCAGAAGAGTCCACAGATGGGCTCTGCTTCGACCTTCAGAGCACCCCAGAAAAGATGTGTGGGTACCCAGAGAGCTATGGTCTTCTTCAGTCTTGGTGAAAAGATATCAACAGAATGGCCTAAGTTCATAGAGACTAGAAAGTCATGCCTTACATTTGTAACACCCAAAACAGGTTTCTCTGATGCCACATCTGCAAAGGGAACTCAAGGAGTGGAGAACACAGTTATTCTAGTTCTATTTGTAGAGATGAATTATCTTCCAACTCCAACTCAATTTATGCTCAAGTCAAAAAGTTGTGGACATTATCTTCTTGAGGGAAAAAGTATGGGTGAAGGCACAGTTCAATCTCCCTGACATTAGTATGCCATTTACATAGATAGCACAAGCTTTGGAAAAGAAGAAAGGAAAAAAATTAATCAGGCTATTTTGAGACATACCATCAGGATACCAGTTTAGATGTGGAGTCCGAGCAGCTGAGGCCAGTGTGGACCGGAGTCAGGTAGCTCTGGGTTTGCCTAGAGCTGTATTTCACATGAGTACAAGGAACTCTGGACTTGGAGTCAGAAGTCATGGGTCAAGTCCAAGCATGTCTACTCCCCAGATCTGTGTTAATTCCATTCTGCATTCCAGCCACACACAGCTGCTAAAACAGGCTAACTTAGTTCCAGGTCCAGAGCTGGGTGTCACCTTATATGGGAACATCTCTGATTTTTAATCTCCATGCTGTAGGCCTACCCTATCATAACCTAACAATAGAATACACAAAACCACAGAGTTAGAGCAGATGTAGAGAAACACTCCAAAGGCCACTGGTCTCTGTCCTTCCAATACCAGACAAACCAGCTATGAGGGACCTACAATGGTAGCACTGGAGGAAAGAGTCCCTGTGCTGGCTAACAGCAATGGTCAACTTGTCAGGATCAAGACTCCCTCAGCAGGCACATGGAAATCCCCTGCGTGTGTCTGTGAGAGAGTTTCTAGTTTCTTCTTCTTGACAGAGGTGGGAAGACCACCCTAACTGTGGGTGGCACCCTTCCATTGCCTGTGATCTCAGACCAAATACAAGTGTGCAGCTGACCACCCATGTTCATTCTGCTTCCTGCTCACAGATGCAGTGTGGCCAGTTGCCTCTCAGGCTTGCCACCACACCTTCGCCTTCCCCACCAGAAGGACTCTATCGCCCTTGAACTGTAAGCTGAAATGTATCCTTCCTTCCCTCCCACTTCCTTAACTTGTCTCTTATCAGAAACCATGATAAAAGCCACTAATATACTCCCATCCCCTCCACCTAGTCCTGCAGCTCTTCCCCAGATTCTCAATCAGAATAAGAACAATGTCCTGGAAATACCAAGGTGTGGAGCGAGTCCAGCCCATTGCTGCCTGGGTAGGACGGCGTTGCAGGAGCCAGCTGGCCTCCAGCTCCGAGAGCCCCGAGAACAGGCAGAGCCATGCCAGGGCTATGCTCCACGTAGCTGGAGTGCTCTTCACTGAACCAGCACCATCGAGGGAGTCTAAATTGGCCCACTGTGCATGTGCCCAGAACACCCATTCACTCCGAAAGTGGAGAGCTCTTAGAGATGTGAAGGACTGAATTTGGAAATGATGGAGGATTTGGGCAGGCACAGTGCGGAGCAATTTAACATTATTGGGCTCTTCACTGGTCTTTTTTAAGCACTCCATTTCGGAAGGGGCTTGGATAATCTCTGGGTCCACACTGAACGTCGGTAACTTCAAAATACAGCCGGTGAACACCAAAATAATAAATCTCCCCTGGCCCCAGACTGAGGGAAACATGAAGAAAAGGCAATATTGTCAATTAATCCATAAACGTAGAATAATTTCATGTCCCTTCATCTCTCCACCCACTGCACAAGCTCAACTCCAAGCTGTATTGCTGTCCCTCTGATGCTTTCCCATGCAGGTGCTGATGTGCACCTAATGGCTGCGATCAGCTAGGCGGTTCCCGGTCTGTCAGTCACAGAGCCATCAGAACAACCTTATGCAGGGAGTGGTGTTTACCCTCACTTGGTCCTGGAGGAAACAGGAATTCGAGGTAGCTGAGATGCTCTTAGACCCTCCCAGCAAGACAGAACACATGAGTTGCTTGACACCTTTCCTCAATAGACAGAGGTAAAAAGACATGGACTGTGCCTGACACAGAAGGTTTTGAAGTAACCGAATGTGACAGAGAAGAGCTGTGGCCATCCATCTGAATCTCGATAACTTGGGTTCTCACCAACAGGGGTGAGTCAAACAGGTGAGTCTGGGGAGTGGGGGGTTAAGGGCAGGGGAGGGGAGATGGCAGGAGGCAGTGCTTTGGCCTGGTGTTCAGTACTGGGCTCCTGAATATTGATCCACTCACCTGCCCCCTTCTGCCTGTCAGAAGACATGTAGGCACTCAGCTAGGACCCGCCATATTCTCTGAGAGGGATTTCCACTTTGGTGAAAGAGGTTTTCAGGACCCTTAATTCTTTGTGAACCCAGAAGTGGATCTTTGCGTAACTTGGTATGATTTCAAAGCCCTGTGGTCCTGAGCACTGTCCGGTTTGCAGGGCTCTGGATCTCCACACCAGTCTTGCTTATCTGGCCATGCTCTAGAGAGATGCAGTGGGTCTCAGATCTAGGGACATCATTATGCACTCTGCAAGCATGGTTGTTGTATTTAAGGCATGCCTCAGAACCAACTTTGTCCTTGGTGATGGGCACTCTGATAGTCTGTCACGGGCATAGCAGGGCACAGTGAACACGAGGGTCATGGTGGATGTCTCTAGACACACAGAGGAACTCTGACCACAGAGCCAGAACAGGGCCATAATTAAAAACACACCGATGCCAGCTGGTGTGTACTCAGGCCCCATGCTAAGTAAGGTTCCTCAGGTCTCTAAAATTATCTCCCCTTGGAGTAAAAGGAAGAAGGGAGCCCAGAAACTTCTGCTGAGACTCCCATGTTGCCTCTTTACTTACCGTCTGCCATCTCTAAAGCCAGAACTGAAGAAAACTTCTCCCCTCTTCTTCCCCGACTCAGAACCGCTCCCCAGAAGTTCCCAATCACATCGGGGCTTGAGCTAGACACTCTAAGCTGGAAACTTCCAAATCCGCGTCTCCAGCTTAGATCTTCACACTTTGTATTTTAAAGACTTCGAACTCCAGGATTCTCACAGGCAGCTACTCCCTTCCTTCCTCCTTCACTAACAAGCTCTTGGCTAAAACAGCTGAAAATAACGACGAGGAACGCAGCACCTCGGAGGGAAATCTTGGGGTCTTGAATAGACGGCCTTGTTTTCGCCTAAGAGAGGTGGCTTTACATGTGGAGGTGCTTGGGTTAAGACCTCAACGATGAAAGAGAGACCAGCGAGCCCCTGGGCCAGGAGGTGAGGCCACACTTGATGTGCTGGGGGAAGGAAAGACAGGGCACATGGACTTAACATCCTGAGAAAGGTGGGGAACTTGGGGTGGAAGCTGCAGTAAGAGGCCTCAGTCCAGCAGGAACTTTTAGGGTGCATTTAGACATAATGACAAGCACTGTTTACATTTATTTTGGCGCAGACAGGGTCTCGTGGATCTGATCTGGCCTCACATTCCCTGTGCAGGAGAAAATGACCTGGAGCCCCTGATCTCCCTGCCTCTGCTTCCCACCGCCGCTCTCAAACTGTTGAGTGCTGGAGATGGAGCCCAGGGCTTTCTGCAGGTTGGGCAAAGCCACATTGGAAGTTCCCAGGTTTCTGCTCTGTGGGAAGCTTCCAGCTCCTCTGGCCATCTTGTTTCCTGTCATTTGGTCCTATTCATGACCATCCTTTTCTCTCCATGTCCTGCTGTTTGAGTTCTCCATTGTCACAGGCTATGTTCTTCTCTGATTCCATCTGCTGAAGGCCTAGACCCCAATGCTTCAATATCTGCTCTATTTGGAGACATAGTCTTTATTATTTTATTAGTGGCTTTGGAGCTATTTTATTTTATATCTATGAGTATATTGCCTGCATATATGTATGTGTAACGTGTGCCCGGCAGCTGCGGAGTACAGAAGAAGATATCGGATCCGCTGGAACTGGGGTTAGGGATGGTTGGGACTGGGAATCAAAACTGAGTTCTCTGCAAAAGCAGCCAATGCTTTAACTGCTAACCTATTTGGAAACAGGGTCTTTATGGGAGTTACTAAAGGTCAGTAGGAGGAACCCTGATCCAATGTGACTGGTGTTCTTATTTGATGACACAAAGACAAATAGCAAATATCGTTCACAGAGGAAATACCATGTAAGGACATAGGCAACATGGCTGTCTGTAAGCCGAGATGGACTCCGAACAGCTTCTGCCCTGGATGTCTAGGCCCCAAAGGCATGAGAAAAACTCATCTCTGTGTTTAATTGTGCTGCCTTAGGAGACCGCAACAATGTCTCCTCCCCTTCCCTTCCCTTTCCTACACAGTTGCTTTGCTCGTGGACGCCTGGTTGCCCCTGAAATATGAACTTGTATTTTGTCGGCTTTGCCTGGCAAGGTGGCATCACAGAGCCAGACTCCTATCCATCCTTCTCCGGGTGGGTGCCCTGTTTGAGAAGATTTTATTGCAATTTTCCCAGCATGGACTTAATTGTTTATTGGCATTGCAGTGTGAGGTTTCGGTTTCAGCTAGGTAATGCATATCCGGGGAGACAGCTCCATCCAGATCTGCGGAAACCGCAGAGCAAAGAACTGATCCTGTTTACAAAAATACCCACATTCCAGGCACCCACTGTTTACATGTGGGGCACCTCAGACACATAAAGAACGGACCAAGAGAGTTATTGTGGGGGCGAGGATGAGGTTGAGAAGACATGGAGGATTTCACTGACCCATAGTTTAATATGTGTGTACATATTTAACAGAAACATCCATTAATAAACCGAAATCACTGCCCAGTGAAGAAAGAACAAGAGTGTGATTCTATGAGCTAGAGGGAGAGATGGACGCTGTGTTTTACCGGGGCACACACATTCTGACATACTAATGGGGATCATGTCAGTTAAATGTTGACATGTACCAAATCACGGGCCAGCCCAAATGCCTTAGTCATGGCAGGGGGCTTAAAAAAAAAGAGAAAGAGAGAGAATATTTGAGAATAATGTGAATTTAAAAAAAAAAAGCCAAGTTAGTTTAAATTTCTGTTTGGTAGGCCCCCAGGCTTACATGTCCAGTGGGAATACACTCTAGCTAGGGCTTGATGAATGGCCTTAATGAGGTTGGACATCTTAGAATACATGCATAAAATGATTTTAAATATTGATACGATGTCATTGCATGTGTGAAGACAGTGAAATGTTCATTCTCTGAGCAAGACAGGTGCCATCTAATTTATTAAAGGAGGGGATGATTATTTATATTTGAAAATGGCGTGTGTTCATAGAAAGAAGCCAGGGCAATAAAATAATTATTGCATTTAGGGGGACGGATGCAGTACATCTTCTAGGAAAAGACAGAAATCAGAGGCATCTCCCCTTACAAGGTTGTGTTGGGTATTGGGAACACAATGCTATAGAAGTAGAACTTCTGGGAAGAAATAATGAGACTTGATCAGCTCACTGTGGAGGAGGAGGCAGGAGGGGAAGGCTCCCAGGGTTTTGTTCCCCACACACACACACGCTGCCATGGATGTATCTATCAGGACAATTCCACGATGCTCCCAGTGTCTGCACCGCAACATCCAACCCCGTGATGGGAGACAGAGGCCTGGAACGATAGTGGAGAGAGGAGCTCTGGTGTGATATGAGGCTTTCTCCGGAGAATGCCTCCGGGCAGCTGTCTGCCTCGTGTGTTCGACATTAGGGCTGTGTAGCAAGCCGGATTAGAAGTGTATTAAAGCTAGCAGGCAGTGCAGACTCAGCTGGAGGTTTGGAAGTACTAACTAGGCCGCGGAACCAGGGGCGGACCCAGGTATAAAAATAAAACCACTGCTAGCCTGTTTCACTGCCTGTGCATCTTGGCTTGGGGAGCTAATTGCACCTCCTTGGATGTAAGGCTTTCTCTCTTGGAAAGCTGTGTAAGGGCTTGGCTCCCTCTCCTATTATTTCCTATTAATCTCCCATCACTTTCACTATGGCTGCACACTCGTGACAGGCAGCCTACATTGTGGAAGCAATGGCCTGCCTCCTTCCTTACCCATCACCATTGCCAAAGCCAGCCAGCCAAAATGTGCAGCATCTAAAACCAGTAACAGGAGCACTCAGAGAGCCACGATTAAGGGCCAGGAGATAAGGAGGAGAGCACTCACTCATCCCCTCATTCCTCATTCCCTACTCATTCAGTCATTAATCCCATATTGTTTGAGCACTTGCTACAGTTTCAAGTTCCAATGTAACTGGACAAATCACTTAATTACTTCATGCCTCAGTTTCCTCATCCGTGACATGGTGAGGATGGCAGGAACATCGTCTTAAGAATACCAAGCAGATTCAGTAAGTTGACGTATTTAACAGTGTCTAATTCACGGCAGAGCTAATAGCTCGTGGCTATGGAGGTTCTTAAAGCCTGCCCTGCACTGTCCTTTGCACCCAGGTAGATGGATGACAGAAACTTGGAGACTTGTAGATAAAAATAAAACACATTTCTGTGTGATGCTGACCACCAGACCTCATCCCCAACCACAATAACATAGCCCAGAGCATTTGAATTACTCTCCCAGGCCTTCTTTGCAAACAAGAAATTCAGCTTTATTGGAATCAAATGCTGCAGCAAACCCCAGAGTCTGCAATGTAGGCGTCTCACCCTTGTGAGAGAGGCTGAGAGGCTTTGTAAGGCAGGGTGAGAGGCCTACCTTGTACGCAGGTCAGGGCTTGTACACAGCCCCCCACCCCACGTGCCACCACAGGCCTACTGTGATGCACTCTCCCTCCACTCTGGTCAGGAGGGGCAAGCACTCTAGAAGAACCTGTTGTCATCCTGGCCAGGCCAAGTGAGCAGAGTAGTCCCTTCGTGGGCCTGTGTGCGGGTGAGAATGCACCCTTTGGGCAGAGTGATAGCAGAGGCGGAACTGCCCACTGTACTCCATCCTTGGTGCTCATACGCCAAGCATGACTGACATCCCCGAACTTGTGAACTGTGGGAAGGAGGATCAGGAGTTAAAGGGCATCCTCGGCTATTTAGTGAGTCTGAGGCCAGCCTGGGCTATAGGAGAGCTTGTCTATGAACAAATGCACACAGGACTTCATATTCGAGTTCAAGCCCTGCCGCCAGGTGTCAGGACAACTGCAGCAACCCATGACTCTGTGACCCTCCCTCCTCTGCACATGCAGGTGGAGACCCCATCTGTCTGTGGTCTACCCCCCATTCCAGCTGTAAGGATGCACAGCCTTACAGCTATGGAAGTGGCACTCACTAGGAATGGGCACACCACACTGCTCCTCAAAAACAAAAAGGAGCAGAGTGTCTAGCCAGGCAAATTCAACACAGGCCTTCCAACCCCTAGTTGGTATTAGGTGATGCTCCGGCTGCCTGACTGACACAGTCAGGACAATGATGATGATGCAGTGAGAGAATGCCTACTGCTTTGCAACAATTCAGGGGATGCTGAGGCCTCGATGCAGAGACTGTGTTACCACGGATATAGTTTATGACTGGTCTTCAAAATATTTTCCCTGAAGAAGAAAGATAGATGGTTGAGATCTCAGTCCTAAATGAGATGTCTGGACACACCCCTCCCCACCAAGGCTCAGGGATCATCTCAGAAGAGGGGGCAGGAAGAATAGGAGAGCCAGAGGCTCTTACAAGGAAACAGAATTTTCCAGACAGAGCAGGGAAGTTGCACATATGTGTGGTTCACAGCGTGCATGAGAACCACACAAGATGGAGGAAGACAAAATCCCAGCATGGAGAAGAAAAGAAGGCAGGCAAGAAGTCCTACCCTTAGCTGAGGAGCTAAGGATAATAGCTTAATAATAAGGATAAGAATTGATAACTGCTGGGAAGGTGTGGCCCCTGGTGGGGTCCAGAGGATAGTCTCACACCCCACTCTCAAGAGTGTTCAGGCAACATAATTTGGACTTTATGGGTTTAAAAATGGAGGGACATGAAGCTAGGGGAACAGGAAGATGTGGGCAGATGTGGGAGGAGTTGGGGGATTAGTATGATCAGAGCATGCCTGATGAAATCCTCAAGGGATTAATAAAATATTAGAATGAAAGGATTTTCTCTGAGGTCAGGCGGAAGCTCAGCAGCAGTTAGGAGGTACAAGCCCTAGGCTGGAAACTAGTGCCAGAAAGAGAGAGAGAGACGGGGGAGGGGGGACTCTTGCTAACGATTGAATGACCATAAGCTACAAATGAATGCCTGCTTGAGAACCTGAATATTAAAGCTGGCACACCACTCCTACAAAAAGGAGATACCTACTAGAGATATCACCCGGCCTTAGCTGCTTCTGTAATGCTTACTCCAAATGGCAGTGGTCTTTACAGTTCCTATGCCTGGCGATGCCCACAAGAACCTCTGTTGGAGAGGGGAAAGCTCCATGCACTTATTTACCATAACCATAACCACCACCTCCACCTCCACCTCCACCACCACCACCATCACCTCCATCACCACCTTTGTCACCAGCACAAGATCTGTCCTGGTTTTGCATACACAACCACGTGCATATTAAGTCATATTTCTACTCCTCAACTTCTTAGACAACAAAAATAAACTTTAAAAACCAGTTTTTTAAAAAGTGGGGAGGGGAGAACCAGGGGAGAGAAGAAGACTGCTTTCTTAGAAAGAAAGAAAGAAAGAAAGAAAGAAAGAAAGAAAGAAAGAAAGAAAGAAAGGAAGGAAGGAAGGAAGGAAGGAAGGAAGGAAGGAAGGAAGGAAGGAGGGAAGAAAAGATAATATTTTGGATTTTGTCTATTTAAACTCTCTTGGATATGCAGATAGCTTTCCCCAGACCACATGTATGATGAACCTGTCAGGAAGGAAGAGAGAAAAAGAGACAAAGAACCTTCTAGAAGTTTCAGGTCAGAGCTGGCAGCCTGAGGCCCTTGTTCGCCTGCTACCATTTATTGACCATACGTAAACACAGATGGCTGATCTGACCCGATTCTCCAGTCAGGAAGCAATCCTTCACACGCCCTTCCTCCAGTCACCATGTTTCATGCTACAGAGGGCTTCAACTTTCTGAGAGAGGTTGCTTCATCGGACAGAGGAGAAAGAGTGGCCATGCCACCTCAAGCCCTGCATGACTTCTTGGCTTCCTGAAGCTCCCACTAGGTGAGAAAGGGAACTAACACAGTTACTTCTAGGACTATGGAGAAGCTGATCAAAACCCATATGCGAGGGTCTTTAAACGTAACAGATGTGCAAAAAAGAAGTTAATTCATCCTATTTCCAATGCTCAGTGCATCGTTTTTTGGCCTTTGAAACACTCATCACACTGACTCTTGTATTCCAGTTTAATGGATTCCTTTCTTGCATTTAGATGGGGAATTTTTGATGGCCATCTGGTAGTCGTTAGATCTACTTAGGAGATGTCACCAGCTCCCTGCTTTCCTAATATTTCCCAAGCTAGGAGTGGGCTTCCTAGCCTCCTTGGCTTTGAGTGTTACTTGTGTGACCAATTCCAGCCCGCAGTGTGTGAAAGTTACATGTGTACCCTTTTCCTACTGGACCTAATCCTCTAAAACTTCATCTCTATAGAAATTAGACTTGAGATGATACTGGTAACTCCTACAATTCAGATTCCATAGTGAAGCAATAGCAGAGATGGAACCAGCCATCTCTCATAAGTTGGCCCTTGGCTTTATAAGTGACTGAGGTAGAGGGGGATGGATGTTCTTAGAGCATAACATACCTCATCCTGACTAACACAGACCAAGATGTGTCTGTCCTCTCATGGGTCTAGCTTGGGTTACATGCCAAGTCCTGGTAGGATATTGAATTAGTTATTGTTTCTTTGCTGCATGCAACAAACTCCTGACAAGGGCAACTTGAGGAAAGAAGGGTTATTCTGCCTCACAGGCCTGTGCACAACCCCGGTTATCAGCTCTAGTTCACACTTCTCAGATGCTCTCAGAGATGCTTTCTATGGTGAGTCCAAGTTCACCAAATGCCAATCAGGATCAGCCATCTCAGGCTCATGGGCTGAGGAAGAGGCAGGAATGGACTTCCAGGCAAGAATCAACATTAAATACAGAAGAAAATAGGAAGCAGGTGGTCCGATGGCCAGACACTGCATCCGGTCACTCTAAACCTGGAGGACATATGAAGAAGACATCACTGTTAGGGAGAAACAATTTATTTTTTAAAAAATCTAAATGAGACAGTCATCCTCAGGAACATGAAAGGTAACAGAAGAAAATTCATCCAGGGCTTAAGAAGACAAAATTGGTGTCTGTACAATATTGGCCTGGCTGTCACTGCCACATGTGACTGCTCAGAGCCACCTGGTGAGGTTGTCATTACAGCCAAAGGGCTGCTCACCAAAAGGCTGTGGTTGCAGTGTTCTCCTTAAAGCATCTGAAAGACCCACAGGGCCCATTCATCAGAGAAAGTGCACTCTCTTTTCTTTTTTAAATTATTTTTTAAAACAATCTTTTCTCATTTTCCATACCAATCTCAGTTCCCTCTCCCTTCTCCTCTCCCCCCCATACCCCTGTTCCCACCTCCCACCAACCCCGCCCCAGGGCACTCCTCAGAGAGGGTGAGGCTTCCCATAGGAAGTCCATAAAGTCTGCCATGTCACTTGAGGCAGGACCAAGGCCCTCCTCCCTGTATCTAGGCTGAGCAGGGTATGCCTCCACTAGGTAATGGGCTCCAAAGAGCCAGTTCACGCACTAGGGATAAATCCTCATGCACTTTGAAATCATGTTACAGGCATTAGGGCAGGAGTTGAACAAGGATCAGGTATGCCATCAACCTGATGCCCAGAGTACCTTGGGCACCACAGCCATTGTCTCGATTTGTGGCTTGAAGAGAAGTCATTCTGCCTGCACACTGCCAGGCCCAGAGGAGACAAGCAGCTGCATGTTTCGGGGGGAAAACTGGTCTGCCGATGAAAATCTTGGGACTAGGATTCCAAATTCCTATGTCAGGGCCCCATTCCCGCCTGACTGTGGCACTGGTCTGCTTCTTCGACTTTCACTTCTTTGGAAAGTGGCAACTTTAAGAGTGACAGGGAGGAATGCTGTGGCCTGGTGAGTCAACACGTGGAAAGGATTTATGTACTTCTTTTAGCTTTGTTTGGTTCAGGGAGCATGCACGTGCCACAGGGACAGTGTGGACGTCAGAGGGCGACCTTTGCGGGAGTGCTGCCTCACTTTCCGTTTGTGGGTTCCAAAGATCTCAGGTCATCGGGCTCAGCAGCAAGCACCTTCACCAGCTGAGTCATCTAGGTGGTCCATCCAGGAAAGACATTTAGGCATCCAGATGGTGTTAGCATAGTTGCTGCTATGGTTGTGGGTTTTATTATTTTATGATATTTGATGTTATTAGCAGCAGCAGCATTCCTACTGGAGGCCACTCAGCTGGTGAGTATCCAAGGGGAGTCTTTGACCAAAGTGTCTCATGATAGACCCTGAGGGACCCTATAAAGTCACATGTGGCCATGACAATTGGGACATTCAGCCAAAGAGTAAAACCTCCAGCCTATGGCCTCCAAACCATGTGAAAACAACTAAGTCAACCCCTCAAGGGCTCTTCACATCACCCTCTGCTAGGGTGTCAGATCAAGACTGACTGTCCTAGGAGCTTAGAGGTATGGCCACTGTGTCACACCTAACACAGGTTCCCTAGGTCCTAATTATCCCCAAACCAGTCATCTGATTAAGGTGAATATCAAACTCATCAAACAACTTGAACTCTCATTGTGGGTTCTGGAAGAGGCCGCAACAGCTGCATGTCTGCTCTGGACGCTCATTGATGGAGCATGCTAACTGATGAAGTAATGAGAGGTGGGGGTTGTTTGGGGTGCTCTTTGCCACTTCTTCTCTGGTCTCTGTCTTTAAGTGATTGCAACTGAATGGGATAACTGCCAGCTACACGGCGTGCACACTCTAATATCCATCCACAGGGCCCTTCAAAGCCTAAGACGCAGTCAGTGGAAACCCAGAAGTCCTGCAGATTGGCAAGAGCAAAGGGAGCCTTTCGGGAGAGTGGGCTCTTAGCATCAATGAGTCTGGAAGCATCATTCCAATTTGTAAATTACCAAAGACTCA
Source organism: Microtus ochrogaster (assembly GCF_000317375.1). Lineage (NCBI taxonomy): Eukaryota > Metazoa > Chordata > Mammalia > Rodentia > Cricetidae > Microtus > Microtus ochrogaster. The sequence goes on along the minus strand of NC_022009.1, from coordinate 41,903,544 downwards.
GAAGTTGACTTTGGAAAGTTGGGAACTCTCCGCACGGAGTTACCTCAGATACCGTTTCCCTCCTGACATCAAAGGAAGCAGCTTCATTGATTATTTCCTAGTGATTTGACTGAGGGGATTTAGACTTAGTGGAAGCCATTGATTGTAATGGCAATTCCTATCGACTGAAGGAGGTGTTTGCCTCTGATTGGATCCCCAAGATGAGTAGGTATCCTATTTCAATCATCTACAAATCAATGCTTAGTCACGGCCCTCTTTCAAAGGCTCATCTAATCACTTGGCACCCAGTTCCAAACTTTCAGAGGAGTCTTTCCCAACCTTAGCAATAGTAAAATACAAGGTCACGGTGTCCTTCCTTTGGGGCCTTGATCTTGGAGAAAAACCCACAATCACCACTTTACTAAACCAGCCCAGCTCCTAACTGTATTCTAAATAGTTCTAATCACAGGTAAGCGTCGCTCTCACCACCACCACCTTCATTTTATTGTCCTCTGCTCTCTCTCTCTCTTCCACTCCTGCCCTCCTCTTCCATGTGTGTGTTTTTGCACACGTGTGTGTGCACACACACGTGTGAGTGCACACGCATGGGGGTAATGAGTGTGTGTATATGGTTTCATGCATTTACAGGAGCACATGGAGGCCACAACTTCAAACATCCTTCCTTATGAATGCCACCCACCTTGTTTTTTTTTTTTTTTTTTTACATGGGGTCTCTCTTTGGCCTAGGCTAGGTTGCTGGCCAGCAAGCCCCATGGATGGATCCACCCAGTCCCATCTCCCCAGAGCTGGGATTACAAGTCATGCTCACTGCCTTCAAGCTTGTCGTTTCTACTCTAACCCATCTATGGAGCTGTGTGTCATCTGTCAGTCCAAGTGTCTTCATATGATACTTCCGCAATTCCACACTGATGCCCCTGATTAGCTGAAGACCCAGGATGCTACTGAGCAGTCTGAACCTTGATCTTTGTGGTAGTTTGAATGTACTTCGTCTCCATAGTCTTGTAGGGAGTGGCACTATTAGGAGGTGTGGCTTTGTTGAAATGGGTGTGGCCTTGGAGGAAGTGTGTCACTGTGGGGTCTGGTTTTGAAGTTTTCTATGCTCAGGATATTGCCCAGTGTCTCAGTCAACTTCCTGTTGCCTACAAGCCAAGATGTAACCAGCACCATGTCTGCCTATATACCTCCATGTTCTCTGCCATGATGATGATGGACTGAACCTCTGAAACTGTACGCGAGCCACTGCAATTAAATGCTTCCTTATAAGAGTTGCCGTGGTCATGGTGTCTCCTCACAGCAGTAGAAACCCTAACTGTTGATTATCTTCTCCAGCTGTTCCTCACTCAGATCCTCTGCATGTGGTGTCTAAGGATTCTCCCCCATGGTTCATGTTTTGGCACTAGAGTCTCTGACCACTTACTGTACAACTAACCACCCCCATCTATCCCTCTCTGAGCTGACTACTATACACTCACCCATACTGTGCCCCCCCCCCGTGTGTGTGTGTGTGTGTGTGTGTGTGTGTGTGTGTGTGTGTGTCTTAGAGGTGTCCATTCCTTCTTTGAAAAAATTGCAGATGAGGTTTTGGAAAAAGGCTTCAATGGGTAAAAGTGCTCAGATGTGAATTCAGATCCCCAGAAACCAGGCAAAAAGCCATGTGAGTCTGTATGTGACTGTCACTCCAGCGCTGTGAGGAACTGAGACAGGAGAATCGCTGGGACTTGCTGGCTGAAATCTAGCCTCAGGTTCAGTGACAGACCCTGTCTAGTAAGGTGAAAGTGATAAAGCAAGATAGCTGGTATCCTTCCCAAGCCTTCCTATGAGCACAGATAAATACATATGCACACACATGTACACATAATACACACGTGCATACACACGAGCATGCACACACACAGACACACACACACACACATGCACATATACCACACACAGGCATGGATACAATATACATGCACACACATGCATGCACACTCACACTCACATGCGCCACACACATACATGTACATAGACCCCATGCACACAAAACACATGCACATACAGCACACGCATGTGTGCATACACCCTTCACACACACGCATGCATTAATGTACTCACACAGCTACAAATGAGAATAAACTAAGAACAAAGAGAAGAAGGATCAAGGATAAGCATGAGGAACGGAGCAGAAGAGAGACGTGGTAAAATTAGAGGACTTCTCCCATTTTCCCCTTCACCATGGCTCCTTCCGGCTCACTCTGTTTAGAGCGTAATTTCCCTGGACAAGCCAGATGAGGGAAGTCCCTAAAGTGCCATATAAACGAGCAGCAATTTAGAAATGACAAGAGATGATGATCTTTGTGCCCCTATGTAGGGTCACCCTGAGCCTCTGCTCGCGGCCTCCCTTGTGGTTCCCCACAGCTCCTGCTTCAGATGCTGGAAGGCTGTTCCCAGGTTACCATGGGAGCTCATCCCTTCCCTGTACATCATCATCATTTTGTGTCTCCCTAATACTTCCATTGAAGCATAATCATGTTGTGAATATTAACTCCTGTAGCCTGCATTCACAGCTGTTTATGTGTAAAGAAGCCTCACTTTCCGAAATCAAAATGACACCAATAATTTAATCAATTGACTCCTTCCCATCTCCCAGTTTACAGTCCTGTTATTTCGCCTTTGTGCCATCTGAATTTCCATACCTGGTCATAAGCCTCTTTTGTTTCTCATATGTAAAGATCTATTTGTCACACGGAACGGAATTTTCCTACTCTGCCTCACACAACCAACATCTCTTAAGGACCTACTAAGTGCCAGGTGCTTCCTAGGAATGTAGGCACAGCTGGCGCTGCTATTGAGAGAGCACAGAAGGTGGGGAGGGGCAGCTTATGATCCACAGTCCACTGTGACACCTCACCTATGGGGGAGCTTCCTGTGGAGACTTTTGACTGGGTCTGGGGTTCAGGAAATGTGTTCTGGGCTTTAGTTTTTAGTAAAAAGGAGGCTCAGAAAAAAACAGTAAATGCAGAAAAGGTCCTTGATCTGTCTGGAACGCCTTCTTGAAAACTCATCAGAGAAACCATTGCTGATAAAAAAAATATTAACAAAAACCAAGGAAAGGAAAAAGAAAAAAGAAAAAACTCATAGACCGTGAGCAGAATCAGACAGGACATAGACAGTGTGTACAGGGGCAGTCTTCAGAAGCTAAACACAATTACACAACCCCACTTCTGGGTA
>NC_022009.1:41875287-41900094 GCF_000317375.1 Microtus ochrogaster | reverse complement strand
ACCCAGGCTGGCTTAGAATCTACTACAGAACCCAGACTGACCTTGGACCTGCTATATAACCCAGACTGACCTTGAAGTTTTCCTTCTGCTCTATGTCACAAGTGCTAGATTTATAGATGTGATTTCCCACATCCACATCCCTTGAGCAAGTTTGCTTCAAAATCTTGATGGGAAAACACAAAGTTAAAAACGGGACCCTAACAGACACCTGAATAGCTGTGCTCTCAGCAGCATTAATCTCAATAATAATAATAATAATAACAACAACAACAATAGGTAGAAGTGACCCCAGTATCTGTAGTGGGTAAAGGGGTACCTGTAACATGAGGGTCTGCTTTTCACCCCAGCTGCCCAGCTAGCTTAGCCCCGAAATAATCACATAGAAATTGTATTCATTAAAACACTGCTTGGCCCATTAGCTCAGGGTTCTTATTAACTCTTATAACTTATATTAATCCATTATCTTTGTTACCACATAGGCTATCTATGTTAGTGGGGCAGGTCACATCTTCCTTCTTCCGTGTCTGGGCAGGACTGGGAAGAATGGGCTTCCTGCTTCCCAGAATTCTCCTGTTCTCATTGCCCCACCTCTACTTACTATCTGGTTGTCCTCCCTATACTTCCTGCCTGGCTACTGGCCAATCAGCATTTATTTAAAACATAATTGACAGAATACAGAATTGTCCCACACCAGGTACAAAAGACTATAAACACACATTGTGTATGACTCAACATCCAACAACCTTGTTGAAGACTGTCCAATCAGCAATGAACCCTGCAGTTCATTGGGAATTATGTTTCTTTGGGTCCTCATCACAATAAAGCATCATAGAAGACATAGTGGGCTGGGAAGATAGCTCAGTCTGCAAAATGCTTGGCTTGCAAGCCTTAGGACCTGAGTGCAATGCAGAATGCTGGCACAGTCTACAACATGGAGCAGCCTGACACTGTGCTGAGAGACAGGCACCATCTACCCCAGGCCCCTGAGGCATCTAAAATGGTTAAAAAAAATCATAATGGCAAGAAGCAGAATGGTGTTTACCAGGGACTGGGATAAGGGGGAACAGGGACTACTTAATTATTGCATGGGGGAGACAGACAAGATCTGGAAGTGAAGAATGCTAGTGGCCACACTCAGTGAAAGCACAAACACCACTGAACTCTGTACACAGCAGGGAGTTCTGTGCCACGGGGTCCTTGTCACAGTATAACATCACGGAAGGTGCAGTGGATTGGGGAAATGGCTCCGACGGCAAAGGGCTTGTCTTACAGGCCTAAAGACCTGAGTGTAATCCCAGCACCCACAGAAAATTCTGGGTGTGCAGCATGGACCTATAATAATAGCCCTGGGAAGGTGGAGATGGTAAGATCTCTGGGGATCTCTGGCCAGCTAGTCTGACCTAATAGGGGAGCCACAGGTCAATGAGAGACCCTTTCTCCATGAAGATGGAAGATGTTCCTGATGACAGTTCCCAAGGGTATTCCTAGCATTCCTGTGCATATGCACACGTCTTTGCACACCCCATACATAGGAATATGCACATATATACACTTATACACTTATGTGCAAATGTGCACTTCCACACAGGCACAAATCAAAAGCCTAGCAAACAAATAAACAAAAAAGCAGCAGAGAGTCACACGGCCCCTTCTACATCTGAACTACCTTCAGCTGAGATTCCAAACACAGCCCAACTCCCCCCCACACACACACCCTCATTTTCTAAAACTCCATCTTCTCAGAGCTGCTGCTGTCTCTAAGTCAGTTTTATTTGTAAATACAATTAAAAACCCAACCGCAACGCACCATCATCCAAGGGGTAAATGGTTGCCTGCTCCGAAGCAGAGCACAGTCATTGCCATTAATGGTAATGGGAGTCCCATGGCTGAGCCTTGCGCCTTGTGCTCCAAATTGACCCCCTAGAGTTTGCAGATGGATAAAAAGATGATCGTATGTACAAATGAGAAAACAGAAAGGCAAGCCAGAAGTGGTACTCTGACCGTGGAGATGCCATAGGGGCAATGAGCAGGCTATGGGCAGCGGGGGTTGGGGGCTGCTACAAAGGAGTCCATAGCTCCGTGCATATCAGGATGTCCAGGGCTACTGGTGGCCCACAGCCAGGAACTGAAGCTGTGACTGATAGCTGTCTCTTGACATAAAATGTCCTCTAGAGATGGATGACAATAAACGGAGACCTACATGCTTCCTGCGCCATATGAGAGCTGTCAAGTTTGTGTTTCAAGATTTTTCCACGAAGGCTGGGGAGCGGCCAGTGCATTCTCATAATTAAAGGCTTCAGGTTTTTAATTCCCTCTGTGCTTTCAATTTCCCCTGGAGCCCGTGTCATGTTCTGCCTTCCTGTGTTAGGAAACATAAACAAATTAACAGAAGGGTTTAAGGGGGCTTTACTGGATCTCTCTCCCTCCCCTCTCTCTCCCTCCTTCTTTCCCTCCCTCCCTTCTTGGCATTTCACAAACTTGAATCCCACGGTTTCACCCTCGCTTTGCTTTCCAGATTCCACCTGCAGATAACACAAAGCTCCATCATGTCCTTGTCTCCACTTCCAAGGCTGCCGCTGATACCCAGGTTGATTTCTGTGAGTGACTCCTTAGGTTCAAGAAGCTGATGAGCTGCAGGACCCCACCATGCCAACAGATGGAATGCTTCTCAGTCACATCCTCACCTGTCTTCCACAGGGTTTGAGGAGCAGAGACGCTATCGTGACTTCGTGACCCACACAGAGTTAGCCCAAGTTATTCTCATGAGGATTTGAGTTCGGATCCCAGCACCCACATTAGTCATGGGTATGCACTCATAACCTTCCTGCTGGGGTTGGGTGCTGTGGAAATGGGGAGATCACTGGGGCTGTGACTTTCAGTCTTGCAAAAAGTTTTAGTGTGAGGACCTGCCTCAAAATAACAAGGTTTACAGCCAAAAAAGAAGACACCTGGCACCCTCCTCTACCCCCACGAGAGCACACACAGGTACACGTATATGCCAAAAAAAAGAAAACAGGATCTTGAATGCTATTGGCATAAAAAAAAAAAAAGATGGCTATTTGAGATGTCTGGTAAATCAATTACCCTGATTTGGCCAGGACACTGGGTTCATACTACATCACTATAAGTGTGTGTGTGTGTGTGTGTGTGTGTGTGTGTGTGTGTGTGTGTGTACTTAAAAAATAATAATAACCCATGTTAAGCTGTAAGCAGCATGACATGCATCAGTCTAGCAGCATGCATTCTTCTGAGTGTTCTCACAGTCACACACATGAAGCCAAAGCAGCAATGCCAGCCTCACTTGAGGATGCCCTTGACAAAGCTGGAGCCATCATCAGCCTTGTTCTACCATGACCTCCCCCATCCCTGCCTGGCATCTCTGTTTGATATTCTATGTAACAAAATGAAGAAACACATAAAGCCATGGCGTTAGACTCCAAGGTTGTCTTAGGTGTCATTGATTGTTTGAGTTGCAAGCTAAACTAGCCACTTAAAAAAACTGTTTACATAAATGAACAGAGGTCAAAGAAATTAGACTTAATGACACCTAACTACTTGGCAGATACTTTTCTCAAAAAATAAATAGAACAAATGTCATTTCAAAGGGAACAACTGACAACAACTTGTTTTAAATTTAACTGCTCAAGTGTCTAACACCATAAACTTGGTGATACAAATCATGGAATAGTTAGAGAATTATCTGATCGTATTTCTAGCATACTATTGATTTGGTTCTTGAAATATTTAATAAGTAAAGACACCAACATTTGGAAGATTTGTATCATTCAGCATACCCACATAAAAAGACCCAAGTAAGACACTACAAAAATCACACAAGTCTAAAGACTCCCATCAAAAGTTTATCTGGGGGGCTGGAGAGATGGCTCAGCAGTTAAGAGCATTGCCTGCTCTTCCAAAGGTCCTGAGTTCAATTCCCAGCAACCACATGGTGGCTCATAACTATCTGTAATGAGGTCTGGTGCCCTCTTCTGGCCTTCAGGCATACACGCAGGAAGAATATTGTATACATAATAAATAAATAAATAAATAAATAAATAAATAAATAAATAAATAAAAAGTTTATCTGGGCCTGACCCTGTTTACCTTCCAAGACCTGATGAAACTGGCACTGTTGGGTGATATGTTCGTGGGTGAAGTTCTAGGCTTTAATACAAAGTAGGGAAGTTCACTGACTACTGGTTCAGTATTGGAGGTAGGCTTTAAGAAGTTAGTATTTTCCAAGGGTTGATGTATTAGCCAAGAAAAAATATAAGAAGCCAAGAAAAACATAAGATATTAGCCAAGAAAAAATATAAGATAATCAAGAAGAGCTATTTAAAGACACAGAAACCACAAATTTAGTCAAGTTGGGTTTTGTTTTGTTTTGTTTTTCATTTTGTTCTGGGCACCTGGTTATCTCATAACCTAGAGAAGACCACACAGCGGTGGGGCATTTGGAACCCTGTGTTCTCCTTAAGATTTCTCATAAATCTAGAAATTGTTTCAAGTTCAAAGTTGAGAACAATAAAAACAGAAACGGCTCCCCACTTCATTAAGGGGGAACACCAAGGCCTTACCAGAGGAGGCTCCAGGTAACCTGTCCCTTCCTTCCTCCCCCAGCTGCTCTGTTCTCACCTACAGCCCCTGAGATAGCTGACGCTGGGTTCTGTACTGTTCTGACCTGTTCCCACCTTAACCTCAGGGACCACTCTCCTTTGGGGGCCCCTCAACCCACAGCTTTTTCATAGACATTGCTGCAAGCAGAACTCCTCAATGGGGCCATCTGCTCAGATAACAGTCCCCCCAACTCTCCAGGTGTCCCAAGAGCTGTTTGTCCTCGCTGTTTCAAACAGTGGGTCAGCTCTGAGAGTCAGAGGGGAAAGGAGACTCAAGTGTGACGCTCTATATGAGCTGAGTTGGATACTACGAAAGACTTACGAGGTCTCTTAAGCACCTTCAAAATTCCCAGAGGGCTTTTCTTCTGTGGTAGGCGTTGTAATGAAAAAAGACCCAGACATGACAAGAGACACATGGGTAGAGACAGCTCTAAAAGCAAGAGTGATTGATTTCACAATACTCCAAGGTAGCTCTCTCCAGCTCCAGCCACCTCTCGACAGCAGCCTCCCTCATTTGCATAGGTAATTGACAGCTTGTTAACAGCTCATTAAGAACACTGAAAACCATGTGACAACTACAAACGGGTGCCTAAATGGGGACAGAATCTGTGAATTGCAGGGGTATTGAGAACTCAATCAGATCTCAGACTGCAGGTCAGAAAACAAGTGAAAAAAAAAACAGGACATCAAACAACTTTTTAAAAAAAGGCTTCATTCAACCATCCTGTGGTCCAAGCAGGGTAAACACAAAGGCCTGGATGCTGACCAGGGATCCGAGGTAGCCCACGTGATGACAAAATTCCTCTTTCATCTGAATGTGCAACAGGGGTCATTTTCAGGTCCTTAAAGCATCCTTTAAACTTCCTGTGCAGGTTAAAAATTCGCTCTTAAAATTCACCCTTTTCATAAACACAAGTCATTTAGGCACCGAAATCTAATATTCTGCAACTGAGAAAAATGTAATATGTAATTTGATTTTGGCCCATAAAAAGGAGATAAGTTTTGGAATTTGCACTGTTACTATTGGTGAATTTGGAACCTGACCTTTTTTTTTTAAATGAACATTTGAATATAAATTGTGCAAATAATTGTTACATCAGCAGTTCTCTGCTGAGCACCCAACACCTGAGCCCAGCTCATCTTTGCTGAACTGTCTCCTCTGAGTGGAGAGGGGGTTCAAAGCGTGTGGGACTCCACGGAAGAACCACTCCCTGCTCTGGCCCACTGTCATCTGTGACTGTCATCTGTGGCCAAAGCCAGTTGAGGTGCCCTGGAGCTGGCAGGTGATTCTCCCTTCTCCTGCCTGGCTGTGCTGTAGGGAGAAGGACAGCATTAAGGGGTAGGGGTCCAGCAAACACTGTCCCATCCTCAATGCTCCGGATCTTTTCACTTTTTTTCCTCACTCTTTATTAGTTCTTGAGACTATCATACAATGTATTTGATTGAATTTGCTCCCACCTCCCACCCTTCCCAGATCCATCCCCCATCCACAAAACTTGGTATCTTTTTTCTTTTTCTTTCTTTCCTTCTTTTTTTTTTTTTCCAAGACAGGGTTTCTCGGTAGCTTTGGAACCTGTCCTGGAATTTACTCTATAGACCAGGCTGGCCTTGAACCCACAGAGATTCACAGGTCTCTGCCTGGAATGCTGGGATTAAAGGCGCGTGCCACCACCACCCAGCGGTGTCTTTTTTTGTTTAACCCATCAAGTACAGTTTGTGTCACAAAGAGTGTGTGAACATCTGCTGGAGCTTGATTGACCTACAACAGTTCACACCTTTAAAGGAAGCTGTCTCTCCCCTGCCCAGCTACTATCACTTGCTAAAGCGTCTTGGCTAGGGGTAGGACTCCATACCCATATCCCATCTCCTGGGAATCTATCTGACTTGACTGTGCCTAGGTCTTGGGCATGCTAGGGCAGCTGCTATGAAGTCATATGTGCACCTGCCTTACCTTGGGATGCTGACACGGACCTTGGATTACAACCAGTCAGACCGCTGGTGCCTCAGCTATAACCAATGCTTTGAAACTGTCCCACCCCCTTCCCCCAGGATGCCTTAGACATACGTGCACACCATCCCATGGCTTTCAGTCTCAAATCTGTCCCTCTCAGCATGGCTTCTTCCACTTTATTCAATCAGGTCAACCTAAGGGACTCCTTCAAGTGAGCGAAGTCAAGTGGGGAAAAGAGCACAAGGTCTTTGGTGCTTAACTTCGGAAGGCCATAAATCCGTTCCCTGTAAAGATAAGGTTGACACTATCTATATAGAAATCGAAAAGTACCATAGACTTAGAAATCCTACTGTAATCAGTTTAGATTGAGCCTGAAGACGAGGTTAAGAAGACTCAGTCACAAGCTCAAAGGTCTCAGTATGAAGACCAGAGCAGTGATGTGGATGAATTGGATCAGTGGATTGGATGAGAGAAGCCACTGACCCAAGGCAAGGCAATCCAGAGTCTGGGCAGACACACTCTGGCCCGAGAAGAACAGAGTGCTACACAGAGTGCAACCAGAACAATGAAAAGACAGCAGTGGTGGCAGGTGCCGAGGCTGAAGCCCACAATGCCACTGATACTGGTGAGTGACTCGCCATGTAAACACCCGGAGACATCTGTGAACCTCACTCTGCCAGTGTCCCACAGAAGACTGGCAGAATTAGCCAGCTCACTAACAGTGTTTGAAGACGATATTAATGAACCCCATAATCACAATAAAGAAAGGCAGAATGGGCTTTGGTTAAGCCCAAGTTTGCAATGGAAGTGTTAAAGAATACCTATTCAGGTTGACCAGCAGCTATGTTCTGTCTGTTGGAGATCACAAATCAAAGACTGAAAAAAAAAAAAAACACTTACAGCCAGGAGGTGGTGGTGCACGCCTTTAATGCCAGGACTCAGGAGGCAGAGGCAGGTGGATCTCTGTGAGTTTGAGGCCAACCTGGTCTACAGCACTAGTTCCAAGACAGACTCCAAAGCTATAGAGAAACCCTGTCTTGAACCAATAATTAATAGATAGATAGATAGATAGATAGATAGATAGATAGATAGATAGATAGATAGATGATAAAAAACCACTTACATATATTAAAACTGGAAGAAAGATGCCACAAAAACATAAACAAATTTCTCTCTGCAAACTGGAAGGCGGGGCTCCCCAGACTATATTATTTTGAGGGCTGGCTATAACATCCTGTCACTAATACCCACTGATATTATCCTCCTGGCTCCTCAGCACAGCCAAAGTGCCAGGCGGTTCCATGCACCATAGATCGGGACCAACTTCTATTTCCCCAACTCCACCACTAACTGGCAAAGTCAGACTCAGTGTGCACATATGACAAAGATGGAAACTAGGCACAACTGGTTGAAGTAACTCTCCAAGATCACACCGTCAGCTCACCACTGAGTGGAGAGAGTATTCCTGGGAGTCAACTACCGGTACCATAGAAGGAACTAGAACTGCTGTCTCCTGCTTCCACCCCAGTTCCTACTGGTTCTGTCCCACTTTTCCCTCAACCATTTTACTATTTATTTCTGCAAACAGATCTCAGCATAAAAGAAAAATGCGAGTTGACTTATTTCCTTTCTCCTCTGAACACAATTTTCTCACCTCAGAAACAATAACTTCTCTTAAGGTAAGGATGGTGCCTCAGATCTTTCTCCCTTCCATGCCCCAGACTACAAACAGATCCTAGACACAAGCCTTCCCGAGAAAGAGAGGATCTACACATTACTTCTCCCCTAAGACATATTGTGGGTCGGACCAGTTAAATACAGAGGACTAGCTTCTCAAGTCAGAGCAAAGAAAGAAGAATCAGCTTTGTGTGCGAGGAAAAGATAGGGCATACATTTCATGAAGCCTGGGGCTAGTGGGGAGCTGGGAGTAGCAAGCCTGAGCATAGACTGAAGCTTAATGCTGCTCCATGGCATGCCTGAGCCCCAGGTAGGACTTGGTGGGCATGGTCATCCCTGGGACATCCCAGATACAAGGAACAGAAATCCCTAGAGCAGGGACCCAGAGTTCATGGCTTTAATGACATATACAACTGATTTTTAAAAATTACATATATGTTTGTTGTGTAGAGGTGTGTGTGTTCATGTGTGTGTTGATGTGTGTGCTGGTGCATACGTAATGTGTGCACATGGAAGCCTGATGTCAACTTCAAGTATCATTACTCCAGAGTCATCTTCCTTATTTCTTGAGACAGGGTCCCTCTCTGAGCTTGGAGTGCATCTATTTGGCTAGACTGTTGAGTTAGTGAGCCCCGGAGACCCTCCCGCTCCTGTCCCCTCTGTGCTGGGATGCAAGCATGTGCTGCCACATCTGGCTTTTTGTGTAAGTGGTGGGGACTGAACTCAGGTCCTGGTGGTTGTACAGCAAGCACTTTATCAGCTGAGATCTTCCCAGCCTTTCTAGATGATTCTTAGACACACTAAAGCTCCCTTCAGGGTGTTTTTTCTGGCCATTGTTTCATCTGAATGCTGGCTCTGGGTTTGGGCACTTGGTGAATGAAAAAAGATGAACTTTTCTAGGCTTGAACTATCAATGGGACACCCGCTGCAAGGATGTATTATGAGTGCTTTTGTTATTTGTTTTCATTTTTTATTGTTATTATTCCATTTTTAAAAGAGTAGTTTATTTTATGTGCATAGGTATTTTGTGTATCTGCGTCTATTCACCAAATGCATGAGGCATCCACGGAGGTGAGGGCATTGGATCCCCTGAAAGTGTAATTACAGACCACTGTGAAGCACCATGGGGTGCTGGGAAGTGAATCTGGGTCCTCTTCAAGAGCACCAAGCTCTATTAACTGCTTATCATCTCTCTAGCCTCTATTTCATTATTTTTAATTTCATTATCTATTATACTACTATTACTACTATTTATTATTAGGATTGCTATACAATACTTCCATTTCCCTCAAGATTACAATACCTTGCTACACCACCTCAAAGAAACCAAAAGTGACCTGCTGTGAGTTGCAGTCCCTGGGTGGAAAACGCTTGGAAAGTACTCGAACAAGCACAAGCTCTGTGACCTTGGTTTGATTCATTTTCTGATGCTTGAGTTGCTTCAACACTTGGGCTGGAGAGCTGGAGGCCAGATTCTCTCAGGAGGTTCTCCATGTCTTAGGACTCATACTTGTCTTCCCACGTCTCAGGCTGCCTAGAAGGCAATAGTGAAACCCAGGGTATTAAAGCCCAGGGTAGGAAACAATGCGTGTCCCCAGAGGCAGAGCCACTTCATGGCAGCCGTTTTCTATCTCATAGCCCCTCCGCTGTCTTGACTCCAAAGTGAAGGCTCTTCCCACCCTAGACCATGAACTTGATGATGCCATTGTTCAGTGGAGAGTCATAGAGAGGCTGATGTCTTCTTAGAAGGGAGGATTTTCTCCATTGATCCTGTCCTGGAACAATTGCAGTCAGGGTTTAATAATTGTGTTCATCAGCACTAATAGTTCTTGTGCATCCTCATAGTGGAGTTGATCAGTTACCACAGAGCGTGTGTGTGTGTGTGTGTGTGTGCGTGCGTGTGTGTGTGTGCGTTTGCATGTACACACATGTTCACAAGAGGGTACATGTGTGCACATGCATGTGAAGCCAGAGGACCCCCTTGGGTGTCTCCCTCAGTTATTCTCCATTTTGAGGCAACATTTCCCAATTTTACCTGGAACTCTCCAGTTCAGCTGGGCTGGCTGGCCAGGGAGCCCCAAGGAGCCACCTGTGCCCACCTGTTCCCACCTAAGCCCACCTGTGCAAACCTGTGCCCACCTGTGCCCACCTGAGCCTACCTGTGCCCACCTGTGTCCATTGCCCCAGAGATGGGATTTCAAGCCCAGGCTTCCACACCTAGCTTGAGGAAAAGGTGGAGCACTGGTTTTGAGAATGGAGCTCAATTCCTCCTGCTTCTAAGCAAGGACTTCACCAACAGAGAAGTCCTGCCAGGCTGAGCTTCTGTTTCTTAAGCCTCTGTGTCCTGGTCATAATTCCTCTGCTCAAATACCTTTAAATACATCAACACTCTTATTCACACTTCATCCAGAATGGTCCAATATTTCTACTGATTGCTGTACCCATTCTCCACCTGGCTGTATCTGCTAACTTTCACTTCTAGCATCTTCTTTGCTTGTAGACTGTATAATTTTTTATTGTTTATCATCTATAGAAGATAAACAGATCTGTATAGTTTTGCTTTCAATTTAAATCTACGAGAGCCTTTTACGGCACACGTTTGAGGACATGTTACTAAAGCAGCATTTTTCTCTTTCTTCTTCGGAGACCCCAGACCCATGTCAAGTTTTATCCCCACATCATTAGCATCATATAAACCTGAGTTTCACTCCTGCACCTCCCTGCTTGTGGCTTTGATTTCTCACATGAGATACTTTTTCCTATGCAAAGTCTAAGGCAAAAGCCAACTTTCCTTGACGTTCTATTTTTTTTTTTTTTATTTCTTGGCATCTATGTCAATGCCCATGCAAGGCTCAGAACATTGCAGAGGAATGGTACTGGACTGTGAGAGCCAGAGAAGGGGGAGGGGTGCTGGGCAAGGCTGGCTTTAAACATGACTTGACTGTTGCACACGTGAACCTGCATGGGGCCTGCACAAGATGCAGCCAGTTCAAAATTCCAGCACGGAGTGGGGAAGGGCTCCCAAGGCTCTCCTAATTGAGAAGTCAATGGCAGTTGATGGGTACTGAACAAATTGAGTCACTTTTCTTTCAGGGGTGGCTGCTGGTAGGGCCTGCATGCCCCAGGGGGTGACCTGACACCCATGCACATGCAGGTAGCACTAACTGAACTCAGTGGGTTATACTTTTTTTTAAAAAAAAGACACAAAGTTGTATGCATGAGTGTGTGTGTGTGGGTGGGTGTTGGGTGTCCCAGGAGGAGTTGAAGAGGGGATGAGGGTTAGATAGGACCAGGATACACTCTAAAAGAATTTTTAAAGGTGCGGTGCATATTTCTTGCAGGGATCTACTTTTAGTTTACACCATATGTATACTTGAAGCTACATCTGCTTTTGCAATGTGAGCAATAAGCAGATCCTAGAAGGCTTAAACCATAGCCTCGAAGAGCACCATGGTATCAGCAAGCAGAACCCTTGCTGTGAGCACCTAGGTCACTTGTCTTGAGCTCAGGAATTTTTTTCAAAGCTAAGTACCTTCTCTCCTTCTACTTTGCTAGCGTTGACATTTTGGCTCATGTTTTAATGACTGCGAAACAACCATGAATATTCCAGAATCACAGCCATGTTCAAGAGAGAAAGAAGGGGCATTGCCACCTGTCCATAGTGAGCCTCCTCTGCCTACAAAGCAAATGTTCTCTTGGTTTTAGGGACTTCCTATTTCTTATTGATGATAACTGTGAGCCTCTAACAGCAAAAGAACTTGGGAAAATGAACCTTAGGGTGTGGTCGCTGCTGCCTTTGTGGAAAAGACTTCTGCTGGCAAACAGGTAAGTGGGAGGGTAGTAGGAAGAAAATTAATGGTGTCTTCCATCACCAAGTTATACCATGAGCCAAATATACATTTAAAAGTCTGGCACAATGCCTAGCCCAAGCATGATATTAAAAAAAATAGAAAGATGATAAAGAAGATAATGGTGGTATTGATGATGATGGTGATTATGAAGATGGAGGTCATGATGATATTAATGCAGGTGCTGATTATGGTGATGATGATGATGATGATAGTGGTGAAGATGGTGATGGTGATTATTCAAATGATGATGGTTCATTTGACCCACATCTTAGTCTGTAAAGTTAAATGAGATGGCTTATCATAAAAATACACTAAATTAATAAATGGAAACCTAAATATAAGGGTCAAGAGTTAGCATGTATATTATTAAAAGAATATAATATCATTTACAGACGTTTGAGTAGGAAAGTCTTATAAATGGAGACCATTCTTTCCTTACTACTGAGGACTACTGAGAACTCAAGAACAATGGCAATGGGTTTTTGATCCTACTGCACGTACTGGCTTTGTGGGAGCCTAGGCAGTTTGGATGCTTACCTTACTAGACCTGGATGGAGGTGGGTGGTCCTTGGACTTCCCACAGGGCAGGGAACCCTGATTGCTCTTTGGGCTGATGAGGGAAGGGGACTTGATTGGGGGAGGGGGAGGGAAATGGGAGGCGGTGGCGGGGAAGAGACAGAAATCTTTAATAAATAAATAAATTTAAAAAAAATAAAAAAATTTAAAAAAAGACCAAGTAAAGTAAGTCAAGCAGGAGGGAAGATATACCAGAAGGAAAGGAAAAGGTCAAAGATCACAGCTAGGGGACAGTGATGTCAGGGTCCAGGTTTAGGGGAATGAGAGAGTTTGAGCGGGGTTCAAAGCATTGGTAATAAAAGAATCATAACAAATAAAACACTCACAAAAAAAGAAAAAAATGGTTACCCAGGAACAAAAATAGAGAGGCAGAAGGTAGATAGACAGACAGAAAGACAGATAGACAATATAGTAGATGGATGGATGTATGAATGGACTAATTGATATATATATTCCCCCCTACACACACACACACACACACACACACACACACACACACACACTTTGCCCCGATGTCCTCTCTGCCTTGAGTGATTCATCCTATAGTACCTCAGTAGGGTTTTCAGCAAGTTGTAAATGAGGAAATAGTTCTTTTGAACTATGTCACTGTGGTAGCTTGAGTGTTATTGGCCCCCATAATCTCACAGGGAGTAGCACTTTGTTGGAGTGGGTATGGCCTTGTTAGAGAAAGTGTGTCATTGTGGGGGCAGGTTTTGAAGTTTCCTATGTTTGGGTACCACCCAGTCTCTCAGTGGACTTCCTGTCGCCTCCAAGATGAAGGATTCTTAGCTTCTATTCCAGTACCATGTCTGCCTGTATGCCACCATGTTCCCCATCATGATGATAATGACTGAACCTCTGAAACTGTGAGCCACCCCAATTAAATGTTTTGCTTCTAAGAGTTGTCGTTGTCATGATGTCTCTTGGTAACTATAGAAACCCCAACTAAGACAACCATATTTGTAAAAATAAGACAGCAGAAAACAGAAGAAACTGGGAGCTACCAAACTAGCAGCTCTCCAACCTATGAATGCCACATGGGGTGGGGGCAATAGAGAAGCAATCAGAAAATTTGTCACCTGCAAGACACTCAATGGTTATGTGCTTAGGTCCAGTTCCCTTGACCCTTTTGCTTTCAAATACCTTCCTTATATTTTTTAGGGATTTTGGTGGTCAAACCAAAATATCATGTGCTACAGCTAGGCTTAGGCACTAATGGTGATGGGCAGCCCGTCTGTAGTCACTTCCTAGACAAAAGTTAGTCTTCTCAGACATCGGAAGGAAGTGTTCACTCACACTATAGAAGTGGTTTCCCAACGTGTCACCTCAACAGCTTAGAGCAAGTCAGGACAAACCTTGCCTTACGTTAGAAAAGGTCACCCAAAGAAGCAGCTCTCACCTCAAAGGAATAAAAGAGCTTCTTTATTCAAGTATCAAATATGAGTGACAATGTCCCAGAAATACAGATTTAGGTCTTCCCCAAATACCGTGTTCCAATGAGGTCCAATACCATGACTTTGTTACAGAAACACACTGATGGGTGCACCAGGAAGGCCGTTCCAGCAAGATGGAAGAGAGCTCTGCTACGGGACTTGCAAGGCACCCAAGAGCACCCTTAGTCCTTTGACTGGGGGAAAGCTAGGGTTTTGTGGAGCTAATACAATCCAAAAAGTTTTATCTGTTTGTCGCAGGATGTTAGGTCTGCCACAAATGTGAGTAAGAAATAGCTATTTAGTGGGTAAAAAAAAAAAAATAGGCCAAGATAAATTATAATTGGACTCTGGACCTATAACATTCTGCCATCCCTACATCTACATCACCAGAGTTCCAGGGAGTCTGCCAGCCTTTGAAAACAGTTTCCTTCCAAGAATCCTCATGCGCAAAATCAATCTTAGGAAGAATTAGATAGTCAAGAAGTATATCAGAATACATATCATGGTATTCTTGCTGCTTCGATACCATGTTAATTTTAGTGTGAAGTGGACATGAAAAGAACTTGATTGTTTTTAGTACTTGGAGTCTGATTGTTCCCAGACTTCTGGGCTGGAAGTTGCCATCAGTCCATTGTCTTCCCAATGGGATAAAAGCAAAGGGAACCTACTTCTACTTCCCTTGTTTCTCAAGCTCGTCTTATACCACATGCAAGTCTGAAGAATACACTTGCCAGCGTGGAAACCAAAGACCAATTCCTAGGACAGACAAAACGAGACCTCTTACAAACTGGGGACCTGGGGACAATGACCTCTATGACCTCTAGCTGATGGCCCTTTCTGGAAAGTCCAAGCCACCTCCCTAGGCCATAGCTCATATCTATACAAATGTGTACCTGAAGACATTTGATACTCACACTGGGGACATAGATGCACACATGTACACCCTCATACACACATTCACTCACTCACTCATTCATTTCAGGAGGACCATTAATTCACTTCTTTCCTACCAAACATTGTGACAGAGCTTCCCATTTTTCTCTCTCTGTCTCCCCAGCCTCTCTCCCTGGCTGCCCCCCTGCCTAGCCCCCAGTTTTATTAGTATTATTATTCTCTTAAGTGGCACATGTACTACCACTTCCTGCTTCATCAGGCCCCGCCGAAAGCGACGGAAGCTCGCTCTCCTCACGGTGACATCTGTCTTGGTGGCAGCCTCCTCAGGCGGTTCTCTTGGCAGCCTCCACGCTGCCACCAGGCCTGTCGGGTGGCTCAGCAGCTGACGGGCTGTCACAGCCGCCTCATCTCGGGGGCTGCCATCTTCTTTTGATTACCTTTTATCCAGAACTATTTGCGGCTTTAATCACTTGGTGGACAAAGTCCCTGCAAGGCCCCCATGGCAGCCGCCTATGAAGACAGGTAGGAAAGAGATCCAATCCCTACGTGACTTGGCTTTGAGGTGTAAATGGAAGCTTGGCTGGCCCATGCCATGCAATGCAGCAGCGGGTGTAGACTGTCAGTTTCCAGATCCTCTCTCCTGCTCGGAAGCCACCCCACCAACAGCAAGTTCCGTGTCAATTAGTTTACTCCCCAGCCCACTCGGTATGTGGTGTTTCCAGGGCTCAGACGAGTTCGCCCTTCCTTAGCTGGGCAGGAGCACTCATTAAAGCAGACCCCTCTCTCCCCCAGACAGAAAAATCTCTCTTTGCTTTTGTGCACCTCCTGATGACACAATTCACACTGCACCTCCTCCCCGCCTCCCAGGGCGGACAGAAGCGATGACAGGGTTAAATTGTTAATCGAGGTTTCGTGAGGTCTGCCAGAGCCGAGTCTCCAACACTTACATCTGTTCAACAATTATTACAGCATTTTTGTCATAAAAAATTCAACACCCTGAGTGTCGAGCGAGCAAAACCTGAAAATTTATTCAGTGAATAGAATAGCTAATTTCTCAGAGGAAATGCAAGGGGGAAATTACAGATCTTACTTAAATTCCAGACACCAGAGTGCGTGCATCTGATGCCCTCCTTGGGATGGTTTTGTGGGTTTTTTTTTTTTTTTGTCACAATAATGGACCAAAGTAGGACTTGCCATCCACCAGGAACAGTGGTGACTCTCAGTGCATGAGCTGATCTTAGAACAAGTTCCAGATGAAGAGATGGGTGGGTGCACCCATCGATGCCGGGCATCTCCAAAGCACCTCTCCCCTAGGTAAATCCACAATGATAAGGAGAGGATAGCAGCTCCCATGGGAGTTGCTGATTGGTTTGGGTTTTGGCCACACCCTTATCGCAATTTTCCCCTTGCATTTCTTTAAAAGGAGTAAGTGGTTAAAAACTGAAGAGGCTGGGAAAGGGCCCTAAGAGCCCTGGGAATCTTTAAACCCTTTAATGTATTCTAATGCTGTTTGATGCTCACGGGGGCAGCTTTAGAGCTTGCTTCTCTGCTCCGTAAGGGTCCAGAATATGGATTTTATGCTAAAACTAAAGCTGTCTAGTTAGGATGCCAGTGGAGTGAAACAATATGCTACAGGCACTTGTCACTATTCTTCAGGGCCGGAGTCTGACTTTCTTCTCCTAGGTGTTTGCTGCTGCAAGCATCCTTGTGAACGGGGGAGCAGGCGTGTCCTGCACAGTCACTATGGTGGCACCGTCGATGTGATGTGAAGTTTCAGAGGGCCCACTCCAGACAGGGCCATTGCCACCATCTCTGTAACTCCTCCTGGACTTCTAATGCTTGTCCCTTGGACAAGATGGCCCGGTCGGTCCGCCATGCAAAGGCTCAGCTCTCCCCACTTTCTCAGGGAAGAATCTGTCACTGTCACAAGAAGCACCTGCTGTTTTCAACACGGTGAGCACCTCAGTTCTCCCGTTCTGGGGTGGGGGGATTTTTCTAGTCTTCTCTGGCTTCCCACCCTTCTCAAAGGCACAGTGTGGCTCCGGAGGAGTCCACGGAGGGTGTAACTCACAGTGTCCAGACAGTCATGGCTCACCAGGCCCAGGCAAATGGCGGTGATGTTATGAGGCAGCCCCTCCTCTACAGCCCTGCCTGGAGCACAGAGCTCCCAGGAGATGGAAGAAGGCCTCACCTGGCTCCCAGCCCAAGCTTCTCTTGCAGTCATAGCCCCCTCCCCTGGCTCTAGTGTCACAGCCCAGGTGCTACCTCTGGCTCCGTCATATGGTGAGACCTCCTGGTGGGTCAGCTTGCTACACAGCCCTCCTGTCTGGCATCCCCGACACACACACACACACACACACACACACACACACACACACACACATTGCATCTGTCCCAAGGCTGGAGAACCATAAGGAGGAACTTAGAGCTATAAAGCTTATTAGGGAGAACAGGAAGTGAGTTTCCCGAGCCCTGGGACAATCCTAAAATTGCTGAAGACCTTCACATCAAAGAAACTTCTGGGCTACTGCACAGGGCCATGTTCCAGGCTCTTGCCAATCATCCTGGTTCATTTGTAGAGCCCTCCTCCCCCCCCCCCGTAAAGCGTGTTTTGTCAGCCCTTTTCCCAGCTAAGGACTCAAGGGCCAAGGCCAAGCCAAAGGCCAATCTGCCTTGGATCACTTCTGCCTGCGTAGGGCCACCTTGTCACAGAGGTGGCTTTCTGGCTGGGAAATAGTTCAGCATGTGATGCCCTATGGAAAAGGCAAAAGAAAGCCAACTATGGAGTTGTGTGCCTATTTATTATTTAGAGGCAAGTGACCAGACAGAAAAGAACAGGAAGTCAGCTGACTGGTATAGTATGAATTCTAATTGGTTAATGATAAAAACCTGGAGTCAGATATCGCGGTAAACACTGAAAGATCAGAGAAGCAAAGGAGCCAGCCACTAGAGACATTTTACCTGTATGGAATCCTCAGACCAAAGTGGGCAAGATCCTGTCTCTACAAATCCTCAGACTCAATGGGACGAGATACTGTGTCCACACGCCTTATATTCCTGTTTCCACCTCCTTAGTGCTGTGATTAAAGGTGGGTGCTACCTCTGCCTGGTCTCTGTGGTTAACTAGTGGCTAGCTCCCCTCTCTGATCTCCAGGCAAGCTTTACTTGTAAGAACACAAACAACATATCACCACAGACTGGGGAGAACGTTGCTGTCTGTGATGTGTTCATTTTCGACTCAACTGAATTTTGAATCATCTCAGGGATTTACAGTGTGACTGAGCTGTTTCTGGGTTGGTCTGAGGAGGGGAAGACCCACTGTCCATGTGAGTGGCACCATCCCATGTTCTGTGGTTTGGGGCAGAGGGAAAAGAAAAAAAGAAAGAAGTAAGCTAAGCACCATGACTCATCTCATCTACTTCCTGACTACAAAGGTCGCGATGACTTCCCATGCTGCGTGATGGACTGCGTCCTTCAACTGCAGGGCAACAAACCTGTGCCGTCTTTCAGCTCTTCAGTCACTACAAAGAGTGGAGTAATGAATGTAACATCCAAAGCATGGTTCCAAAAGATGTCCCCTTGTCCTCTTGACCCTCGGACCTGTGATTTTCCTGATGTCCCCAAGTGGTTTTGGCCAATCATGATGAAGATGGTGTTAGCACTGGAACCTCACCCTGGTCATGATTTTACTCTTTTATTAACTTATCTGCCAACACCCAGAAACTCTCTTTCTCTATCACCAGTTGGAACGTCTCTATCCATAGGAGGTATTAAAGCCACTTTATATCTTCTCTGTCTCTATGCAAGGCACTCCAGGCCTCAACATCAGCACCAATGGTGTGATGTAATAGTCAGTTTGGCTGTGTAACAAACAATACTAGTTGAAAGCAAGACATGTTTATTACATCACAATTTCATAGATGGTACTACTTAACAGAACCTCTGTTTTGGAGTCCTTCAGGAAGTCTCCAAGGGTGACAGTGTGGAATGGAGAAAAATCTTCCAGGCTGGTTGATGTAGTTCTGGGAGGGTAGGTTTTATTGTTGTTAGTTGGTTGGTTTGTTTTGGGGTTTTGTTGCTATTTTTTCCTGACCTTTGTCTAACAGCCTCAAGCCTCTCCTGGATATCAGCTGAAGGTCATTCCCATGTCCTGGCATCATGGCTTCTTCATGACATAGTTCACAACATAGCAGTTGATTCTGTGAGGGTGTCTGGCGCTAGTGAGGCTCACCTCTGAGTGTGTCTGTGAGGGTGTCGGGCATTAGTGAGGGTCACCTCTGAGTGTGTCTGTGAGGGTGTCTTCATAGAGGTTTAACTTGAGTAGAGAAACTTTCCCTGAACTTTAATAACAATAACAACTTGGCGCATTGACCTTCAGTGGGCCTCCAGATTGACATGAAGGGAGAAGGGTTACTTTTTAAATAGCAAAACCTAGGGGCTGGAGAGAGGGCTCAGAGGCTAAGAGTACTAGTTCTTGCAGAGCCAGACCTGGGTTTGGTTCCCATCACCCACATGCTGGTCCACAGCCATCTATCCTCCAGTTCCAGGGGAATACAATGCCTCTTCTGGACTCCACCATCACCAGGCATACCCTGCGGTGACATACATTCAATGAAGTCAAAACATATACCTGTACATAAAGAATAAATTTTAAAAAAAAAACCTAAAAATCATTTAAGCTGGTCCTTGGTCAAAAAATGCTAAAGACAAAGCAAATAAAGACATATCCAAGGAAGTACAAGACACTGTTAACAGCCTGGTGTGTTGGACACACTTATAATCCCAGCACTTGGAAAGCTGAGTCAGGAGTTGAGTCATGAGTTTGAGGCCAGCCTGGACTATACAGGAAACCTCTGTTTAAGAATAAATAGGATAGAACTGACCCTGTTGGCAGAGGTTCCAATGAAATAGCCCTGAGGATGTGAGGGTAGATAGCTGGCCACAGCCCCCTCTTCTGAAGGCAAGAGAAAGATGTCATCCCTGCCCCCTCCATCTTGATCCTGCCATCTGTGGTAGATGAGGGAGCTAACCTTCCCCCTTCCCAACTGCAACGCTTGGACCCTGTACCTCACTTGGGCAGTACAGTAGAGTTGACCTTGCTTGCGGAGGTGTGGGTGAGCCAGTCCTGATGTTGTGAATATAGGATAGTTGTCCCCATTACTCATGGGTCACGTGGTGGCATGGATAGGAGAGAGACACACACATCCCCCCCCATCAACACCTGAGGCAGGTAGAAGAACTGGCTTTGAGATCATAAGAGCAGGAAAGCTGTCCCTGCCCCTCATCAGCTGCAGCACTTGGGAGAGTGGTCCTTACGCCTCACTAGGGCAACACAGTGGATGTTTCTGAAGATGTAGGTGTAGGAGAACCAATCCTGAGGACCTGAAAAGAGAAGAACCCCCACCCCCAGCTCTTTACTACAAGGAGTGGACTAGCCAGAGCAATGAGGAGAGCTCACCTTGCTGGTGAGGACAAGGGAGAGCAGGCAGGCTGGCCAGCTACCTGCAGCTACCCAGACCCAGAATCAAGATTATAAGTTGACCATCCCAACATCCACCCCATCTGTGATCTGCTGGAGCACTGACAGGGGAGGGGGCTGCAGTGGTCCTGTGGACCCAGCGCTGCAGTATCTCTACAACACAGGGCAGCAACAGGATGTCCAGGAAGAGTTCTAGTGAAGGCCCACCACTGATGATGTAACAGAGACCAGGTCTTCAAACCAAACCAATAATTCTTTGGGATAAATGCCTGCAAGTAAACCTTGCATGGATAAAGTAGTTTACTGTGTGGTTCACTGTGTCACACTGTAGCTTCCAGGATAATATTTTACCCTTCTTCCTTGTTTTTCCTCTTAAATTTTATTTGTTTTATTGGGGGCAGAGAGATGGGTGGGATTCGGAGGACAATGTGAAAGACACAAAGAATAAAGAGAAGGTTAAAATAAGGAAATAGAGTTTCAAAAGTGTAAATGAGAAACATGCCCCAAAAGGGTATTTATTACAGGAAAAATTACAGAAGAAATTATACAATTCAAATATTTTACAGTACTGTTACATAATGATACAAGTATATGAGAAATGGTAAGAAATGAGTGATTTGTAACAGGATTTGTTTTAACCTAGCTGGTTCAAGTGATCTTAAATGGAACCTGAAAGAAATTATGAGAGAATGAATAATAGCTAACTCTTGCTAGGGACTTACAGTGTCCCAGACATTGTGCTACATACCTTATCCCCATTAGCTCCATCAATCCTTTGACCAGCATGCCCTTTTACAAGAACTGAGAAGTTAACATCTTTCACAACTCAAAAGACCAATAAATGGAAGCGTGGAGATTACGATTCAGGCAGCCTAAGTGTGCACCCTCCTTCATGTCCGAGAAAACCAAAGAAAATAACTGCATTGTAGAAGATTGTTAGCTAACAACAATGCAAAGAAAGCTTCCCAGGAGCTATGGAAGAAGTGAACAAATTGCAGCCTATAGGCTGTTTGTCCCATTTCTTGTTTGTGTCCATAATACTTTATCATAACGAAACTATACACAATTGTTTTTGCATGTGGATGACCATTTGCATTACCCCCTAAGAGAGAGATAGCAAGCAACAACACAGATTTTCTGGACATCAGAACTAAACATACCTTTTTATGATGTGGGATGCCCTTCTGTATGCTGTGAATATGTCTTAGTACCATTGGTTAATAAAGAAGTTGGTTTCTCCAAAAGCCAGGCAGAATAAAGCCAGGTGGAAAATTCAAGTATAGAGACAAGGAGAAAGAAGGTGGAGTCTGGGAGAAGCCAGCAGCAACCAAAGAAGCAAGATGTGAGGTAACAAGCCACAAGCCTTGAGGTAAAATATAGAATAATAGAAATCAGTTAATTTAAGTTGTAAGAGCTAATTAATAATAAGCCTGAGCTAATAGGTCAAACAATTTAAAATTAATATTAAGCCTTAGAGTGATTATTTGGGAACTGACAGGTGGGAGGGAAACCTCCAGCTATATTTTTATTTAGTTTTTACAGAAAGAAAAAGTTAATTGATTTCTGGCTTAGAAATAGATGAAATGGCATAAGATGTTTCACTTGAAGAAAACTGAAGGTGTGAATGAGAGCAAGGTCCCCAGTGCAAGTCATCGGGCATGGCCAAGGACAAAAGAGAATAGCTGGTCAAACAAATAGAAAAGAAACAGAGCTGGAAACATTGAGTGTGTTCCTCAAAAGGAGCCAAGTTATTCCAACCAAGTACACATAACAAAAATCCCCATTTCCTAAAGAAGTTGACTATTAAACAGTTTTTAATCTCTGAGGGTAATTTTTCTGTCATTTTGGGAGAGAGCAGTTATTTATAAGAGGAAACAAAATTGTGGCTGTTATGAAACTTCAAAGTTTGTTATCTCTAAAGTAAGGGAGAACCTATTGCATGTGAGAAGTTAATGGATTGGCTCAAGAATTTTATACCCAGCCAAGTGGTCATACAAATGGGAAAAGAAAAACATTATGAAATGTAAAAATGTATACTACCATAATATTCCTTGTTGCAAATGTAGTTTGTAGGTACACTCACAATGACTAGTTAATCAAAATAAATTATTCATGACAAATAAACAATAATTTAAAGACAAATACTGGTGAATATAGGTCACGAGTACTAAATCTATAGAGTCAAGTCTAAATCAATTCAGTAGGGATAGAAAATACATAAAAATTAGAACATATTGAAATAAAAGATGCAATTTAAAAATAATAAACCATTTCAAGGAAAGCAAAATAAATATAAGGACAAAAGAAGCTAAGCAAGAAATGCAATAAATTTTAAGATTAATTAATTACAACCACACATAATAGCATTAATAAATAAACATGAGAACTGGTATTTAGGAAGACACAATAAAATAGACAAACCATTATTAAATCCAAATTAAGAAACAAACAAATGAATAAATATGCAGGATTGAATGTGAGAAATTAGAGATAGTATCAGAAGAGACTTAGACATTAGAAAATTAGAGACGCATGGCCTTCCATGAAATCATCAGAAAATGTAATGAGTTCTATGATTTTCTGGGAAATTAAAATACCGAAATGAATGAATGTAAGGATTAGGAAACTTTAGCAAGCCAGTAGCTCTGGGAAATATGGAAAAAGAATCATCAATACACATATCTCCCAAAGAATATTATGGCAAATTATTGTGCTGATTCCACAAGGGTGCACTTGTTATTAGTGTCTGTGACTTGATACAGAGCATGGAAAGTCGTGAAAAGGTCCTCCATTCACACATACTGTACCCACATCAAAACCCACACTAGAGGATGTGTTCAAGCTTCATTTCCCTTGTTGCAATAAACACTATGAGCAAAAACAAGTGGGGAGGGCATATTTCATCCTACTCTTGCATGTCACACTCCTTCACTGAGGGAAGTCAGGACAAGAACCCAAGCCGGAGCTGAAGCAGAGGCCATGGAGGAATGCGCTTGCTGGCTCTTTCACTGACACCTGTGTAGCTAGTGTTTCTGCATGGCCCAGGCCCACCTGCCTACAGATGCCACTTCCCACAGTGGACTGGGTCCCCCTACACCAGTTCGCAATCAAGGCAATATTCCACATATCAACCTGATGGAGGTAACTCCTCAACTGAGGTTGTGTCACCTTGACAACTAAGATTAGCCGTCACATGACACAAAAACTGCTACATATGTAATTATTTTATTTATTCAATTTTATTGTTTTCTATTTTATTACTTCATATAATTAACTATAATTATCATTGTAATTAATTGCATATGTAATTTATTTGTGAAGAAACAGTTGGTAGCCTAAATCAAATGAATTTAAACACAAAAAAAAGAATTCAGGGTATTTTGCAGAAGTCTAGGGTGCTTAATATTGTTTAAAAAAAATCTATTAATTTGATCTATCACATCACAATAAGATACTAAAGTTAATTTTAAAATGTACATAAATGAGACCATATTCAAAGAAAATTCCATACATTCAGCAGCCATTCCCTGAAGCATATACGTTCTGATGCATTTGAAGACTAGCAGAACACTCCCTTCCTAGGCTAAAGATGGGTTCTCCAGCAACAGTGAACGTCCTTGGACTGATGGAAGCCACACACATTCTCACTTAAGTCAGAATGAGAGAGTGGACACTAGGTCTTGGCATTGCGCATTCAGACAATACTGGGAGCCAGGAACAATAAACATCAATTACACATAAACATAAAGGAGAAAGGGTTGCTCATTAGTTATTTATAACCACTCATTTCATAAATCATTAGCCAACAGCTCTGTTACATCAGAGGGAGTGGACCGATGGAAAAATCCACATAGCTTTAAGCCAATTCAATAAACTAACCAGGTACAGAACAAGCACTCAGGATGGAGTTGGATGCCCAGAGCCAAGTTAGTTAGCATAGGTCACACTGGAAGAACACAAACAAATGCAACATCCAAAAAATTGGAAAGTGTTTATCTTTTCTATCAAAACACAAAAATACCGGTTTTCTAATAGGCTACACAAATGAAAACTTCTTTAGTATTCCCTGTCAGCATGAAGCATCCTGTGAGTACATGTGTATATCCCATGGGTCCCTACTTACCTTTCTTGTTCACACTCAATGCTAGAGCATTTTCTATTTAAAACCTCCAAGTCATACTTTAACATGGAAAAGACAACCAGTCCCTTTTGTTTGGTTAATATTTACAGTGAACACAATTCCAGCTGAAATGTCTTTTTCTTTTTAATTTGGGTCAGGTAGCTGAAGTTAAGTGAAAAACCACTGTTGCTGTTGTTGATAATGATGATG
>NC_022009.1:41863345-41875112 GCF_000317375.1 Microtus ochrogaster | reverse complement strand
TGATGATGGTGATGATGTTGATGATGGTTATAGGAAGGGGGCTGGAAAGATAGTTCAGTGGTTAACAGCACTTGTTATTCTTCAAGAGAACAGAGATCAATTCCCAGCACCCATGATGGGAAGCTCACAGTCACCTGTAATTCCAGTTGACACACTCTTTTGGCCTCCTTGAACACTGCATTTGTGTGCTCATACCCACATCCAGACATCTACCCAAATAAATACTAAGTCCTTTTTTTAAGGTAAAGGGAAAATCCTGTGTATTGCATGTGATGAATTAGGATATACCACATTAATAACCACTCAAGGAGCGTGACAGCGCTTCATGCTAAACAGACTTGCCTGTGTGCTTAGGTTGAGGTGCAGCCCAGAGGCGGAAAGAACTTTTGTCTAGCCTTTTATTCATAATATTGTTAATAAATTTTCCAACCCTGCTTCATTATATTGGCTAATCCTGAAATTCATTTTGGCATTGGAGCCATGGATTCTTCTTTGTTCTGAGTTAAGCTCCCTAAAAGACTAGGGGCTCCCCTATTGATGGGAGCCATGTACAGAGGGTGCCTCCAACCTTGTATCCTTGGAGTTCAGGGTGACAGAGGCAGTGAATGGAAGTTGTTACTCAGAAAGTTGTTGCACCAGCTGCTGACTGACTACAGACTTCCTAGTCTCCTGAACTGTGAAGAAAAGTCTCTGGTTGTTCCTACATTTTGTTACAGCACCCCAAACTAACAATAGCAAAAAACGCTCAGCAGAAATCCTCAGTACATCTGGCCAGATAAAGTCTTAAAACTTTCTCATCAAACCCCACCATTGGTAAAATTAAAACACCATACAAAGGAACAGTTTGCGTGAAAATCAGTGAGGAACATTAATGGCTCAAAGACTTAAAGATATCCAACAGACTAAAACACACACACACATGAACATACACTAGAGGCAACATTCATAAATAAATACCTCGAAGTAAATTGCATGTGTAAGTGACCAAGTAAGTCAATTCCATTCTTTATTAATAGTTTTAAACAAATAATTAAAATTAAATTAGGAACTAAATTAAAAGTAATTAAGGATTTGAATTTTATCCATGACTATTTCAGAGCAAGAAAGCCATTGGTCACCAGTACTGGGCAGCCCACAGCCCCCAGGCTCCTGGGTAAAGCCTCCGCAAAGAGATCACAGGTACAGCTCAGCAGTCAGAAAAGATGTTCATTAATCAAGAATAGAATCAACTGAGCCAGACATGGTGGCATAAGCCTTTAATCTCTCACTTGGGAGGCAGAGGCAGGAGGATCTCTTGTGAGTTCAAGCCAACCTGGTCTTCAGAGCTAGTTCCAGGATAGCCAGAGTGGTTACACAAAGAAACCCTGTCTTGAAAAACCAATAAATAAATAAATAAATAAATAAATAAATACAAACAAATAAATAAATAAATGAAATCAACTTCCAGAAGGGAGAAAACCAAATATTCATTCATTTTTGTTGATTATTTCACTCCTAAAGAGGTAATTACTATGTAACATCTAATATTCAGTTAAAGACAAGTTTATAGAAATATTTACCATAATAAAATGTGTGGTTTAAACAAACAGAAATGGGGGCTGTAGAGCTGTCTCAGTGGTTAAGAGCTTTGGTTGCTGTGACTAAAACTGGAACTCAGACCCCAGCATCCACACTGAGCAGCTCACACTGCCTGGAGCTCCAGTCCAAAGGGAGAGCTGACTTTTCTGGCCTCTGCGGGCACAAACAAAGACACAAGTGCATAAAACTTTAACAGTAGCAAACGGGGCTGGGCAGTGGTGTCACATACCCTTAATCCTGGCACTTGGGAGGCAAAGGCAGGCAGATCTCTTGAATCTGAGGCTAGCCTGGTCTACAGATTGAGTTCTGGAACAACCAAGGCTACACAGCAAAACCCTGTTTTAAAAAATAAATAAGTAGGGCTGGAGAGCTGGCTCAGAGGGTAAGAGCATTGCCTGCTCTTCCAAAGGTCCTGAGTTCAATTCCCAGCAACCACATGGTGGCTCACAACCATCTGTAATGGGGTCTGGTGCCCTCTTCTGGCCTTCAAGCATATACACAGACAGAATATTGTATACATAATAAATAAATAAATAAATAAGTAAATAAATAAACAAACAATAAGACAACAAACGGGAATGGTAAAACGTCTAGCTCCGAGGCTCAAGTCATACCCAGGTACTGGCTGTGGCCTTCTTGGGCCAGAGACCTTGAAGGATAACTGTGGACCTTATTGACTGTCTGTGAACTTTCTGACAGTCAGTCACCAGGTCAGTGGCATGCATCAGATTGGAAGTTAGGGTGCCTTTTATTCAGTCCTTAGAGGATGGGGTAGTTTTTCTATTTCTTTAAGGAATGCCTTAAAAGGAGGACGCTAGTGAGTAGTAGCCTGACTTCTTCAGGGACTTAAGATTCAGTTAAAAACTTGTATCAAGTGTCTGCTGTGTCAGTTTCCAACGGTGGACATTTACCCTGGACTAGGAATAGGCTACCACAGAGATCCATTTGTGTGGAGGGAGGCTCTAAAAATGGTTGTTTTCCCTTCCCAGTCACCCAGGTGGCTCTGGGAGAGCTGGGCTGCATACCACTTAACGAGGGACCAGAGCTTCTGCCCAGCTGCCACCTGGATAAACTGTGCACTGGTCAGTGAGCGGACAAGGGTCTCCGTTGCAAACACCAAGACTGGAGCCTGTCATCACGAAGTCCAAATTCTTCTGCAGAAGAGCTGAAGAGAAGAGGAAGGGGTGTTGGAGGTACCTGTGTCCTGGTGGCTTGAAGCCACCCAGGGAAGTTCAATAAATTCTGACATTTTAAGAAAAAAAAATGTCTAGTAGTAAGGATAAATCATGTCCCTGAAATTACATGGGTCGATGGTTTTAAAAGTCATTTTGTACCCAAAATATTTAATGGTAAAATTGAATTGTTATGAGTACATCTTACACTGGAAAAAGAAGATGACTCGTGCGTGCGTGCGTGCATGTGTGCGTGTGTGTGTGAGTAGTGTGTGTGCTCACGGCCATAGAGCACAAAATAAAAGCCAGGTCTCGCCAGGAAGGCAGTTCCTCATCCTCACTGTCCCTAGGGTTGGTTCCAGGCACCCAGCAGGTGCTCATCGTATCCATGGGGAATGGTACAATGTTTTCATTTGAGGTGTAGGGATCCAGGGATTTCCAGTCATCTCTGGGTCATTTATGATGCCCAGTGCGCTGGACACACATTGGACATGCATACACTACTGCACTGTTCGGGACCCAGTGTTCATGTCAAGGATGGATGCTGCTGTGCCCCTCCTATTATCCTGTGCCACACTCTCTCCAGATATTTCTGCTCCCACTTTTTCCTGTCACTGACCGCCAACCTTTTCAATAGTATGGCATCTCCCAGATGCCCCATAAAGGAGTCTCTTTGTGAACCCCAGGACATAGGACACCCCACAGCGCATTGTTCTGTTACTGACTGTCCTATGTGACGACTCAGCCTCCACTTTATCTTCACCGGGCTCCTCCAGGCTACCCCAGGTCTTTCTTAGTGCTCCCTCCTGAGTTTGCAGCCACTGGCCATGTGCCGCCACCCCCTGCCCACAAACTGTGCTGGCCTGCTCACAGATCTTTATAAGACAAGCACAGTCCAGACGCCCACAGGAGCAAAGTCTCCAGAGCTGCGTGAAGTCTGACCCATTTTAGTGTCCCATGCCTGACTCTCAGCTTGGGGCATAGAACATTCCCCCAGAGACACTTGTGGGAAGGAAGAGAATGCATGGAGGACCAGGAGAAAAGCCAAAGATAGAGGTAGAGAGAGCTAACAGTAGCATTGCCTTCAGAGAGACTGTGTGCTACCCACTGAGCTTCCCCACTCCCGCATTTAGACAAGGCTGGGAAGTCTGCACCTCAAAGGCACCCAGTGCATTGTGCCTGGCCTCCTCATATCTAGGGCTCACGGAGTGACCCACAAAATCATCACCTCCTCACTGACTTCTGCTTCCCAGGCAAACCTTCTGACAAAGAGACAAAGTGAACAACCCCACACAAAGAGGCTTTGCATAACACATCAGACCTGGAACATGGGAGGTGGCTCAAAGAATACCCACCTCTCCCTACCCATGGAGATGTAGCCTTAGCTTGAATTTGCACCGAGGTAGGCAGAGAAGGGGCAGTCATTGTCAGCAGGCTGTGACAATGGTCTAATCCCATTTAGGGACACTCTGCGCAATGACTTATGGATAATGAGTGTTTTAAAACCCTCCGGTCATTCGCTGGCACAAGGCTTTTTACAGCGGTGAGAAGGAGCCAATTGACAGAGGTGATCTCGCCACTCAGGAGCTCTTACCGGCGACTCCTTGGACATAAATTCTGCCACACTCTATTAACAAACACAGCTGAAAATTGGTGTCTCTGCTTTCCATGTGGCCTCGCAGAAACAAGAGCAGTAACAGGGTGATCGATACTTCCTGTTTGCTACAGGACCTGAGGTAAGTGAAAGTGGTTATAAGATTTCCATTTATTGAATATTATGTCAATAGGTTCCTATTCAGAGAATCATAAAACAAGTTATAGGCAGTGTCAGACTGGCTTATCCACAGGAAGGGCATGCTACGTATCTCACTTTTTAAAAGCCTACAGCCTTTATCTAAAGTAATCCATTCACATTGACCCTGGCAGGTGTCAAGACACATGATGTCCTGAGAAACAGACAGGCCTGGGACTTCAGGATGCAAAGCAAGAGACTTGCTTCCTGACCTGAGTGCTGAGGGAAGTGTGAGGTGCACATGTTCCAGGTGTGGGGGTGCAAGCTTGCCTTGCTGTGCGTTACACACACACAGAGACACACACACACACACACATACACACACAAATGCTGCAGCAAGCAAGAAATGGCTAAATTTACTAGATACGGAGGCCACATCTCTGTACACTGAACCCAGCAGAAATTTGAAAACAAACAAACAAACTGGAATTTCAGTGATTAGCGTCTGAGGTCTTGCAGCCATAGCATGCAAACATGTGCAACGGGAATTAACAGGCACTCCCAGAAAATGGGCATTAATGATCGTGTGAGGGAAATCTTTTATTTTAGCACGGAGAATCAGCGTGGCGGTGGAGCTCAGTAAAGGGCACACAAACTTTCCAAGGCCTTGTCCTCCTTCTTATGAAATCGTCTGGGGACCTTAATCACTGGCTCCATGGAGACACTTCCTACAATACAAAAACAAAGGAGGACTGTTTAAGACAGACAGTAGTTTCCACAGGCTCTGCAGATGCAGAGCAGGGGCTGAAGGAGTCTGCCCATTGGGGGTCTTTAGAGAGACTGGAGTTTTAATTGGTTTGTCTTTTTGGAGTAGCTCACAGTCTTCCCCACGCAGCCCTCAACAGCAGAGACACATTGTGTGTGCCCTGTGCCGGCCATGGTCCTAGCAGCAGGGACAAGGAATGGCTTACACATCTGCCATCTAAGTCCTTCTAAGGGTTGGGGAATAAACATCCTGGCACCACAGGTCAGAGGTTTCAGCTCTAGACATCAAAGCCCTCATCTGCGGTGGTAAAGTGGTAGGATAGTCAAGAGCCTTGGGGCCATGCCTCTACCAAGTCCTGTGTCCCTGGTCCAGGAGTTTGACTGCTCTTGTGTTTTCCTGTCATCCTCCTTCTGAATGAAGAAAACGGTCATGCTTAGGGACACGATGAGAATTAAGCCAGTGGACTGATGGATGGGTATCAAGGTCACAGTGTGTGGTAGCCACCTGTGGGGCAGACACTGGAGATTGGCCAGACACGATCACACCAGCACCTCCGTGTGGCCCAGGTGATCTATGAGGAGAGAGGGTAGTAGAGTCTTCTCTACTGGGATTTGGGTGTCTCGGGAGTCTCTGACCCATTTCTTTTGTACACTCTACCTGGTGACTGTGGACTGGTTGGTCTGTCCCTGTCACTGCTGTGTTCAACAAGCCCCTCTCATGTCAAATTTCCCAAATGGCAGCTGGAGAAGCCTGGTGTTTCAAAACCGATCCCAGCCACCTCTGATTTCGGTGTTTTTTGATGTTTGAACTAGACTTCAGACTTGGAGTCGAACTGGGATAGGTTTAGACTTCAAGGGTTATTGAGAGAGGTAAGTGTATTTTGTAGGCAGGAAAGCCGTGATGGGGGAGCAGAGGGTAGGCTATTGCAGGCTAAGTTCTATCCCCTCAGGTCCCTATGTTTAGGATCTGATTCCCAGTCCCTTAGATTGTGAGCCTAAAACTTCCTCTGCAAGGTGATTCAGTTAGGATGTCACGAGGGTAGGCTCTGAGTCATAACTTGGCCTCTTTATAAGAGAGGATTGAGGCACAGATACACCAGAGGGTGATGAGAGGAAAACACATGAGAGGGACATCTCGAAGAAACCAACCCTGCCTACGCCTTAGCCTTCCACCTCCAGCCCCAGGACTGTGGAGAAGCACAGAGGGCTTCTCCCTGATGAGGGTTTGACTGACTGGTTTCTTTGCTTTTGTTTTTGTGGTTGTTATAACTTTATGATGGAGGAAAAGGTGATAAGCTGGGTAGAAATTAAACTTTCGATTTCGAACTTTCTCTTTTTCTGGATTAGAATGGGCTGTCCACTCCTATCCTGTGAAGTTGAACAGATTGAAAGACACTTCTGGGCCTGCTGTGTAACTGAGCTGGGCCTATGGCAGACTAGGCAGAGTGAGCTGATTTTCTGTCTAAGGACATGCCCTGTCTGGAAGTCTCTGAGGGTTGTTAGCAAGCCTGCTGTTTAAGCCACCTGCAGGGACTCAGTTCATGATGGTAGCTATACAGAGTTTTGAAAAACTCCCCTAGCCTTTTCCCCCTGGGACCTGGCTAAGAAGTTCAGGTCGCTGCCAGATAGTGTGACAACCCTGGGTGAGCAGAAGAGCTGAGAGAAGCTTCCTGCCTGACTTCTGTCCTTGCTCACCCAGGGGCCCTGACTGCCCCGCTGACTCTCAGCACCCTCCCCTGAAGATGAATGACTGGATACCATCCCCCATTAGAGGTTTCCAGCAACATCTTTCTGGTAATAACAACAATGACAAACACCCTGCATGTGGGCCTTTTCTGCAATGAAATGGTTTAATTAAATAAGGAAACGACAGGACACGAGGAGAATATGGATTCCATGTTCTGATGGCTGTGGGGAGGTGGGGGAGACGGAACTCAGACCGGAAATGACAGCCAGGGGTCCTCAAACAGCTGGAGAACAAAGATACAGCACAGTTGAAAAGTTGTATAAACGTCTTTAAAGAGTGTGTTCCAGAAGGCGCTTATACAGTGTTCCCTGCAACAGGAAAGGGCTGTGTCCCCAGTGCTCTGTGTTGCCTCGAACTTGAGAGAAAGTAGTGATAGAACGCGGGCACCCTTCCCAGATTTTGTCAAGGGCATTTGCTGTACGAATTCAACTTTGCGAGCTCCCAGACCTGGCATTTGGTGAAGAGCCTCAGAGAGAGTTTGGAACGAGAGGCAGGAAGAAGAGAGGACTGGAGAGCTGGGAGTTGGTTTGGGGGCGGGGGGGGGAGGGGGTAGCTTGGAAGAGATGCTCGGAGGGAGACAGTCCAAGTGTTGTGAGGCGGGTCTGAGGCGCACACTTTGCATCCCATTTTCAATCTATGCTGAGAAGCCCAGAGAGGCGGGTTAAGTCATTTACAGGGTGATTAATTTTCTTGTGAGGGCTATAGGCCTATTCCCGAAGGCCTCAAGTAATTCAAAACTAGCACAATTCACGATTAATTCTCGGGAGGAGGAAATGTAAAGTAGGGTTTCCGTTAGCACGGAGACCGTGCATAAACTGAGACGATTAATATATTATAGATCACAACCTCTCATCACCCCACACGGACGGTGCGGTCAAGAGCACTGTGGAGCAGACCCAAAGACGGACTGTCCGTTGTTCAGGGGATCTGAAGACACCGTGCTCAATGACAGGCCACTCCCGCTGGGAATGTATCCTATGTTCCAACCCCAGGAGGACTTTTCTAAGGCAGTCCCACAAATGTCCACCCCCTCACCTCCAATATTCTCTGAAGGCTGTCCACCTGTGATGAGACGGGGCAACTTAGAGGCAGGAAGGTCCAGCTCCAGCTTCAGAAAGCCATGAGTACAAGTTCTCTATACCTGACCAGGTCCTTGCCACCATGGCCATTTGTTTTGTTGGGTTCTGTTTTTCTCATGAGTGCTGAGGACCAAACTCGGGTCCTTGTACAAGCAAGGCAAGAGTTTCACCCACCAATCGATCACCCCAGTCCCATGTCTACCCAGTCCACAGACACACTTTCTTACTTTCTCCCCTTTGGTTTTCTGAGGCATAGTCTCACTTTATAGCTCAGGCTGGCTTAACACTTCCTATAGAAACCAGGCTGTCCTTTAAATTCATGGCAATCTTCCTGCTTCCGCCTCCCAAGTGCTAGGATTACAGGTGTGTGCCAGCCACCAAACCCAGCTTTTCCTGTTTAGTTTCTACTCCAATTTGTTTCTTTGAGGCAGGACCAGGCAAGGCTCTGCCATCCTTGTGACTCTCTAGTCACAGGACAAAGCTGGGATTAAGACCAGAATCACCCCTGTGTGACCAGTCAGCTCGGATACCCCTTGTGGATGCGTTAGCATCTCACTGATGGTGGGACACTGTCCATTGTAAAAATAGGCACATCGTGTCTTACTCGGGATTCAAAAGAATATTTGTGATACAGCCTGACCTCTGACACTAGTGATTTATTGCATGGCCCCTCTTTTCGTTAATGCAGTTTAT
Source organism: Microtus ochrogaster (assembly GCF_000317375.1). Classification (NCBI taxonomy): domain Eukaryota; kingdom Metazoa; phylum Chordata; class Mammalia; order Rodentia; family Cricetidae; genus Microtus; species Microtus ochrogaster. Next base: position 41,866,346 of record NC_022009.1, on the reverse strand, counting down.
ACAAGCCAAACAAATTATATGCAAATGATATAGAGAACATGTTTGCCCTCAAGGCCCCTGACTATCAGGGAATAGACACATACATTCAGGGAGAGCCTCCTTTTGACTCAAGTAAGCTCGACAATAACAGTCCCCTGAACTGGGTTCCCAGGTATTCCTGGGACTACCTGAAATTTTGGGCTTTGGAAGCCACTTGCTAGAAGGTACCCTGCTATAGGAAGGCAGAAAGGTACCCTTCCTCAGAGAAACCAAGTTAAGGTTTCCTGTTTCTGCTGCTAACGGGATCATATCTCCCAACTAAGATGGCCTTGCTCCTATCTGCCTCCACCTGGCGATGCCACCCATTCAACAGATGCCAGTCCTCAGCTTGGAAGGCCTCTTCCTGCGTGTGGGCTGGGTACTCTGTTTCTTGACATCATCCCACCAATCTGAAAGGCTGCTGGATGTTCCCAGCATGTCACAGCCCATGTGCCCTCAAGGACTACTGACAGCCCTCGGCTCAGATATCCTGTCCTGTCACAGATTCTTTGAGCCTCTACTTTCCTCCCTGCCACTTGAGCTGTCAAGACACCTTTGGTGTGACTGTCTTCCTTCCCTGCTGCTTCACCAAGCCTGGGGGGGTCTTAATTGGTGCATCATTTACACGCTCTCTCTTTTTGATTTCTTCAGTAACCTTTGAACTCTTTCCATGTGCTCTGCCTTGTATAAGCTTCTGCGCCCTGTGTGAGATGTGAGGTGGTTAGCAGAAGGGAACAAGAGAAAGATTGATGCCTCTTAAGACACTCTGAGTTGTCCAGGCTAAGCCAAATCCTCTCCTGGTTAGTCCTACACTGGTCTTCCAAAGGAGATTTCCTCATTACAAAGTTCATTAAATGGGAGGAGGGGAGGACAAAGACAAAAGGTCATTGAGGTGACACTTCTTGTGGCTTGAATATGGAATGTCTGCCGCAGGCTCAAGCGTCTGAACACTTGGTTACGAGCTGGTAGCACACTGGTCTAAAAGGCTATGGATCCTTTAAGAGGTTAATCTCCACCTGATGGAGGAAGTGAGTCACAGGGCTTGGGCCTTGAGATTTACAACCCGGTGGCACTTCCTCCTTACTATCCGGTTCCTGTTTCCCAGGAGTGTGAGGAAGTGAGCTGCACATCCCTGTCTCTGTGGAGCCCCTGCTGTCATGTCTTCTTCTCCAGGATAGACCGTGTCCCCTCAGACTGTGAACCAAAATGAACGCTTCTACAAGTTGTTTCTTGGCAGGTGTTTGGTCACAGCCACAAGAGAAGTGATGACTATGCGGATATGTGGGGAGATCTAATGGAGTCATGTGACCCAGAGGCCATGTTTGCATTGTATCACCTTGGGCTCCTTCATGAGATTCTAAATGAAAACAGGAAGAAAAGAAGAAAGGAAGAGATGAGGAAGGGGAGGAGGGAGGGAAAGAGAGAGGGAAAGGAAGGAAGGAATGAGAAGGGAAGGGAAGGAGGGAGGAAAGGAGGGCAAATGCCAGGGAAGGGTTAATACAAAGAGACTCAGCTCTCAAACCAGAGAGGAGAAACAGGAAATTGGAGAGGCTTCTGGTGAGCAGCTTCTAGACAGACTAAACCACATATTCTAATCCAGGTCTACTTGCTGAGACTTGACACTTTTAGTGGCCCCAGGTTATTGGTCAGGCCAGTGACCCTGAAACTTATGACAAACTTCTAGCAAGTGGCTTCCAAAGCCAAAAGTTCCAGGTAGTCCCAGGAATACCTGGGAACTCAGTTCAGAGGAATGTTATTGTTGAGCTTAGTTGTGTTAAAAGGAGGCTCTCCCTGAACATATGTGTCCATGATAGTCAGGGTCCTTGAGGGCAAACATGTTCTCTCTATTATCAAGCTCCCCTTGCATCAAAACATCCAAAATGTATTACACACATCACACATTGGCTGAATTCCTGAATGAATGAGAGGAGGTCTCCAGTCTAAATAAACTCAGGATGTTGACCCTGTGGTTAAGAAAATTACGATGTACATTTATATTAGTTAATATGTCTGAATGGCTCCTGACTGTCACACATAATGTAACAGTCCACATAACAGTCCAGAGAGGCAGCTGCCCTCATCTCCCTATGTTCCATGAGGGCTCTGAGTGTTGTGTGTGGCTGTACAGGTTAACACAGCATCATCTGCTCAAGAAAGGTGTGCTTAACTTTCTCCGTCCTAGACAGATGCTGTCCACATAGCACAGTGAGTCACGAGTACAGGTTACAGAGAAGCTAGAAGTGCAGACCTTGGCCTCAGAGAGTCCCAGTCTATGGAAGAGGTAGACCTAAGACAATGTCAGGTGATGCATCCTTGTAAAAAAACAAAAACAAAAGGAGGCCACAAAGAAGGTAATAAATGCCAGCACTCCTGCTATGGGACATCACAGAGATGCATTCTGAGGACTGTTGAAACCAGTGCTGTGGACACTGGAGGGGCAGGCATGGAGTGTGTGATGTTTACCATTGCAGGTGGTTCTGGCTTAATGACTTTGGCAAAAGTGAAGATTTCTACAAAATTCTCTTCTTTGATGTCTGCTGCCTTCCCTAGCTCATGGCACAAGACAGGACCAAGCAAGGCCACCATGATAGAGGAGGGCCTCAGGAGGCTTCACCCCTCCACAGGAGCTAAAGGCAGTTAACGTTGATGAGAACAGGAAAGTCACATTCTTCAGTAGAGTGGCCTCTGGGAAGTTGCCCTTGCTTAAGTGATAACCCCCAACCTAGCACCTGTGAAAGACCTAACTGAATGCCTCAGGCAGGAAACAAACTAAAAGGGACAGAGGCTTTAAGGGGAACTTCTTGGGAAGAAGTTGGGGGGGATAAGAGAAGACAATGGGGGGGGTAATGTGAGTATATATGTGTGTGTGTGCATGTGCAAGTATGTGTTTGTGTGTAGTGTGTATACATACATGTGAGTGCATGCATGTGTGCAGCTGTATGCATGTGTGTATATATTTATTAGTTTATATGCAAGTATGCAT
>NC_022009.1:41860743-41863016 GCF_000317375.1 Microtus ochrogaster | reverse complement strand
TATATTTGAGACAGGGTTTCTCTGTAGCTTTGGAGCCTGTCCTGTAACTCGCTCTGTAGACCAGGGCTGGCCTCGAACTCACAGATATCTGCCTGCCTCCGCCTCCCGAGTGCCTGGATTAAAGGCGTGCGCCACCATCACCCGGCGGATAACATGTTTATGTGACAAAATTATGAAAGAATAAATAAAAGTTTTTAAAAAGAATTCTCAAGTGACCTTCAAAACCCAGTATGACCTCTGATCTCCCCAGTTGCATCTTGTACCATTGTTCAAGGCACCAGCTTGACCCTGCACCCCTTCAGCAGCCCAGGCCACCCCTCTCATCACAGTGTCCAATGGCATACACCATACATGGAGACACGGTCCTGCCTTGGGGTGTGAGTGGGTATGTGCTGCTCCAAGACTCCCACACACTACTGTGTGGAAGCTCTGATCCAGGCATTTGCCATCCATGGAAACACCTTTGAACAAGCTTCTCCAAACTCTTGCTCATGCCAAACCTACTACATCCCACCAGGGGACAAAAGACACATGGCCACATCCAGAGTCTCGGGGCAGAAACTAAAGTACATGGGATAAAAGCTAGCTGACCATTGAGCTACACAGGGTCACCCTAGTCTTGCCCCGGGACCTCTGAGTACTCTGTCCTCTGTCCCCACAGCCTGGAAGGTTCTCTCTTCCTCTGCCCCTTTGCCACTCACCTCCATGCTCACCCGTGTCTCCCTTGAGCCTCAGATTTGGGTGGGTCCCTCTACACTAATGTTCTCAGAACACCCTGCAATTTCCCTTCAGTGCTTCCAGAGGATGGGTGGCTGCACATGTGTGATTATTCAATTACCGTCTGTCTTCCCATGAGGGAAGAGACCACATCTGTTCACGCTCATCATGGCCGCTTGGTAGGTCCACGCCTGAAAGTGTTCACCGCATGAGGTAACCCAGCAGGCGGTTCACTGAGTTGTCCCCAGCCAGATCTGCATAGAGCAAAACCAACAGTGGCAGAGCATGGAGCGTGAGATAGTATGTGCAGGGGTGTGGGTGGGTGGGGGGTGAGGGCCTGGAGAGGCTGCGGGGGTGTATTTCAGAGAAACAGAGGCCTGCTCCATCCAGTCACTCCTTCATCCACGCAAGCATTTGCCATCCTGTCGGACACTGCAGACATTACACCTCTTAGCAATTGTCTTAGAAGAGAGACTCTCTGAGTGAGGACAGCTCCAAAAGGCATGGTGGGGACAGAAAGGAGAAGTGTGGGAGATGTTGCCACAAATGTGGGAGACTTATTTTTTCATTTATAAATGATATATAAAACTACTCAGCTTCTATAGAAGAGAACACAAAAACTCACGGCCAGGGAGCAATTCAAAACAAGTAAGTTTTGAACCAGTAGCAGTGTTCTCAAGAGGAAGATCAGCCTCCATGGAAAGCTCCGGTGCCTTCAAGCGCTGGATTGAGAATCAAATGACCCCAGTACCAGGTAAGGGTCATCTCAGCACGATTGGGCCACTTGTTAGGAAAACCACCGAATACTCGATCTCTGCACAGCTGACTTCCATGCTGTCCGCCACCCTCTGAAAGGGGCATGGCTAAACTGACAAGGCATCCGAGCCCATGGAGAGCTCAGAGGCTCTTAGAGATTAGAGGAAAGACAGGGACTGGGAGCCAGGCACGTGTGGTAGACAGTCAGCAAGACAGGGATGAGGCACCTTGTTCAACCCAGCGCAACACCCGGGTCCTACGGAGGCAGGAGTCAGATTCAGGGATTCAGCTCTCACAACCAGTACACCATGGAAGTGAGGTGTCCCTCTGATGCTAGGTTGCAAAAAGACCACAGAACTCACTCTTTCTCTCTTCTTCTTCTTCTTCTTCTTCTTCTTCTTCTTCTTCTTCTTCTTCTTCTTCTTCTTCTTCTTCTTCTTCTTCTTCTTCTTCCTCTCTAACTCTCTCTCTCTCTCTCTCTCTCTCTCTCTCTCTCTCTCTCTCTCTCCTGTATTGTTTCTCTTTCTCTCCCTTCCTCCTCTTCCTCTCTCTCCTCTCCTTTTCTTCTCATTTTCCATCTCTCCTCTCTCTCTTTTTTGTCTTGGCTCTTACACACTCTGCCCTCTTCTTTCTCCACCTTCCTCTCTGCCATGTCCTCTCTCCTTCACTTTCTCTCCCTTTCTTCTCTTTGCCCCTCACCCCTCTTCATTCTCTTCCCCTCTCTCCTCTCTCTCCCTTCTCCTCTGTCTCTCCCTTCTCCTCTCTCTCTCCCTTCTCCTGCTCTCTCTCTCCCTTCTCCT
>NC_022009.1:41855897-41860174 GCF_000317375.1 Microtus ochrogaster | reverse complement strand
CCCTTCTCCTGCTCGCTCTCATCTTTTCTCCTCTCTCACATCTCCTCTCCCACTTCTTCTCTTTCATCTACTTTTCTCCTCTCCTTCCCTCTCTCTCTTCCTTTTGCCTTCTTTTTCCCTCTCTTTTTGCTCACCTCTCCTCTTGCGACCTGAGTTCATCAGCAGAAAACATTTGGGAGTGACCACCCTGGAGCAGAAACTAGTAACTACAAATAACTGAAGAAATTTACACGGCCACTTGAGCATGGTGGCCACATCACTTGCTCAGTGTACTCACGGAAAGGAAAGAAGAGGGTAGGGAAGGAGAGATGGAAGATGGTTAGTTAACCACTGGCCTGACATTTGGGACAAGTGTTTTGCTCTCCAGTCGCCCCCCAAAAAAAAACTGCACACGTAGTGGTATCTCTTATACTTTTTTATTTGATCAATCTGTGAGTATCTAAAAGATTATTTTAATTTTTATGTTTGTTGGTTTTTGCTTGTTATTATTATTTTTGAGACAGGATCTTATCTACCTAGGCTGGCCTGGAACTCCAAAGTCATTATGTTGATGTCGACTTTCAACTTCAGGTCCTCCTGCCTCCACCCCATGAGTGATGGGATGGCAGGAATGGACCCTCATGCCCAGTTCATACAATGCTGTGAATCAGCCCAGAGCTTCAAGGACACTGCCCAGGCACCTGAGCTACACCTCAGCCCATGAATACATCAGAGATTTTTAGAACTGGAACATGGACTTAAATCTTAGTCTTCCACATAATTCCATTTATTGCTAATTTTCAGAACTTCAATTTTGTCGATTAGAAGAATGGGTTCAAGCCAGGTGGTGGTGGCGCATGCCTTTGATCCTAGTACTCAGGAGACAGAAATTGGTAGATTTCTGTGAGTTCAAAAAAAGCCTGGTCTACAGAGTAAGTTCCAGGACAGACTCCAAAGCTACAAAATAAAAAAACAAACAAACAAAAAAACCATCTCAGAGAGAGAGGGAGAAAGAGGGGGAGAGGGGGAGGGAGGGGGAGAGGGGGAGAGAGAGAGAGAGAGAGAGAGAGAGAGAGAGAGAGAGAGAGAGAGAGGACTCATAGAACCTACCGTAGAAAGCTATAGTGTGGTTTAATTAGATAATATTTAATTATACACACAACTCCTGCTCACATGAACTCTATAAATCTTTCCTCTTTTCTTCAATCCTCCTCAAAACGCTAGAAGTGTGGACTGTAATGATAATGGCCTCATATAATCTCATCCCTTACAGCAATGGCAGCCTCTCCATAAACGCACATGACTTTTGCAGTGAACACTCAAGTTGACCAACGACACTGAGTTCAGGCTGAGCTGCCAGCTGTGTGGCCCTGGAAACACTGCCTACAGTTCTGACCTCAAGAAACCATAATAGTACATGTATTTATGTATGCATGTGTGTGCACGTACATGTATGTGTGTGTGTGTATGTGTTTGTTCCCCAATGAATGAGGACCCAAATAGGTTTCTAAAATAAATTTGGATAATTTGGCCATTTGAACAACCAAGTTGAACAGATTTTAATGGCATTTTAAGCCTTGCAAAATAAGGCTGCTAATGTAAATGCTGACAGACCCTCAACCATAACCAGACATCTATCGACACAGTAATAGCTTTAAGAGGGAGAGTAACCCACCTATTTACATTTTGAGTGCAAGCCTATTCCCTAGGCACAGGCACACTTGAATCAGATAAAAGACTCTGAAACCTGTGCAATCTGAGTGACAGGCATCATGGTGGCAGGAGGATGAACAGGGATCAGGCTTAAACACAACCATTAGAAATTGGTTCCCATTTAAAAATCAAATGTTGTCATCACGGAGTCTTGCTTGCTGGACAGTTAGACCTTTGTCTATTTTACATTTTTCGACATTGTCTGGAATGAGTGTGGCAAAGACGGTCCCCGACCAGGGAGCTGTGGAGGAGCAAACTAATGGACACTCAGTGCTGATTGCACTCCAAGGCCAGTGCGCAACACAAAGAAGGTGAGCTATCAATATTATTTGAAAGGGTGGAGGGGGAAGAGGATACCAGGCAAGAAGAACAGGAAGGAAAAAGAAAGGAAGATAGTTCAGAGCCATGTCGCAATTATGAAAGACGCTGAAAGATTATAGAAGATGGTCAGCTTCCTGCCTACAGATGGAGCTGAGAGTTCATCCATTTGAGAAAATTCTGCTCTAGGGTCTGGATTATCAGTCTCTTTAAGCACGGAGGGGTTAATGGTCCTTGCCTGACTCTTTTCCCTTTGAGTCTATGTGAGATGTTGGTGTTGTCAGTGGAGGACTAAAGATGCTGTAGACAGAGGTGGTACCCACCTCCACCCTCATGATTAGCATCCTTAACCAACACATGGAAAAGTCTCCCCAGCACCCCTTCTCCCCAGTCCATTCTTCACTGGCATCGCCACTGTCACCTCTAACCTGACACCTTCCACGACAAGTTCTGTCTCCTGCCCCTTCCATCATAGCTGCCTACAGGGATCCCAGCCTTCCGGGCCTTGGATATCAGAGAGCTGACACATTGCCGCGCCAGCTCTCTCAGCCAAGACGGGGGAAACTGAGTCTTATAGAAGTGGGATGCTGCATGCAAAGTTACCACACAGGAAGGGATTAGCTGAGCAGACCCTGGCAAAGGTGGGCACTTGGCTCTTCAGACATCGCTCTCTCGGGCACACAGCCCTTCCCAGATCCCAAGCCACATCCTGGCATCTCTGTACCAGCCTAAGCTCTGCCACTGTCTTGAGAAGTGTCATTCTGAATTCCAAATGTGCCAGCCTTATTACCACCACCAACAGACTTCATAATGATGCTGCCAATACCATCAATGGCATCTCTTAATGACACTTCATCAAGCGAGAGGATCCCGTAGCTGCCTCTGGCACTGCCGTTTGGCTGCTCTGCTTTATGGCAGGCTTAGAACACTCTCTGAATTAAGAGCACGAGGACAACAGGACAACAACAGCAATGGCAATAATAATAACATCTAACAGTGACTGAACATGGATCCTGGCCAGGTACCGTGTGGGGGAAGAATTGACCCAAATAGTTATGGCTTGAAGGGGTGTTCAACACATGTTTAAGTCTTGAACAGCATCACCCCCTCCTCAGTAGCTGCTATGTTGGGGTGCCTGGAAAGGGACAGATCCCACATACATCAGTTCTCAGTGCCTGGTTCAAATCACCATGGACTTTAGGCTCCATCCTCCCGGTTCACCAGGAATAAATATCATGGCATGTATAGACAGAGATGCTTGCTCAAGGATAACCAGCCAGTGGACCACTGCCAGGCAGAATCAGAAACTTGTCCATCGCTGTCCAGAGCATTGTTCCCGCCCTTGACTACATCAGCCAGGTACCTGCCCACCATGCTTAAGTGTCTGATGGTCAACCCTGGGAAGTATCAGGGACTAAGGTGGAGGAAAACAAAGCAAATCTTAGCTCCCAAGTCTGGAGTAAACATCAAGATGCTAGCACGTCTGGAAGCTGGTGTGAGTTAGTGGAGACACCATGCTGCAAGGAGCCTTTCCATGACTCTGTCTTTCTCAGCACTGAGGATCATGTGGGCTTGACAGGCTAACCTGGAAGGCAAACCAACAGTATCAAACAAGTTCTAAGAAGAGACGACAGTTGAGTGGTGGGCACTAACAGAATGAACCCCCAAATGCTAGGCCGTTTTCAATGCAGAATGCTTGAGGTGGCCAGCAGGCAGCACCATTGACATCTCCCAGAAGGGAGGAATGGTTAGGAAGGGATCTTCAGCCCGAGCCAGACAGGGAGCTGACTCCAGCAGATCTAGTACGGTGCTCACTTGCTCTGTGACCTTGGGATAAATCTCATGAACCTTCAGCATGAGCCAGTCTCTCTGTGTACAATGGGACATCACATTGATTACAAAGCTGATTCCTTGAAGGAAGCCAGTCACTAGGATGGTGGACACTGTAAAACATAGCCAGGATTCAGAGCTCAGCTCCACTATCTGCTAGCTGAGCCACCTTGGCAAAGCACCCAAGCTTACTGTGCTCCAGCTTTCTTATCTGTGCAATAAAGAATGACCTGGCAGGCAGTTGTGATGATGCAGGGAGTGGGCACTTAGAGCTCAAGGAAGGGAGCAAAGTGATGGCTTGAAGGGCATCTTGGCCTCAGTGTGTGACTGCTCTGCAGCTTAATTTGGGTTCTGTTGGTACCTAACCATGCAATTTCAATTGATAGAGGGTTTGATAGCAGAATTGTTAATAGGTAGACAGAGAGACTGACGGGACT
>NC_022009.1:41831568-41855090 GCF_000317375.1 Microtus ochrogaster | reverse complement strand
AGATAGATGATAGATAGACAGATAATAGACAGATAGATGATAGATAGAGATAGATAGATAGATAGATAGATAGATAGATAGATAGATAGATAGATAGGTGATAGAGAGAAAGAGAGAGTTGACGAATGGATGCACATACAGAATAGAATGATAGATGATAAAAAGACAGATGACAGAGTTTTGATGAGGAAAATATACAAACTGAGAATCGGTCACTTGCCTTTAAGCCTTGGAAATCCACTCAGAGAATGTTTCCTGTCAGCCCACCATTATGCAAGCTGACTGATGGATTGATGATTGATTGACATTCCTGTGGAACTGATGGCAGTACCTCCTGATCTCAGCAGATCTCATCTGAAAATGCTGTTTTAAGTTCTATCTCTGTGAAGACACCTACTGTCCTGCCGGTGACTTAATGATGAAAAGACCTTCCATGCGATTGTCACATTTCATCTAAATATGATCAGTGATAAGCATTAGTGGTTTGTACTTGTGACATGTACTGTGGCCCTTCAACACACATAGAACATGACACCATCCCATAGTGCATGGAAACCAATTCAACAAGTCTCTCTCAAAGACCTAACTGTGATGCATCAGACAATGAAACTGTTGGGGAGAGACCTTGGTACAGGCAGCGATTCTTCGGCCATAACCCCCAAAGCACAAGAAATAAAAATAAGAACAGACCAAAGAGCTTAGATCAAGCTAGAAAGTTTCCACATAGCAAAGGGAACAAGCGCAGCATGGAGAGAAGGAAGATGCCGGCTATTTATTCGACAGACGGCTGATGTCCAGAATACACAAGGAACTAAAAAAATAGATAAATAACAAAACAAGCAATCCAATTAAAGCTGAGCAACTGATCTGAATAGATGCTGCTCAAAAGAAGCAGTCCCCAAAGCCAGGGAACACAGTTTTGAAAATAAAAGCCTTGCACGCCTTTCTTCTGGCCAAGCTGGTCACTGTTGCAGTTCCTTTAAATTAGAATGTTGAGGGGGGGTGCCTTACAGTCTGAAGGAGAGACCATGGCAAAGGGGAGGAAGGAGATGGAGCGTCAATAGCTTGAAGGTTGTGGTTCACCGCTAGGTCCACCCCTCAGAATTTCAATTTCCACTCTCTGAGTGCACACTAATTTTGCACTTCCTCCATTTTGGTTTCTTCCCCCCACACTTTCCCCTTTTTGTTTTTTATTGAGACAGAACCTCCTGCATCCCAGGCTTGCCCAGAAGTTCACTCTGGCTATATAACTGAAGAGGATGTTCTCCTGAACTCCTCATCCTCCTGCCTCTGTCTCCAAACTACTGGGACGATGGTCATGGACCCCCACACAAGCTCTCACTCTTCCTCTCTGCAAAGATCTCTTTCTAAAAGATATTTTAATTAGCATGTATTAGTTATGGACATAAGTCAGTTCCAATAGGAAATTTTTATAAAGGGCTTTGATCAGTCACACACACCAGCCTTTAGCCCCTCTGATGGGGGTGGGGTGGAGATTCCTCGTCTCAGAAGAGTGACACGGCCTTTCTAGAGCCTGTCTCCACCTGACTGCGTGTGTTTTCCCTGAGCCATGACAGAGCAGTGCTTCCCGGAAGCAGCAGCTGGCTACTGCTTTTCTTTTCCAGGTTCCTAAACAGAGGCTCAGAGAGGAAACATCCGCTCCAAGTCACATGTTATCGTGCCACAGTGGACTCTCAGGCCTCCCATACTTCTAGCACAGCACAACAGCCAGGTCAAAGGTCAAAGGCATGAGTCACAGGTCAAAGGCCAAGGGTGTGAGTTACAGGTCCAAACCCCCATGCATCACCTAAAAGAAACACAGGGTCCTATCAGCAGAGGGCACAGAGGCTGCAGAGCCAGGCAGCACGCCCCAGGACTCCCACAGCCTGGTGTGTTGGGTGGCCTTTCTCTTCTTTCTTTCTGGTTTATGAAATGTTTAATAATGTCATATTACTGTGACCAATTTTAAATTTATTTTAAAATCCCATTCTCTCTCTTGCTTCACGGAATATCCAGTTTTACTTATATTCAAATAAGAAGTTAAGTATAGGAGCTCGTGAAATGGATCAGAGGCTAAAAACAGGTACTGGTCTTGCAGATGACCAGTGTGTGAATACCAACGTCTAGATGAGGAAGTTCACAAGTGTCTGTAACTCCAGCTCTAGGGAGATCCGATGCCTCTGGGTTCCAGGAGCATCTGAATTCATGCATATGCATCACACACACACACACACACACACACACACACACACACACACAATGTAGGATTCCTCTCTCTATGCTGTAAATACCATCAGTTAATAAAGAAACTGTCTTGGGCCTGTTCAGAGAATAGAGGTAGGTGGGGAAAACTAAACTGAATGCTGGGAAAAATAAGGGGGAGTTAGAGAGAAGCCATGTAGCCCCACTGGAGATGGACACGGGAACTTTAGCCACAACCATGTGATGATACACAGATTAATAGAAATGGGTTAAATTAGTATGTAAGAGTTAGCCAATAATAAGCTAAAGCTAATGGGCTAAGCAGTGATTTAATCAATGTAGTTTCTGTCTGGGCCAGAGTCTGGGCAGCAGGGAAATAAACAAGTGGGCTCCCTGCAATACACAATACACACACACACACACTTTAAAATAAATTTGTCTATCTGTTAGTTTGTTTTAATGGAGATGCTAAAGAAAGTCACTCAACTTTCCAGGTCAAAGTTCAAAGCATCAGTCATGTGCTGAGACCAAAGTCAGACCCTAAAAGGGCCACAAGGTTCAGACCATACCTATCCCCCTGACAATGGAGGTGGGATACAACCACTAGACAATTCAAGCAAAGAAAGGAAGATCCAGACCACTGCACACCTAAGTTCCCCTGAACCAGGTACAGGCTACCCTGTACCTCAGGCAGCATGGAACAACACTCCTGGCGAGCCACCTGCAGTGCTTCTACAGACAGGCCAGCCTCAGAGGCTAAGGGAGCCCAGAAGAACTGCTTCACAGTAAACCCCTCCTCAGACCCTTATCCTGAAGACAACCTTCTATTTATGCCCCCACGGCTCCCAAACTCTCCAAGTCCCATGCTCTAACAAGTTGTGACTTTGGAGTCTTTAAATGTTAGACCGTATAATGAAAAGGGCAGGAATGTGTTTCTAAATACCAATGAATTCCAGCAGGTTGGGTTGCCAGAAGGTTGGGCTCTCTCTCCGGTTCCTGCCCAGGCATTTGGGATTCAACATGATGTGAGCGTCTATGAGTAAAGGAAGCCATCCTTCACACACAGAGTTCTGAGACCTGCACGCTGCCGGGGACCGTGTGCTGTGATACATAGATGCCCTAGGACACCAAGAGACCACAGCTCCCCCCAACTGGCCTCCATAGATCAATCTAGGGGTAGCAAGTGGCCCAAGAGGACATTTAAAAGTAGTATCTGTGACCAGATTTTGAGGATATTTTATAGACGTTGATTTAACTCTTATCAAATGTGAAGAAGAAGAGATTTTACTCGGAGAAGAAACTGGGTTAAGGCCACGGTCTGTTTCACTCTGTAGTATCAACATGCGGTGAATTGTTTCCATCAGATTCTCATAGGGATGGTGGCTCTGTCCCTGCCTGGGGAGTTCTCTGGGTCCCTATACATCCTCTGGTAGACACTGCTGTATTATACTCTTCCCCTATTGGAGATCTTGGAATCTTGTATCTGTGTGTGTGATTATATCATCCCAATCCAAACGAGAAGCCAGCACTTGACCACAGGCCTTCAACACTAGGGATCCACACCTTGACTGACTGGCCTGTCACTCAGCATATCACAGACCATCCTGTGTAGGCCCCATAAGCCGACAAAGGCCAGCTGAGTATAGTGTGGGGCTGTGAGACAGAATTTCAGGCCTAGTGGCCATCTTAGGAGGCAAGGAAATCTGTAGTCACTCTGAGTCTCTCGTTCAGCCTATACACCCTTTGTGTACTTACTATGTGTGCTGGGCCTGCCAGGTGTTAGGCACTGTATTCAGGAACCTCGTGTTCTAGTCCAGAATCCAGCTGTGTAAACTTCCCTGAAGAGAAATGGGAACATCTGCTAGAAGCCCACGGAGCCCAAGGAGAGTGGTATTAGCCATCACTGCACAGGAATGATACAGAAATCAAGGTGTGGAGAGAGTTAAAGGGTACACCAAAGGAACGGGGGAGGCCTAGGGAAGGCTCTCTGGAGATGAGTCTCCTAACAAGAGATGCCACAGACTGACTCCTCAGACATCCAGCAAACTTTGCCAGGCCGTGTGTTGGAGGGAAGCGGCTCAGTAATGGCTCCAGCTTCGTCTGTGCTTTGAGCCGGGCAACTGCTCCACAGGCTTCACCGCTTAGCATTGCTTTCCAGAAATGGCCTTGGACACTTGTGCGGATCGAGGGCTCTAGAAATCCCTCCAGGTCTCCAACATCATGGCTCTTTGGATGGCAGCAACACTATCACTAGCTCCCAGGACCACAGCACGGAGAACACAGAATATGAGGACCAGGGTTGCAACGATGGAACCCAGCACATCTGGAAAAGGGCTCAAGGGCCCTTTTGCTGCTTCTACAGCCAGCCACAGAAGGACACAGCATTCTGTTTCCAGAGGCTGCAGCGAGATACCTGGGTCCCCTGAGGCCAGGACCTAACAGCACACTTTCCAAAAGCCTGACCTCTCAGGTCCCAGATCATCACCTCCGTCTCCTTCTAAAGGATTACCCAAGTTGCTAAGGTCCGCCAAAGGGCAAAGGAGATGAGCTTGATTCTATGCCCCTTTGGAAGGGGCCAGCGAATGTTTCTTTCCACTTTTATTCTATCACAGTCCTGGGAAGGGATCCTCAGGCTGTGGGTAGAAATGGTGCTATATAGACTTGGCCATTCACTTCTCCATTCTCCTAAGCCTTGGGTTCCCATTTGTGTAGTAAGGACACTAGCCTTCAGCTAACAAGACATGGGGTGTGGAGGGGGGTCCTCTGCATTGTCTTACACCCAGTTCACTCCACAGTTGGAGTTCCCTTGCTGTCTCTTCGTGGCAGCCAGGCATGAAGACACCAAGGACAGCGTGAGCTTCCTTGAGTCCTGTTGTAGAGAGGCAGAGCCGACACCCAGAGAGGACTCGGGATGCTCAGGCTGTGTGTGTGCCACAGTGTGTCAGGACAGTAGTCGGCTGTTTTATGAGAAGCCCAATTTCCCCATTCCAGGGCGAGCAGCCACTGCTCTATTCCAACTAACTAGACTGATTCAATTAACGGTGCTAAATACAGTTCCCACTTGAAAATAACTTCAGTTTACTGCTTCCACAAACCTCATTACATTTGATTAAACAAAATACATAGTAATAGAAAAAAAAAAGATGCTACAAACTTTTTGGCCATGGCCCATTGACTAGGGCCCTGAAGCACTCAGTGGGGAAGAGGAGAGATAAGTGTGAGTCTTCCCGAGTTACTCAGACCCAGTCTGCAAGCTCAGATGCAACTTCTGCAAGCTCTGGAGCCCTGCATTAAGAGCGGCAAAGAAGTTAACCGTGGGGCTCATTTCTGAGACTGGGGGGCTCACTTCTGAGGCCCCGAGGCCAGGGAATGAAAAAGAGGGTTACAGAGAGGTAAGTCTCCACGCTGGCCAGTAAACTTTCCCTTTGCCTTGAGCAATTTCTTGTCTTTTAATTATCTAACTGATAGAGAAAAGGATCCCACCTGCCAGCCTGTCTCCCTCCCAACACAGAGACCCAATGGCACAACGCCCCCCATGAAGATTTACTAGTTGAAGCCCTAACTCTGATATGGTTGTGTATGGCGACAAGATGATAAGGACACAGCCAGGACAAGGAGAGGTCACAGAGATGAGAGCAAACCCTACGGGACCAATTGTGTCCCTAAGGGAAGAAAGGGATGCAGGATGCCTCTGCTTCTTTCCATTCACGCATAGAAGAAAGGCCATGTGGGTACATAGCAAAAGGCAGCTTTCTGCAAACCAGAAAGAGGCCACACTAGAGACCAGACCCCTCACCCCTTGTCCATGGGCTACAGATCAATATCTGTGGACCAGTCCATGACCCCCACAACCCTGCAAACACATCATCCCACATTCCTGTCTCCTCTGTCGCTGACAGTTCTTCGCTGTCTACATCTCCCTCCTCCTCAGCTCCATCACTGAAGCAGACTCCTACTGGTCCCAAGGTCACCTGGGTTCACTTCTGCACTTGCTCTGTTACCATGGCAGTATGCCACAAGCTGGGTGGCTTAAGCCACAGCTTCTTAAACCGTGTGTCAAGACTCCATGTGGGAACCGAACGGATCATGAAATTTTTGGCAACAGCGAAAGGTTTCTGAACACACAACAGTGGAAAGTTAATTCAAAATCAAACACATGATACATCCAAGATGTTTCTAGCAGCGCTTGCTTGTCTTGTGTTGTGTTGTGTGACCCGTGCCTCGCATCACAGAAGGCATGAGACACCTCGGCTCCCACTCGTGACTGCTGGATGCTGTGAACCGCAGTGTTTTTACTGTGTATACCAAGTTTTATGCTCTTCTAGAAAGATAATGGTTTAATTACAGAAAATAAAGACATTTACTATTTTTCTACCATTATTCCTCAGCCTGGATCAATTATTATAGATTTGGATTATATTGTGATAGTGTTTTACCTGCATGTATGTCTGTGTACCATGTGTGTGTCTGGTGCCTACAGAGGCCGGAAGAGGGCATCAGATCTCCTGAAACAGAGAGTTGCGAGCCTTCGTGTGGGTATTGAGACTCAAACCCAAGTCTTCTGGGGGAGCAGGCAGTGCTTTTAGCTGTCTGAGACATCTGAGGGTGCACGTGATGAACTCTAGATACCTTGAAGATGCCCTTGCCCATTTCTGCATATCTGCCTCCACCCCTTTTCAGAGCCCAGAGCAAGACTCATCACCTGACTCATTTACATCCTGGTACACATTTCCAGGCTGGAGGAGGGGAAGCCAGCTAGGGAGCACCCCAAGGAACTCTGGAGAGTTGCCTCTGTGTCTCATGGGCTTTGATGATTTTAGCCATTTCCTCCCCTCCGCTAGGTTGTTTTAGATATGTATTTAATGTAGGTGTGTGTGTGCGCGTGCGCCACCATGTGGGTGCTGGAAATTGAAGCCAAGTCCTCTAAGAGCAGCCAGTGCTCTTAACGTCTGAGCCGTCTTTAAAGCCCCAGCAGCAATTATTTTAAAAAATGAGAGTTCTTTAAAAGGAAAGCAAAGGACGAGTTGCAGGAGGGGCTTCCAGCTTCAAGCCCATTACCAGACTTGGGAACCTGAACCAGTGCCCTGGTTTAGGCAAATATTGGAACTGGGTGGGTACCCGCTGGGATTTCCAGCTTCTTGGGTCATAGAACAAGAAAGAAATTAGACAGAGACAGAGGGTGGTACAGAGTAGCAAAGGCAGAGATATTTAATAAGAAAGTGTACGCTCACAAGGAGGGACTCTGGTGGAGCTGGGCAGGAGAGGCGCAGTAGCTCAAGCAGACTGGAAACTTTACTGGTCCTCTGGATGGGTGGTGTACACTTTCTTCTTTGAATGTGCTTGGTGCAGGGAGCTTAGAATAAACTTAGGTGACCTGCAGTGCATATGCAAGGCTTCAGAGACAGCACACCACACTGCTATCTGATGAAGGTGCCCCGGGTAGATACTCTGCTTTCCAAAACCACTTACCACTGTACTTTACCCATGCAAATCTACTGGCTCTCATTGCCAGGACACAAGCAGAAGGCTGGCTCCTCAGCACCTCCAGGAGAAAGACACGAGGCCCGGGGCTGGGCTGAGCACTGCAAGGCACAAACAAGGCTTCCGTTAAAATCCACACGTAATCAAAACAAATTGTATCTCCACCCTTATTTCCATAGGGAGCAGAGCTATAATGATTAATGTTTGACAATGATATTTAATTAAAGCTTATTTACTTTATAAGTACTTTCCTAGTATTTTTTTCTGGGCTACACCAAGCATTAGCATCCCAAGGTAATCTAACTTATCATAGGTGAAGACAAGAGTTATAATAACCAGAAGACACACACACCAGCATCAGGCACAGCCTGGAAGCGGTTTTTATAATAAAGCATCTTGGAGGTGCACAAATTTGAGAATGATTTTATTCATCAGGTCTGAAGCACAGTCTCTCTCTCCTCTTTCTTCCTCCTCCTCCCCGTCTGCTTGTCTCCCTCTCACAAAACATACATCCATGTACAAAAATAGGTGTGTCAATAATCCGGTTTCATCTGGCTTTTGTTGTGAAAACCCCTCACCTTCCCCACTGTGGGCTTTCTCAGCTCTGGTCATAATTAACCCTGAAATGTTCAGCTGAGTGTATTTCATCAACACCTCCGGCCCTGTCCTGGTCCACACCAGAGATGCTTAGACGGCCTGTGGTGCCATACATGCAGGAGATACTGGGAAATTCAGTTTTGAAAAACGCATCTTAGTTCCAGGACAGGCTCCAAAGCCACAGAGAAACCCTGTCTCGAAAAACCAAAAAAAAAAAAAAAAAAAAAAAAAAAAAAAGAAAGAAAGAAAGAAAACGCATCTTAGGTCTTTAAGATTTTCCTGCAGATTCCAACAGACTGGGTTTAAAATCATAATTCTGATTGTTTTCTTTAACACACATTTAAATTTGTGACCTCCAGTGGGCAGAAACGGTTTTATTTGGGTTCATCTCTGTACATGGTATGACAAGCCGTCCAAGCATTTAAAAACAAAGTTAAATTTTAGGTTAAAAAAAAAACTCATCTTTTAAATTTTTTTTTGTTGTTGTTTTTGTTTTTTGTTTTTTTGTTTTTCAAAGTTGGTAGTCTGTCATTCAAGTCAGGTGCCAGAGCTGAGGTTGACAAGGAGACCAGAGGGTCCTTGTTGCACTCCTCTGCCCGGGACTCTACCCTGTACGAGAAAGTGTAGTGAAACGGGGCCTCATGGTGCAGGGTTGTCGTCCCAGGTACTAGGGAGACTAAAAAGGGAGTGTGCAAAGTACGAGGCTTGCCTGAGCTTCAGTGAGTTCAAACCCAGCAGCCAGCTTATGGAACTCAGCAAGACCCTGTTTCAAAACAAAAACTAGAATGAGGGATTATAGCTCAGTGACACAGCGCTTGCCTAGTACTGCAAAGTCCTGAGTTCAATCCCCAGTATTGGTTTGGAGGAGGGAGAGATGAGGAGGTTCAAGAGAGTGGGAGGGAGGAGTCAAGCTTTCCTTCAGGCAGATTTATCAGCAAGGAGCCTGGATCCTCACCAGCCACAGCAGGGGAGTCTATTCCTGGAAAAGTCAGAGGGAAGGAGGTGCTTGGTGAGGAAGCAGGCTTAGTTAATATGTGCCCTGTCTACAAGACAAAGGGAGAAGAGTTGAGCATACCTTATGGGACAGAGATCAGTCACTATTTCTCTGAGCAGGGGAATAAGGCTAAGTTAATGTGCTAATGTACCGTCTGTAAAACTTGACAGCAGTCAGTCTGCTTCAAACCTCAAGGCTGCAGAGGGATGTGTGTGTATGTGCGTGTGTACATGTGGGGTGTGGTGTGTGTGTGTGTGTGTGTGTGTGTGTGTGTGTGTACTCCTGCCCTCTTTATTTAAGGCCTGGTCACTTAAAAGGCCTGGGTCCCCTTATACCCAGCAGAAGAAAGCTCTACAACCACCAGACCTTGCCTGCTGAGGAGGAAGTCTCTGTGCTCTGCAGGGGATCTCTGGGTAAGGGAACCTGGGCCCAGGGTTGGCGACCTGAGTTCAATTGCCTAAGTCTCACAGCGTAGAAAGAAAGAAAGAAAGAAAGAAAGAAAGAAAGAAAGAAAGAAAGGAAGGAAGGAAGGAAGGAAGGAAGGAAGGAAGGAAGGAAGGAAGGAAGGAAGGACAGGTCTTCAATATGGTCCTCTGACCTCCATGTATGAGTCTAGGTACAGCGGCACCCACATAGGAACACACAAGCACACACACACACTCACATGCTCACTCATACACACACAGACACACATCACACACACACATTCACAAACATGCGTGCTCACTCTCACACAGCATTCTTACACAGGCACACCTATGCACACAAACACACACAGGCACACTCACTCACACACACATGCACACACTCACACACAGGCGTGCTCACTCATACACACAGATATACTTACACACAACAAATACATGCGCAAATGTTGAAGATTTTACAAAGAAGAAAATCTCTGCTTGATCCTTAAGGGTGACACTTGTATCCCAGAAAGCATTGATTATCACAGAGAGCTACGCAACCAGTAGACACTGCCACTGTCCTCCTGGCCAATATGGAGGCTCCTGCCTCCCCTGTAGGAATCCTTAAGATCCCTTGACCTGGAATTTGTTTAATACCCATTTGTCATGTGTGTACTAACAAAACAAAACAACAACAACAATACAGTAGGAGTGTCTGCTCCAAACTCAGAAAGGTTGCAAGGAAGTCATGAAATCTATACAGTGTCTTCACCGTATGAAACTGTGGCATATGAAGCTATGACATTCCTACCGTGTCTTCACCATATGAAGCTGTGGCACTTACATTAATGTCTTGTAGGACAAATTCAAACGCCAAGATGACTTCCCATATACATATATATGTGTGTGTGTGTGTGTGTATGTAATGCACATATACAATATATATGATTATAATATATATTACAACACATGATTCCAAATGAAGACGTAGGGAAATCATTTTTACTTTGAATGATTCTATCTAAAGTCACATCATTTAAGTTGGACCCATTTTGTCCTCAGGCCCATCTTACAGGTAGGCGAGGCCTCCGACCCTCTGACTCCAAACCCCGGGGCCATCTGTTGCAGCTGGTTCCCTCCTGGTGTGTCCTCCAATGTACATTCTGGCACAGGGCTGAGTGTCGTCCTGGGGAGGTCAAAAGTCATTGCCTGGTGTCTTTCCTTCATCGCCCGCTGCTTCTCATTTTTGAGTCGGAGTCTGATTTCTCATGAAACCTGAAGCTTATTGACTGGGCTAAGCTGACTGGCCCAGGAGCTTCCAGAACCTGCCTGCCTCCCGCTCCCCTCCCCCATGCACCGCTACCATTCCAGCACTGCTGTATTTGGATTTTTGTGTCGGTTCTGAACCCAGATCCTCACTGCACCAGCTAACCTGTCTGCCCAGCCCCAGTCCCGTCTGTTGAACAACACATAGTTCCGTTTGAAATTCCGTACCACACCGTGTCAGTGGAATCAGATCTACTGTTCACAATAGAGGTCAAAGACACACAGGGTGTTGTCAACAGTTGCTTTTAACTTACGCAAGACCCCCAGAGGAGTCATCCCCACAGACACCATGGCTTGAAATAAATTAAATTTACTTGATTTGACTTTTAATTGATGAAAAAGACATCCCCCCTCCTCTCAATCAGCTGATATTCCCAATCCAGTACAGCTTTTCTCTCTAATGATGATGAAAGCCCACTTTATAATGAGGTGTTCTGTTGCCTCTTACTGTTCTTCCACAAGCACGCACAAATGTGCAATGAGTCGGAGAAGAATTAGAGCCAATTTTAATGCTTTTAAAAGCAAAGGTGACATCAATTTAGGCTGGCTTTTCCAATAGCTTCCCTCTCTCCCTCTCTCTCTTTTTCACCTGAGGAAAAATATATAATTGCTAAGTTTATGCAATTTAACTAAGTATTTTTAGCCTCGGAATAATAAATCCCTCTTAAATGGACGGTCTTTGTATTTATTACAAAGAGTTAATAGCATAAGGCAAGTGGAAAAATAAGTGCCGTTATTAAATACTTTATTGATAAGTTGAGACCAGGACTTACACCAACAGAGCCCCTGGGAGGGTGATGAAGCTAAAATATAAACAAATATATAATGCCACTTTGTGGAATTAAGTGCACTGTCTAAAAGAAAAATTTAAGGAAATCATTTAAATAAACGGCACAATAAGATCCTTCCAAGAGACAGCTGTTGCCGTCCATATTTAGATCTGTGCTCTTTTATCCATTCTATAAATAGCCAGTTTTTGTTATTTCCTTACATAAAACCATTTTTAAAATAAATTTCCAGTGTTATCGCTCACTGGGCGTGTGTCCTCCTAAGGCACACAGCTGTCTTGCCTCCGAGGAGTTCCGGTTCTGGAACTCAGTCTTTGTTTAATGCAGGAGCCCGGATGGTTCAGGGGTTTTCTTATTTAATTTCATGGTCAAGAAGTCACTTTTTCAATCAACACTGCATGATTTAACCATTTTTTTAAAAAGGAAATATTGATCATCTTTGCCAAATACTTTTCACAAAGACTATGCTGAGTTTCAAGATACTAACGCCTCTAACTTTCAAACGTCTATTTCTTTAAATTTATAAAACTTTAAAGAGTTGTCATTTCGTCAAAAGGAATTTTACAAGATATTTGCCCATGGCATAGACTGGTCTTTGGGGGCATATTTAGGGACAAATGGATATATGTTAAACAGGCAAGCTGTGGAGAAGTAAGGCCTGTAATAAAGGACTGTTCAGTCATGTGCTTCTGTGATGCAGGAATCACACACCATGTGGACATGCTCTACTGTCACAATGTGCATGCGCGCTGAGTCACGTGATGGACAAGAGGGTCCCTACTTCCAGTCACCAATTAAAAAGTCTACACTGCAAGCAGCAAGTCAGAGTGGGAACTGGAGCTTTCTAAGGAGGAGGAGGAGGAGGAGGAAGGTGGAGGAATAACAGTAGCAGCCAATCCTATCCAAAATATTCTAAGACGGCTGATGAACCAATTTAAAAGTCAGGGATTGTGGAATGATTGGAGTGTTGCCGATCAGGAGCCAAATGTTCCATGCGTTTCCATCTAATCACGATCCACCTCTGTGTCTGGCCTGACATCCTTTTGATTATTGGATAAATCCTTCTGGCACGAACACACACAAACCTTGTCTTCTACCAGCCCCAAATCTAAGAGTCCCCGGAGCAAGAACTTCCTGCTGCGCTGTAGCCCCACCCACTCCCCCACCCATCCCACCCCACGCTCATGGTCCCACCTATGTATTTGAGAAGTGTTCAGATTTGTGATTTCTTTGATCCGTTGCTACAAAACCTCACTGAACTGTTTCCAGATTGGAACGTGGAATTCAGGGGTACTCTAAATCTGTGCACCCCAGGCATGGCCACTAAGATTTGATTCCAGAAAAAAAACGTGTTTTATTCTCTCTGAAGCCAAAACTGTGCTCTTGGCATTGCCAAGAGCTGCCCCTTGTATGCTGTGGCTGCTTGGTATCCTCAGAGGTAGGTAGCTCAGCCAGTCATTGACACCTTAGTAAGAATGACTCCTGCCTGATGGATCCTGGAGCAACCTCACTGGCTTGTTTTGCTCCTTTAAGTGTTGGGAAGGGAAGAAGAGAAAGACCCAGCTAACCCTGGTTGTCGGGTCTAGGGGTGGGTGATGTTGGGGTGGGGTTGGGATGGCGGGGTGTTCCAAGCAACACAGCAAAAAAGGGAAGGATGTTGGGAATTTGGTTTGACTTGGCAAGCACTACAGAAGTTCAGAGGAAACAGTCTGAGAAAATAACAATCATGCAGATGACAGGAGGGAACTCTGGTACAAACCAGAAAAGAACCCTTTAAATGAGGTACATAATAAAGACAGCTATCGCTAATGGGGGGGGGGGGGATTGATCCACAACCCAGAAAAATCACGGGCTCTTGGGTGGAATGACATTTCCACGTGAGTCCTGACTTCAGACCACTGATTTGTGTTGTGTGGCATTTTTAGTCATTTATTTATTTTGTGGGGGTGGGGCACCCATGGGAGCACATGACAGAGAATGATCTGCAGGAGTCAGCTCTCTCCTTCCACCATATAAATCTCTAGGCTGGGTTCAGGCTTTTGGGCTTGGTGATCAGTACCCTCATCTGCTGGACTCTTGCCAGCCCCATCTATGTTTAATGTTATTTTCTTCAAAAAATGGATTTGCTTGCCCTGATACATAATCTAATACTAATTTTGGGTGAGGAGTTTTAAAAAGAATGTTTTCAGGTCTAGAGAATTGTCTCAGTGGTTAAGGGTACAGACTGCTTCTGAAGGGAACCAGGGTTCAATTCCCAGCAACCACATGGCAGTTCACGACCATCTGTAACTTCAGTTCCAGGGGACCTAATACCCTCTTCTGGCCTCCATGGACACCAGACACTCATATAGTATCACAGATAATACATACAAGCAAGACACTCATACATAGAAAATAAAATGAAGAAATCTAAAAATAAAATTATGATCTATTTACCTTGGCTGATATAGTTAAAAGATAATGAGTATGACAATTGTAGAAAATCTTGAATTATTAAAAAAAAAAAAAGATGAGCTTCCAAGAGATTAACAGGAGCATGTTTTTAAAAATCAGACTAAATTTTTACTTTAAATGGGTTGAAGACAAACATGCCAACAGTGTCTGACAAACGCCATCCAGAAGGGAGCTTCTGAAATTTGACCCTATTTAAAAAAAAAAAAAGTCCATGAAATTCATCCACCTGGATGTTTCCCTACTTAAATGAGCATAGAGAAGCATTTTGAAGGATTGAGAATGTTCCCATATGTGACCCCCAAGTTTTATGCTCATAGTCCTGGGGCTGAGAACTCAGATCTCAATAGCTCCACACCCTGAGGACATTTTCCACACTTTCAATTCCTGTCTGGGACCTAACAAAGGAGGAGAAGGATTTGGGAATCCCGAACATCATCCTAGCTCACCAGGAACCTACTTCTCTTAGCCAAAGCAGATGGCAGCAGCCAAGTCCTTCCGGACAACTTCAGCTGCAGCACACACTGCCCCAGCTGTGGAAGCTCAGCCAGGGTTGTTGTTGCTGCTGCTGCTGCTGCTGCTGCTGTTGTTGTTGTTGTTGTTGTTGTTGTTTTAAAGAAAGCTTTGCCAAGGAAATGAGACTCTGAGAGGTCTCTTGCTTGGGAAGGAGGGAAGTTAGCCTCTTTCTAGTCCATTCAAGAGGCTGTCAAGTCTATCTCAGAGGGGAGTTCACTGTGACAGCTGGTGTCCTCTCAAGGGCTTCTTATTCTAACTCACCTCTGAAGTCAGTTTGTAGGGAGAAAGGCCCTGAGCTGGCAGGCCAGACAAATTCATCTTCATATCCTAATGCTAGCTGCAGAAGACCAGACATTAAATCTTTCTTTGGACTTCCTCTTCTATAAGTTGATCCTTGGACTCCTCAGAAAGTTAAATATGCAATGACCATGTGTCTCCCAAATCCATTTCAAAATGGGTTTCAGGTACCTCTCCATCAAGGTTCACAGAAGTGAAAGTCATAGCATCCACAGGTAGGAACCGCTCAAGTCAACACAGACGAGCAAACAATCAAACATGGTCTGCAACACAGTAGCATAGGACTCGGCCATGAAAATGACTACAGTTCTGGTATAGGCAATGATGGGAACAATGGTAAAATGTGAGTGAGATGAGCCAGACCCAAAGGAGACAGTCTCTGTGCGATGTGACTCACAGATGCAAAATTATATGGACTGGAGCAATGGCTCAGTGGGTAAAGTGCTTGGAGCTCAAGCATGAAGACTTGAGTTCAAATCCCCTGACCTCATAAAAATCAGGTTCCTTAATGCATGTCTCTGATCCTGTCTTTCTGGCAGCAAAGTGGGAGGAGGAGATAGAACTCCCCGAATCTCATGGACCAACTCCAAGGAAGAATGTGAGTGATGATGACCCCACCTCCAAGTGCACAATAGTATTGTGCATGCACACTCAGACTCACACACGTGTACACACATCAAGACACACCCACAGATTTATAAAAAATAAAACAGTAGGACAACAGGATCACAAAGGACCCTGGGCCTCTTCTGCCTGGCTGTCCCTATCCCCGCGGCAAAGGCTTCTCAGCAGGACCTGACCTCCTAGTATGTGCTATGCTGAACAGTTGTGTGGGGCTGTCCCTGTGGGCCAGGCCTTCGTGTCACAAGCTCAGGAAGTGTTCCTTATCGAGGGGCAAGGGGACCAAGGGACACGAGATGTCTGTTGCTGACAAAAGCAATTACAGAGCCAAACATGGACGAACGTATTCTTCCCCCCAGTTGTGAGCTTTAAAATTCACTGCATCTAGAAACTAAATTTAAAACGCAATCATTGTGCAGTAATTAACTTTGTCCAAACGAGGGCCGCTCAGAACCGGCTTTCTTCAGAGACAATATTGAGCCTGGTGGGTTTTTTTTTTTCCTTTGCTTTGTTATGTTTTGTTTTGTATTTTTTTTCCAATAAAGTTTTTATGGTCAAACTGCCAAATTAAAAAAAAAAAGTCTAATTTGATAGTTTGGATTCTTTCCAAGTTCTCTGCCATGGCATTCAGAGTGTCACCCTTCCTTCCGCTTGTGGGGAGGAAAGGGAGGCTCATTTCTGTAAATCAAATGTGTTTGTCGCCACATGAAGCAGTGTTAGGAAAAATCTGCCTCCAGCTAGAAGAGACAGTGAAAGCAGCCAGGCTACTTGGGCCTTGCCCTCCCCAAACCAAATAACACTCGGCCTAAAAATTGCTAAGACTGACCAGTATAGGACAGAAGCCCCGGGGATAAGGAAGAAGAAGGAGGAATGGGATGGAGGAGGGAGGAGGGAAAGAGGAAGAGGAAGGAGGAGGTAGGAGAGGAGGAAGAGGAAGGGGAAAATGAGGTCATCATTCAGACCCCTGGTTGATGACAGTGTAGTGGGGTCTTTATGTGATAACCACCTGCATAATGCCAAATATTCCTACAATTCTTTTGTTTTTCCCTATTTCCCAAGTAAAACATCCTGTCCCTGTAAACCCTCACTGAGCCGAATACCCTGCGCATGGCTGGGCAGATGGGTGGTCAAGTCTAGGCCAAGGCAGAAAGTAGACTGTACCCTCCAATAGCTCACGTCTCTCTGTTTCTCCCGTGGAATGGAAAGAGCACAACTCGCTGTGGAAAGCTCAATGGGAATGTTTCTGAACTCCTAACAATCTCTCTGCCCTTTCTACATGATGGGAGATTCAGCAAGAAATGCTGGGCTGTCTTGGAAGACCACCTAGAGGGGAAATTCTGAATGTGTCTGAGGATGCAGCCAGGGCTGAATTCCTGACTACCCCGTTCTCAACACAGCAGGAGATAATTCCAAAGGGGTGGCTGTCCCTTCCTTGTAGCCCAGAACCCTGGGCAATCTGACCCCTCAGAAGTCCCCAGCCCCTTCTTCTCGTGTTGCCAAGGGGAAGAGAGAACAGGAGAAAACAAGAGGAAGAACCTAGCAGATATGCATTGGCCCTGCGGATGACTCTCTGTTTAACTCATAATCAAAACAACTCAAACCCAGTTACTGTTTGCATATCTGCCAAGTTTCTCAACTTCAGCAGGCTGCAGGCTCCGGGTATGACAGGCTGTCTTTCAGACTCCAGCAGGATCTGCCAAAGCCCCAGCAAACAGGCAACTGGGAAATCAAATACCGGAGAGCTAGGACAGTCCTACACCTCCCCTCCCCTCACCTCGCCAAGGTTATGAGGACCCAGCCGTTCAAAACCCTGCCCACATCGCTTCCTGAGGCCATTGCCACCTAGAGCCTGTGGGGGCATTCTTAGGGCACTGTTGGTAAGAAAGTGGGGACATCATCTCGTCATCTCATCAACAGATGAAGGATCCTCTCAATTCAAATAGACAAAAGAAGAAGAAAAAAGAAAGAGGAAGAAAGGGGAAAAAAGAAAAGAAAAACATCTTCACTTTCAAGCGTTAGGTGATATCCGCCAATCTGAAGATAAAGGTATTCAGATATGCTGCAAAGCATAATTGAAAATAAAGTAGACACTAAATGCACAGGGCTCATCTTTAAAACCGCATACCATAAAAGCTTCCTGCGAAACTGAAGATAAAGTCCTTTGCCTAGGGAAGTGCGAGCTTTTTAAATCTATCCAATCCTTCCTAGGAGGGGTCTGGACCCAGCAGTTTTAGCCACAGTGACTACTATTGGTGCTGATCACCACAGCAGATATTACTGAACAGACATTGTTTTGACTGTGATTTTTTTTTGACTATCACCTGCGGATTTTAATGGCTCACACTAAGTTTAGGGCGTGCAGCTGTGGTCTTAGTTATAGGAACATGACTGTGCTCCCTGACTAATAATAACAGCCAGCATACCCCTGAAGACCCGACAGAAACAGGTACAGCACTGAAGGCAAAAGCAACGCACTGACTCATGAGCCCACAGGACCAGGTACTGCAAAGCCATCTTCAGGTGTTACCACGTTCTCAAAATCCAAATGTTGCTTCTAGCAAACAATGCTTTTTTTTTTCTTTGAAGTGGGTCAGGACGCTGACACTCAAAGCATTAAAAGTTACTTTAAAGTTTTTAAAGGATAGAGAGACATGCTGTTGAAAAAGAGGCTGCCGGTATGGTGGGGGCCCTGTCGAAAGGGTATACAGCTGGCCTGTGTACCTGGGCTAACCTGTATACCTGCCAGGGAATGGTACCTCAGCTGCAGACAATCTGCTGGGCTGCACACAGACGCTGCAGTCTGTAGCATGCTGTGCTTTGTGTTCTCTGAGAGCATCTCTGTCCCCAGGGCCCGGTCAGCACCCGCAGGAGGAAGGCAGTGTGGCAGAGACCCCTCCCCTGGGGACGTGGGACACTCTGTCCAGTGGGCTGCCATGTACGGCCCACTTTTGTTTGCTATCACTGGTGGAATCTTTTACAGACCCAAGAAAGTAATAGAAGAATCTGAATGCTGTCTCCTGGGTCTGAATAGGGGACCAAGGCCCATCCTAGTCAACAGCAGCTTTGAGCTGTCTTTTCCCCACAGTTGAGTTGGAGAGTGTAATTTACTAATCTGCCCGTATCCATTCTTAAACCAGCAACATTTCTGAAAGAAATCAGATTTCTGGTTTCACCATGAGGCCGATTACCTAGTGGACGTTTGCCACCTTGGGAAAGCTGCTGAGAAATTCCTGCTCACCAGTTTGAATTAGCTGACAGGGGAATTCTTATTGAGTTCTTATTGTTTCATCTGGGGAAGCTAGGGGTGACTTGGATCTATTTCTGAGAAAAGTGTGTGTGTGTGTGTGTGTGTGTGTGTGTGTGTGTGTGTGTGTACAAGAGACTCTGGAGGTGACTTCGGGGCCTGTTATCTGTGTGGCTCCGACCTGGAGGAATCACAGACACCCACACTCTTCAAACGTCCAGCATTCCACCCCTGAGGGCCCCAGCCCAGGCTCCCAGTCTTCTCCACTGGCAAAGGCAGTTTACTGCCAGAGCCTCATTGGTATGCTAATGCCCAGAGCGGCCTCAATTTGCAATTCTCCCCCTGGAAACGGCATTCAGAAGTCTGCTACTCCAGTCTAGTCTAGGTGGAGAATGCTGGGAAATTTTCTTTTCTCTGTTTCCTGGCCATACCAGTAAAATAAACTTACCTCTGGTGACAGTAGGCGCACATCACCTCCCTGAGGCCTTCTTTGGTCTGCACAAGAAGACACAGCATGGCCAGGTTAAAATACTGATACTGCCTTTTTTTTTGAGAGGCCCGGCTCTGTTTCAAAATTGTTTTCTACAATTACAGATCTCTAGTCTTTTGTGCAATGATGATCCAGTCCCAAAGTCTCCCCTAAGCACCAGGGTTAGGGTAGGGGCTTGCCAGAGATAGCCCCTTTTCTGTGCCTGTGAAAAATAAATGGAAAGTTTATCTTGGGAACAAATGATTAATGAAGTGTTTTCAATATACCCCAGCTGTTCACCATAATAGAAGAATAGCTTGATGTTTGCGGTCCTGAAGCCATCGATGGCAATTGACTTTTTCGAAGAAAAAAAAATTGAAGGGGGCAAAGGGGCTGAGTGATTAAAGGGTTAATATTCAAATCAGAAATTTGCAAGGCCTGCATAATGGGAGCGCCACCCTCATAACAATAGGAATTTTTAACAATATCCAGCCCTTGTTAGCAAGAGAGTTACAAGCACCGAGGGCAATCAGTGTGTCTTGTCAGTTTCTTTTTATCTACCATCTCCAACCGCCGAGGAGCCGAAATGAAGCACTTTGGAATTATCAATTTCAGCCACATTTGCATAACAAAGCCCCCGAGGAAGAGGCATGATAAATGTAAAGGACCCCTCTTGGAAAAGGAACTGTCAACCGCGCCCCGAAAGATTCTCCGACCGACTGCATTCTCCCGGACCGCAGTCAGCGAAAATAAAATGAAAGCATTAAAGAAAGTCATTCTCTCAGAGAGAAAAATCTCCCCCTCTGCACAGACAGAGCTGGATGAAATGACATTATGCATATGAAAATGTCCAGAAAGATGTTTGATTTATGTATGCATTAGATGCAAATTCCATTACGGTGCGCGCGCTGTTGTGTGATTTGGCGCTGAACACATCAGCGCCCTGATCAGATCTGATCTCATTAATTCCGACAAGGAGAGAGAGAGGGAATTGAGAAGAATTTATGGCCTGGACACTTGAAAGAAGTAAATTGTAATTCTGTTTAAAGCTGTAGCGAACCCTTTAAACACCTTTTATTATAAGAAGGCAGCACTCACTTTCCTAACATTGTAAGGACTTGCTTCATCCTGTGTGGGGGGATTCTGGTCTTCATTTAGGGGGCAAAAAAAAAACAATAACCCAATTTAAAGGGAAACAAAAGCAAATAAAAATGTCTCTTTTGGAGCAA
The DNA here is from genome assembly GCF_000317375.1 of Microtus ochrogaster. Lineage (NCBI taxonomy): Eukaryota > Metazoa > Chordata > Mammalia > Rodentia > Cricetidae > Microtus > Microtus ochrogaster. The sequence continues at coordinate 41,834,468 of NC_022009.1, read as the reverse complement.
ATTCCAGCGAAAGGCTGTGGCAGTAAGATCAAAGGGGAAGTGGTGCCTCCGAACGGCTGGGTAAATGTTTGGTTTTAAAGGTCTCCTGCTCGGCTTTTTTTGTTTGTTTGTTTGGTTTGGTTTAGTGGTTTAATATTTTCAAATAAAATACTAAACAGTTAATGGGGACTTTTATGGGGCCAGGTAACCAATTCACATTTGCAAGCGTCTTTAATTGCTTGACGGAAGAAGGTGCCATGCGAAAATATTCCAGAAGCGATAGCAGTGGGAAAAGTTGTCTTTTGAAAGCTTGAGGCACCAGAACCGCCTGCAAAGCTCAGTCAATTTCAGACCCAAATTAATAATCATCATGATAATCACCCAACTGCCAAAACAGTTTTCAGAGAAAATATATTTTTATAGGGGAAACTGCGGATTGCTCCTCGCTATCAATACTGATTTCTTATCTTCCTTATGCCCGGGAACAAAACCTTAATAAGTCGCTTCCTCCTCTTAGGAGCTATAATCACCCTTCATGGGTGAGATGCCCTATATTTACTCCAGAGGGAGTGAAAAGCAGAAAGTGTCTCAATATGTTATTGCATCAAGGAATCATGGTCCCTCCCCCAGCTTTCATGACCCCCTGGGGTGCAGCTTTGCCTGGGAGAGTTCCGCTCGCCTCCTGAATCTTTCATCTTTCAAGGCTGTGATTAACTGTCTTCTCAGGGCCGGAGGTGGGGGGCAGACGCTGGCTTCGGAAAACCTTAGTTACCGATCATGTTTGATTTCAGATGGAAATGAAGATATCGAGGCGGCGTGCTCCCCGGTGCAGTTTTCAGCTTGCTGGGGTAGAAATCACTATTGGGTTTAGGAAATAAACGATCCCAATTGATGCCGTAAAACTTAAACTCGACCGGGGATAAACAGCGTTTGGAAGGGCGAAGGGGGTTCGGGACCAGGTAAATCTGTTTAAATTAAACCTGTTTTCACATTCTGTCAAAGGCTAAGCCCCAGGTCGTTTTTCATATCTGCCTGAGTCCAAAAAGTATCTCCTGGCGCTACAGAAGCTTTATGAACAGAGTGGTACTGGCCTGCCTTAAGCCGGGTTTTTCCAGCCTTGTGTGTGTGTGTGTGTGTGTGTGTGTGTGTGTGTGTGTGTGTGTGTGTGTGAAGACATGGAAGACACCGGGATTGCGTGGCATCTATTGGTTTGCCCACATGGCAACGTGTAACACTGGCAAATCAGGAAAATAATTGGGTTTTCTTTGAAAAGGGAGGAGGTAAAAAAATTTCTCTTCCTATGATGTTTTAAAAATTCAAAATTTCTTTATCTCTCTCCTCTCTTTGCGATGGTTCTGACCACACAGTTGAAAATGATCATTTAGGCTGCAAAGATTGTATTTTAAAAGGTGGAAAACGCTTGTCCGATCACTTGGGGGAGGAGGATGAAAAGATCGTGGGCACTTTGAACAGGATTATCAGCAAGCGGGGGGAGGGGGGGCTTCCTAGACATGAGGTTGCTATGTCTGTCCTTGTCCTCCCACCCCCAGGTATTTTAATATGTCTGGGGACCCGGGAAAAGATTCACCACAACACACCCAGCACGTTCTCCAGCATTGAATTAGTCCTCAAGTTTACATGGAGAGAAACGTCCATGTTACAATCACGAATAATGGGGGTGGATGCGGCTCCCTGGCATCTTGTATCTTCGCAGTGTAAGGGATCCTGGACACATCTCACATGCAAATGCACACTCGGCAAATGCACACTCGAGCAGACACAGTGAATGGGTAAGCCTAGTAAGGTCGTGTGGTTTGTCCATCTCCACTCAGCCTAATGTGACTGAACTGCAACAATGTCTTTAAACTTCTAGCTTTGGGCTGCATGCCAATAGGTCCCAAATCCTTGGCAATGAGACTTTAGCAGTCATCCACCCATTCCAGCAAAGGCCACTGACCCAATTCAAAAGTTATGTACAAATCCAGGAGGGGAAAAAAAAAGTCGTTTTGTAGGGAAGGCCTTTGAGACGCGAGCTACTCCCTAGCTCCCCCTGTGAGGCTTTCAGAAATAAAAAGTGTTTGTCCAGGACTGGGAACTGGGTTCTGAGAGGAATGATCAAACTTCTGATTGGGTCACCCTAGGAGTGAAGAAAGGAGCCTGGACATAGGAACCCACTCCCATGCCTGGCTCTATCCCTTAAAATAGTAAGTGTTGCCTGATAGATTGCCTGCAAGCTTTTCCCCCAAACCATTCTTGAAATAACAGAAAGCCTGGTACCCATTTCATTTATTTAGAAGCCAGAGGACAGGCCCTGACCCAATCTTTATTTAGAACTTTAATCTTTGCTTCCATGAGACATTTTGAACACCCACTCTGGCTTCTCTTAGAACGCTGCATTAAATTTCTTTCTCTCTGCGGCTGGAATGTGGACAACCTCAAGTTTGGCATCAAGGTGGAGAGACCTCCTGACCCTTCCAGTGTCCCCCAGTGTAACCAGTGGCATGGTGGTGTCTTGTTATTCTCTACCGGAAATAGCAAGGAAAAAGATGGGGAGACTGTAAAGGTGTTTACACTTCCCCTCCCAGATTTATTCCCATTTACTTTTACATTTAAAGGGAATGGAAGGCTTGTGATTGTCAGCCGGGCGGGGAAGCGATCATGGATGCATGCAAACATCCACACAGAAACACCCGAGACAAAGAGCCACTGCAGGTGCATTGGAAAACTGTGCCCATGCAGCAATGAACTAACCAGGAGCTAAGAAACACTAGGTCCTGACTAATAGGTCAAAGTTATCTTCTTGATGTGACCTCAGAAAGAAAAAAAAAAGTCTATTTGTGAGGCATACAATTATCCAAGGCTTTTATTAAATGCAATAATAGCAACAATTCTAATCCAAATAGTTGAGCAAAATTAAAAAA
>NC_022009.1:41811175-41830933 GCF_000317375.1 Microtus ochrogaster | reverse complement strand
TGTGTGTGTGTGTGTGTGTGTGTGTGTGTGTGTGTGTGTGTTTGTTTGCAGAAATATCTCAGAACACAATATTCTCATAGGCCAGGCTGAGTTTTCCTGGATGAAGGTACACGTCGCACTCTGGGTGAGAAAGAGGATTTTGTATTTAAGGGCAGCGGGATTGTTCTGGCAGGTTCCACAGCATGCCCCAGAGCTGAAAGAAGCATCTTCCCGCACCCCAGACCCTCCCTCCCACACACGAGAACCAGTCTATGGGGCACACACTGATCACACAGCATTTTAGAGAGGAGATGGGAAATCCTTCTGTCATTGGGAAATACAAGGAACCTCCTACCCCCAGATACACAGAATACTCACCAAACGGGAGCAGAACGGGTTTTTTTTTTCTTTTCTTTTTTTTTGAAATGTGCAACTGTGTGAAACTTGTCTGGTTTCAGATTTACACAGAAATGTGGGCCCATCTTGTTTTCATCCAAACAAACTCAAGCTGAAGAGCGGCTTGCCTAAACTGGGAGCGCATTCCCAATTCCTTAACCCACCAGCGCTGCGTTCCCCCGGAGCTTACAAAGCATGCGCAGCACAGAGAGGTGTTTCTGTCCTGTTTTCTGGAGGCCGAGCCTAGCACCAGCCTAATATACAGGCGGAAGACTAAACAGAGGCATTAAAAAACACAGCACAAATAATAGCGGCCCGTCCATCCCACCCATCCCCAGCCTTGAAAAGCAGCCTGACTCCCAAGGCGCTGTGAGTACTAGGTGACATCAAATAATGTTTAGCTCATGAGAAAATAAATAGAATTCTGCAATAACACAGGACAGTGTATCCTAATACGCTACTGGACTGGCCTAGCCTTCCGACCAGAGATCAGAGGTCACCGAGGCTAACTGGTGAAGATTAAGTGCTTCCCTTGCAATGCTCAGCTTTGCAAGGAACAGTTACAGGTTTTGCATCAAGGCGAAATGAAACCTTGTCCTTTGCGGTCCTGCCATGGCGGTGAGGGCACGTTATGGAGTGCCTGTCCCTGTGGGGTTTCCAGGCTCAAGCCCAGCCTGGGAACTTTGGTACTGTGGAGCTGGAGTCTGAGAAAGCACGTACTTAGAGAGGATGGTTTCCTCAGAAGGAAGGCGCGCATGCGTCTCTGGGGGACCGCGACGGAAACTGCACTTACAAGCACACCTGAATGTCTGGGAGCAAAGGGATGCTGGATCCAGGGGTAGCTTGATCCCGAATTTCCCCGAGAAACCGCCACACTGCTTTCCAAAGTGGTTGCACAAGTTTGCATTCCCACCAGCAATGGATGAGTGTACCCCTTTCTCCACAACCTCTCCAGCAAAGGCTATCATTGGTGTTTTTTATTTTAGCCATTCTGACAGGTGTAAGATGGTATCTTAAAGTTGTCTTGATTTGCATTTCCCTGATCACTAAGGAAGTTGAGCATGACCTTAAGTGTCTTTTGGCCATTTGAACTTCTTCTGTTGAGAATTCTCTGTTCAGCTCAGTGCCCCATTTTATAATTGGGTTGATTAGCCTTTTACGGTCTAGTTCCTTGAGTTCTTTATATATTTTGGAGATCAGACGTTTGTCAGTTGCGGGGTTGGTGAAGACCCACATTGGAGCACCGGACAGAAATCTCAAGGTCCAAATCAGGAGCAGAAGGAGAGACAGCACGAGCAAGGAACTCAGGACCGCGAGGGGTGCACCCACACAATGAGACAATGGAGATATTCTATTGGGAACTCACCAAGGCCAGCTGGCCTGGATCTGAAAAAGCCAGGGATAAAACCGGACTCACTGAACATAGCGGACAATGAGGACTACTGAGAACTCAAGAACAATGGCAATGGGTTTTTGATGCTACTGCACGTACTGGCTTTGTGGGAGCCTAGGCAGTTTGCATGCTCACCTTACTAGACCTGGATGGAGGTGGGGGTTCCTTGGACTTCCCACAGGGCAGGGAACCCTGATAGCTCTTTGGGCTGACGAGGGAGAGGGACTTGATTGGGGAAGGGGGAGGGAAATAGGAGGAGGTGGCAGGGAAGAAACAAATCTTTTATAAATAATAAATAAATAAATAAATAAATAAATAAATAAATAAATAAAAATTTAAAAAAAAGGGATGCTGGAGCTGAACCAGGGTGAGACTGTGTGAAGCATAATGATCTGAGACAAGAGATGCAGAGGACGTAGGTCCTGCTAGAGTTCAAAGGTCACGGCAAGGGCTTTGACTCTGAGAGATGTTCGGGAGTCATTGGCGAGTTTTGGGCCAGCAGATTCGCGTACGTTTGGGCTGGGCTTGGGAACACACAAGCAGAGGTTCTCAAACAGTCCAAGTTATACCACAGCCAGGCTTCCGAGGCTCAAGAGCTGCTGTCGTTTTGGTTTCGGTTTTCTTGTTTCAGTTTACAAAAGGCTGATGATAAATTCAGTTTGCAAAAGACTGCTGATAAATACAGTAGTGAACGAGGAAGAGAGTACTGTCTGGCCTGCATTCATTGGTTTTCACAGAGAAGCTGGGCTGAGCTGGGGAGGAGACTCCCCGAGTAAAAGCTTGCTGAGCAAGAATGAGGACCCGAGTTGCGCTCTAGGACCCACATAAAAAGTCAGGCATGGTAGCACACTTTGCAATAACAGCACTGGGGGGAGAAAAAGGGGGGTCGAGATGGGCAGAACCCCAAGCTGATTAGCCTGGCAGGCTAGTCTATTGGATGAGCTCCAGGCCAAGGAGAGACCCTGTTATAGGGAGTAATTCAGAAAGACACCTGACATGATCTCTGGGCTTATACATGCATGTGAACACATGTGCATATACACCCTCCCACTCATCCTGTACACAGAAACAGGCACACACACACACACACACACACACACACACACACACACGGGTGAAGGGTGAAGCGGAGGAGGGAGAAGCAAAACTGAGAGAGGTCCTTACTGCACAGTGAGAAAGTCCTGGTAGATTCCCCCATACCTCCTTTAACTGCACAGGGTCCTGAGAGGACCCAATTCCAGGCACATTCTCTGAAAACCAGCCTGGCATCCCTAGGGGCTCAGAATCCTTGCTGCTCTTTACATACTGAGGAACGTTGTTCCTAAATTAACTGACAATGCAGGCTAGCCGGCAGTCTCCAGCTCTGCTTCTCGCTGAACTGGCCACGGCCTCCATTGTCTTATCTGTAAGATGGGAACTCAGACATGGACTCCAGCTTCCTACAGCAGAACAGGTGCACACTGAGGGCATCGTGCACCTGAAAGTGTTGTGCAGGTCAATGTGTGGCATTTATCTAATTATCTGTCATTACATCCTTGGGTTTTTTTTTTTTTTTAGGGGATACAACTAAGAAAGCCTGAAAGAAATCTAAACAAAGAGCCTAAGTAATCTACACTAAGAGAGAGCATGTGTGTACACACACATTTATAATACTTAAAATGTGTTCATACAAAGTCAAAGTAAAATTAATAACAGTTTCACCCCCCAGAGAAAAACAAAATTCGCTTTTTCTTTTCTTTTCTGTTTTTTTTTCTGTGTTAAGAACATGATATAAACACCTGCACAGCATTATTTGTGCTTGTGTCCTTGTAATGTGCAGAGAACATAAGACAGCCGTAGCCACCTCACCCCTAACCATCACTGTTAGAGAGCATTGCCACAGCTGCAAGACACGTTAGAGGAGTCAAGTATGATACAGCATAATTATTTTATAGCTATGAAAATATTCATATGCTTACAAATACCAAGAAGACATATTCACTAAATACATTAGTATAAAATTAGTGCAAATTCTTAACTTAAAAAAATCAGTAAATCACATCTCTTGTTTGAAGACATGGGCAATACCCAGGTACCTACATGGGGAGGCTAAGTAGGCATCGCCTATTTAGTGTTTCTACTATGTCACTATGTCTACTATATTTTCACTGACAAGCAAGAGTTCCTCCAGCAGGCAAATGGTGACACAGGAAGCTCATCATTCTGTACCTGTTCTCACTTTAAATACATAGAAAAAATAAATAATAATAGCTGGATAAATAAAATACATTTCCCTCTCTCTCCCTTTTCCTTTCAAATGTTATTTGTTTAAGACCACTTCATCCTTCAGGCTGGCCTCCTGGTTCCCCTGCCTAGGTCCCCTGCACACCAGGATGGCAAGTGTGCCACTATGCCCATGGTTTCTTCTATCTTTTCAACATCTGAGTGGCATAGCACTGAGAATTATTTCAATTGTGTCTGATCTATACATCCAAGCCAGGTCACTTCCAATCAGGCGCTGCCCATAAAAGGAAGGGGGAAGACAGCTCAGTCGCTATGGCGGAGCTGTGAGGTTAGAGGATGTAGGTCTGCCTCCATTTTGATACAGTGGCCTGTCACACACGTGTTCCCTGAATGGTGGAGCTGTGAGGTTAGAGGATGTAGGTCTGCTTCCGTTGGATACACTGGCCTGTCACACACGTGTTCCCTGAATGGTGGAGCTGTGAGGTTAGAAGATGTAGGTCTGCCTCCGTTTGGATACACTGGTCTGTCACACACATGTGTCCTGAATGGCGGAGCTGTGAGGTTAGAAGATGTAGGTCTGCCTCCGTTGGATACACTGGCCTGTCACACACATGTGTCCTGAATGGCGGAGCTGTGAGGTTAGAAGATGTAGGTCTGCCTCCGTTTGGATACACTGGCCTGTCACACACATGTGTCCTGAATGGTGGAACTATGAGGTTAGAAGATGTAGGTCTGTCTCCGTTTGGATACACTGGTCTGTCACACGTGTGTGCCCTGAATGGGACTCCTTTCCCCCGTCTCCTCCAGCCTGAATTTTCCTCACTGCAAGCCACACTAAGAAGTCATTCGTGTTTCCTTTTCTTGAGATTGACAACTAATGCTCTTTCTGCATTTTTCCCTTGCATCCCTGCCGTATATTAATGATTGGCAGGACCTCTTCACATATTAAGGAAACTTGTCTGAGATTAGTCATATGCTTCACAACATGGGAGTTTTGTACGGATAATAAGTAAAGCGTAGGCTGACAATGGTCCTGCAGATATAGTACCTGCCACGAGCCCAGGAGACCTGAAAGAGATCCTGCCGATGAGCCAAGGAGAAGTGCACAGGAAGAAATACTAGAATTCCAGAGAATTCTTATAAAGATGGGGCACATGAGATGCTGACAAGGGGACCTGTGTACAGGAGGGGTGGCAGATGCCGGAGGCTGTGGGAGGAGATAGCAAGGGACACCATGGCCTGCCTTCCCATTATAAACCCTTCAGTATTTTTAGCTAACAGCTAATGGAACCCTGGGCAATGGGAAACAAAACATGCCCATGACCAAACACAGGCCATTAGGGAGATGTGAGCCAAAGATGACTGTGGAAGAAGCCTAGGTCAGCATCCTAATCTAAGAAACTCTGCTCTCGGCAGTTCCCAGAGCTCAGCCGGGTGCTGGGATGGCTGTCTGCTTCCTTCAGAGGCCTGTTAAATTCCTGTCTGGCCCACAGAAATGCTGGCTTCCTTCTGAGCTCTTCTCTCCATATCAGCTGAGCGATCAGCAGTCAGACTGAAGGAACAAAGATAGACTAAGAATGAAGTAGCTTCAGAGACCCGATGAGGGCTCCTTAGCTGACAAGATGGTGTGGTCCTGGGCCCTTGGACATGGCACAGCGCCGCGAAAGGTCCCCACAACTCACCCGGTTGAGAGATGATGGTGTGCCCTACCTCAGCCTCTGAGACTCCTTCTCAGCAGGTGTGGGCAACCAGCCAGTCAGGACAGGCAGGACACTGAGGTCAGGTTGGTCCCTCTAGAGGTTCCCAGCTCAGTCCAGGCTGTCACAGGAAGATGTAGAGTGGGGGTCCCCATGGGCATCATACCCAGAGTGTTCTTGCTGTCCCTTTGTGGGCTCGCTAAAGTGCTAGGAAGGCGTGCGTGAGAGTGGAGCCTGGGTCCATCAGGGAAATTCTATGTTCTTTAGGTATGCCACTCTGAATCTGTCCGTCCTCAGCCTAAGACACCAGGATAGATGGAGCTGAAGAGTCTTGCTATCTGTGTCCAGGCCTTAGAGAGCATCACAGCCCTCCTGGCTCTGGAAGAGATGTGCTGTGATGTCTCCTTGGATCACCGCAGGGTGTACCTTCACATTAAAGACCACCATGGGCCCATCGTCGCTGCTTCTTTTTCTTTGCGATAGATGACTCCGCTGGCTGTCATTTTTGTCCCCTGACTGTTCCTATGGCCTTTTCGAGGGTGGAATGGACTTGGACTTGGCCATTGGACTTTTGGGGGCTGCTATAGTATAAGCAAAGGAGCCTTTGGTCCTTCGGCTACTAGCAAAAAGAAGTTGGCCTGAGAAGGGGATTGGGTTGTCCTAGGCAGCTCAGATCTGTGGCGGGAAGAGGTGTCACCAGCGGATCCCAGTCCTGAATAAGCCACAGCAGGTGAGTGATGCTGAGAGCAGGAAGTACTTGTCACAAGCCATGGGACCCACTGCTCACTTGGAACTTAGTGTTCTTATGATAATAGCTAACTGACATAACACTGCTATTTGGTTCATTCAGGTCACTATAGCAAAATACTTTAAACAATAATTTAAAAAATTTGTGTGTGTGTGTGTGTGTGCGCACACGGAGTATATCAAAGTACGTGGGAACATGTGTGCCGTGGTACATGTTTGTGGAGGCCAGAGCACAACACTGAAGAGTCTGCTCTCTCCTTCTATTATATGGGTTGATAGAACCCAGGAATCAAATTCAGGTCATCAAGCTCGGTAACAAGTGCCTTTACTTGGCCCAAATGACAATTTATAGACCAGTAATTTCTAAATTACTGTTCGTGGTTCTAGGAGGCTGGGTACAAGCCCTAGTAGGCTCAATCAAGCCTTGGCAAGGGCTTGATTTCCATGTCTATGGCGCTTTCTTGATGAAACTTTCCATGCAAGAAGAGAGAAAGGCAACCCACACACCCTCCTCTGGCAGAAAGGGTCAGGGAACTTCCTATGGCCTCCTATGTAAGGGCACTGATTCCAAACATGAGGCCAGGCCTTTGTGTATAGTCAGATGCCTCCCAAAGGCTTCAACTTCAAATACAATCACACTGGATATTAGATTTCAAATATGAATCTCAGGACGATACTGGGTTCGGACACAGCGTCTGAATTGTGTTTTTAGTTGTTTTGTTACACACAGCACTGAGTTTAGCACCTTACAACTCTACATATCCATCAGTCAGTCAGTGACCCTCACTCTCCTAGGACCGACAGTCTGGGCACCAGTAAGTGGAAGCCTTTTCTGTCTCCCCAGATTCAAACCAAGATGGCAGGAGGCAGTTGAACTCAGATCCTAGCTGGAACTCAGGTCTATGTCCGGATCATTGACGGCTGGCAGAAGCAGATCCTGGAGGTTGGAACATTCCTTTAAGGTCCTTGGCACATGCTCTCCTTCACAGACTCTCAGAAAATGGCAAACGTTATCTTCTCCAGGCTATTAGGAGAAGGAGCCTGCTTTGAAAAGGTTGCCAGTCAAGTGAGGGCCTTGAAGATCCAAGTCACTGGACATCCAAGTCCAAATCACAGACATCCCCCAGAATGTCCAGTCATCATGAATCGTACCAATGAGTAAGGTTCATCCCATTCACAGGCTCTGTCCCCTTCCAGGGGAGGGGATTTCATCAAGGTGACAGGAGTCTTGGACCTGGGTTGGGAGGTGTCTTTGACTTTGGTCTAGCACAGTTTTATTCTCCAAAGCTGGTGGACTCTCTGCTCGCTCCACTCACTGTGACTCTGTGGTTTCCTGCTAGTGTTCTGGGGATACAGCGTGACCCACTATTTTCGTCTCTTTCCCTCTCCATCTCCACTCATGGGGATCTGACAATTCATGAGTGGAATTATTAAGTCCAGTTAGGTGTTCACTGAAGATGGACACATGGGAATGATTGTGTGATACTACTGACTGGGAGGCAGAGAAAAAGGTTCTCGCCTTGGTTTTGTAGCATTCAAGTTATGACCAATTGCACTAGAAACACATCACAGTGAGTGTGTCTGTGTGTCTGTGTGATTTGCATCTGAATTGAATCCGCATTAAAAATTCGAGGTTATGCTAGGCAGTGGTGGCACACCGCTTTAATCTCAGCACTCGGGAAGCAGAGACAGGCAGATCTCTGAGTTAGAAGCCAGTCTGATCTACAGAGTGAGTTCCAGGAATGCCAGGGCTACACAGAGAAACCTTGTCTCTGAAAAAGAAACAAGTTTATGTGCTGCTGGAGAGAAACAACGAGAAAGAGGCTGGGGCAGTGGCTAAGCTGCGGAGGCTGAGGGATGGCCCACTTGCTGGCAGGCTACGCACATGCCAGGCAAGCCCCGGGCTCACACATGTCAGGCGAGCCTTCTCTCACTGGAGTGCTCCCCTTACCCCCTAACATTTCTGTGATGAGCCCAGATTGCATCCGTGATGGAGCTGGACTCTCTTGATTTGAATATCAACTCAGCCAGTTGTTGGTAAAGGTACCTCCCCTCTCCTGTCTGTTAACTGACAATAGTTACAGCAACAAGGATTGTAAGAGCCCAGAAACTTCCCGCTGGATCAAACTAGGAGGTTTGAGTGAAATGGACCTAGCAAGCAAAACAGTGCCTGGCTGGGATGAGGTTTGACCTGTGTCCTAAATAAAGTTTTAAGCATTCATTCATTTTTCTTCTCTTTTATTCCCTTTTGTCATTCATGTTGTCATGCTCTACTAGACACAGGGATGATGCAAGCCCACTGGACAAGATTTCTACCTTCAGAGAAAAAAGTCCGCTGAAGGGAAGAGAACAAAAAAAACGGTCTTGATGTCTTCTTCCTTCAAAGAGAAAGAGAGGGGATCTGAATGTAGAAAGATGGAGACCATGAGGAATAATCGGGATGATCACTCAGGATGATGGGTACAGTAGTACCTTTTGGAAGGACCGCCAGCCCACAAACAACAACACAGAGACTTATTATCTATTATGAAAGCTTGGCCTTTAGCTGAGGCTTGCTTTTAACCAGTGCTTATAACTTAAATTAACCCATATTTTTACTAATCTGCATTCTACCACATTGCTTTCATCTCTATCCCATTCTGTGTGTCTGACTCATTCCATATCTCGTGCCTAGATTCATCTCCAAATCCCACCTACCTCTGCTGCCTAGCTATTGGCCATTCAGCTCTTTATTAACCCAATCAGAAGGCACCTTGTCAAAGACACTTCTTCACAGTGTAAACAAATATTCCACAGCAGGTGAGGAATGGAGAGGAGAGTGAAAGGTCACCTCTTCCAATCCATCTTTGCACGGCACAAAATGCAGCTCTTACTGGTTGCTCTGGTCTTAAAGGAACTATCCATAGGAATGGGCCCTGGGCCCCAGGAGCACAGGGACGGGCACGCTCTGAGCAGGGGCGGTATAGTCTCTTGTTTGAGTGGGGCCACTGGCCTGTGCCTTTGCAGCTCAAGCACTGTCCCCAGCCTCTGCTTCTCACCAGCAGCAAGCACATAAACTCAAATTTTTAATGCAGGTTCAATTCACATGCAAATGACTCTGTCCAAGTGGTTAATGTGAGAGAAAGACCAGGGTGACAGCAGGGACATTATTCCTTCCCCGCACCATTTCCACATTCCCTGAATCACGGCCATGTGAGCTAGGGTGGGGAACTCTCACCCCCGCCCCCACCTCTGGCCCAGTTTGAGTAATGAGGGGTGATCCACCATACGTTTTCCCTGGGAGCTGGATGGCAAATCCAATTAGTTATGTCTGAGGACAACCCGTAAATATTATCGGGACATAAAATACTGCAGGCATTTGGAACAAAAATACAGTCATCTAAATATTGATGTTTTCCAAAGGAGAATTAAAATTTTAGAGCAGAAACAAGCTTGAAACCTAACTGCTCCCATTCCTTGTCCAGAGATGAGGAGTTGAGTCTCCAGCAAGCTCACTTTTGCTCACCCACTCATCCATCCATGCATGGCATGAGAATAGAGACCATTTCTTGACCAGGTCCCATGTAGGATCTAGGAAACTCTTCAAAATAAATAAAATATGGTTGCTATGATTGAAGACTGTACATCCTACTGAGCAAATAAAGACAAGAAAATGCACTGATTTCATTCGTAACATGACTGGGTCAGGAAAGCCTAGGGTTCTGATGAAAGCCTGCCCTGGTCTCCAGTCAAACAGGATGTTCAGATGCTGCCTGGAAGAGATCATGTCTGAGACAGGCTTTGCAAGACTGTGCCCAGGGACTAGAAAAAAGGGCTCAGAGTGTAAGAGCTCTGGCTGCTCAAGCATGGGCACCTGAGTTTGGAATCCTAGCATATGTCTGGAAAGCAAGGTGTGGCCCATGTCTCTATAACTCTACCCGGACTGAGAGGAGGGCCAGAAGCTTCACTGCCAACAAGCAGGGGGCTCCAGCTTCAGTGAAAGCTTACATCAGGGTATAAAGCTGAGACTAAGGAGGAAAGTATCCAATCGTAATGTTTGTATGATGTCACCTCAGCATCTTTAACTAGTGACAAAGCATAACAAGAGACCGTGCAAAACACCAAGGAGGGTGACCACTGTGACATCTGCCCGGCACAGACTTCTTATGAACAGAGAACCAGGGCTTCCTGGGTCCAGAACTGCCAACATTTTCAACAAAAAAAAAAAATCAAAGTATGTGTTTATCTTATGAAATCTCCCAACCTGTGCTTATCAGCAGCTGATTGAACATATTAAGAATTTCATAAGGACACGGTAACACACACATCTCTGGTAGAGTTTATGGCTCATGGACTATTATTAGTTTGTGACTTCTGACTTACTAAGATCACTGAATCTTCATGTATGCTTTGCACAAATTATTTAACTGAATATACCAGAAAAGTGGATTGTAGAAAAGGGTTATTGGAGGTGCACAGAATAGAATGAAGGCTCAGTTCTTCAACATCATCCTATGTAGCTTCAGTTTAAAAGCCATGGAAAGGTGCATGGATGGATGGATGGATGGATGGATGGATGGATGGATGGATGGATATATGGATGGATATATGGATGGATATATGGATGGATGAAGGATGGATGGAGGATATATGGATGGATATATGGATGGATGGATATATGGATGGATGGATATATGGATGGATGGATGGATGGATGGATGGATGGATGGATGGATGATGGATGATGGATGATAGATGGCTGATTTGATGGGCCATACTTTAAGAGCCAAGGATGGGATTATAGACCATGAAAGTCATGGAAAACAAAGCAACTAGATGAAACAAAGATGCTCATGAAACTGTGGGTGTGGGCTTCAGGGTGTGGTGGAGCATCACTAGAAATAGAAAGGTATCAGCCATGACTCTTGGACACCAGGCTAGGACATACAACCTTTATTCTGACATCACAACAAGTTTCTCAGCTGCTCAGTGACTCAATTTCTTTGGGTGTGGAATGGGGACCATGGCAGAACTCACTTCATGGGGCTTTTGTGATGTTCTGGTTCTGCTGAGTGTAAGACTCCAGAGACACTGAGCCCTCCGTACTGCTCAGTCATTGTTACAATGTAATGCAGTCCTGCCTGGCCTAAATCCCCTCTGTCTTAGGACATGCTAGGAGCAGGGCCCTCACAGAGCAACCAATTCTCTGCACACAAGAAGTAGCCAGGTGGATAAGGTTACTCCAGCTTTCAAGGGTACCTGCCAGCTAGGGATGTTGCCTTTCTCTTTCATGTGCGGGTGAACAGCTGATGGGCTGCAAGCCTCCTGCTTTGGCTGTTGATCCTAATCTAAAGGCTTGTGGGGAGGCCGGTACAGGACCTTCCTGCTTCACAGCGGGGCACATACATGCATAAGCTAGTAGCTGGGATTCCTGAATCCCAGGTATCTTGGGCCCAAAGATCAAGTTTGAGAAGGCAAGTCTAGCCTGCTCCAAAGCAAGAACACAGGGCTCTGCTAGTGAGCTATCCAAATGGTGCCAGGTCCCACTTGCCCATGGGTCCCTGTGTGTCAAGCTCCTGACCTATGATACCAATCCTTAGTCTACTTCTGAAAGTCAATGGTGACAATCTCATCATCTACAGGACACTGAAGTTCCAAACTCCAAATGCTCACCAGACCCATACTCTTGACTGTTTCCAGAATGGCCAAGGGGAGGGGGGTCCTCCAGAGGGTGTGGGCGAGAAAGCTCTACCCGCTATCAGAAGCTGGATGGAGAACCAGCATCATAGATGAGACAGCAGAAGGAGCCCCTCTCCCCACACCAGGGCACAACCTAACCACAAAACCACACTCTTGTCTCAGGAAGTCTCTGCCTCCTTCTCCTGCCCTCCCAGACCCATCACTAAATAAATAAACCAAGAGGGAGGGAGGGGAAAAGTTTCTGACTTTCGGTAACCTTTTTCTTCGAGTTCAGGTTATTTCTTTAATGCATTTGTCTGCTTTAAAATTGTCTCCTTAGCCTCTCAAGGGAAGCCAGTATAATACCACATCACATTCCTCACCGGAGAAAAAAGAACACTTACTCTTAATAGGTGGCAATTTTGCCAGGTGTTATTGACATAGTAAGTGCGAAATTTCCGTGTTCTCCGATGCAGAGTGCAGCAGATTAAAGAACAATGAGGCACAGTGCAAAATGAAGTTTCAAAAGCCGCAGTGTCAAAGTCAGGAAGGTGCGAAAAAATTACATCCCCGCAACACTCCAAAGAACAAGTTTACTAATTACGCTATCCGGCACAAATTTTAAAGTAAATTCCCAGAGATTGGGAAAGTTTCCTGTGAGAGCCATTGTTCTCCCCCATCCCATCCCAACCTGTCATGGCCTCTCTCTCTCTCTCTCTCTCTCTCTCTCTCTCTCTCTCTCTCTCTCTCTCTCTCTCTCTCTCTCTCTCTCTGCTGGAACTGGAACTGGGCTGTGGGTTCCTTTAGCTCTGGCACAGGCTGTGGGGTGGATATGGAAACTTCAGAGACAGCTCACTCAGGACACAGAGTGGTGGTGGCACTGGCCCGTTGTCCTCTGGAAAGCAGCAATAACTGAACAAGTCTGACCTTGTCATTGAGGCAGGACAGGAAGAGAGAACCCCAGAAGTAACAGCTATGCAATAACCATCCCAAACAAAACTAGAGACAGGGAAACTGATGGTCACTGTCCCCCAAATCACAGAGCTGTGTCATGCCAAACCTGGGCCTCAAAGTTAGGTGTTTTATCTCCTGAATCATATCCCCTGTGCTCTCCAGCACGGATTGATTGATTGACTGATTGATTGATTGATTGATTGATTGATTGTTGAGATGGTCTTATGTCACCCAGGCTGGTCAAGAACCGATACACAGGGCAAGGTGGTCTTCAACTCCTGACCCTCCCTGCACTGGGATTGCAGGCACAGACCACCACTCCCAACCTTGAGATTCTTCTTCAAAGCAATGCAAATGTGTTTCCAAGTGGGTGTTTACATCCATATCCAAAGCAGAAGGCTGCTCAAACCAGGGCTTCTCCACCTGAGGGTGAGCAGTGAAAGCATCTGGGACTTAGGGTAACCCCAGCTCTCTTTTCACACTGCTAAAGAAGTGGGGGGGGGTGGCATGGAGGTCTCATCAGAAAGTGTGAGTACATGTGTACACATAAACACACAAGCATAGCACACATGTGCACACACACACATATAAACATACGTGCACACACATGGACAGGGAAAGAGCCCATAGATATTTGCATACTCTCAGAAACATTTACTTCTCTCCAGTTTATTATTTGAACAGCCAAACTTAAGCTGGAGCAGAGATGGCTCAGCGGACAAAGCAGTAGCCGCACAAGTGTTAGGGCCTGAGTTCGGATCTTCAGAACCCATGTAAATGGAGGGTACGAATGGCAGCTAGCCTCCAGTGCTTAGAAGGCAGAGACAGTGGATCCCCAGAGCTGGTCGACTAGTTAGACTAACAACATTCTTAAACTCCAGGTTTAACTGAAAGACCCTGCCTCAATCAATAAGGTAGAAAGCAAACCCACAACAGACTTCGGTTCCCACCTGCACAAACAATTCCACTCATGTGTGCCTCCACACATTGAGACACATATGCACATGTTCAGACACACCACAGATACATGCAAGGAAGGAAGGAAGGTAAACACATTTCACTGAAGTTAGACTTACTCTTTGGTCAAAAGTACCCATCGACTCCCTTCATGACCTTAGTAAAGGACATGGGTCTTGGAAATAGTGTCTGTGACAGCTACTTTTTAAAATGAAACGTCTTACTCTGCGATGGTTGTTCTCCCAGGTTCATACGCAGCTTGAACAAGCGCGCGAGAGACTCCTCGACGATAACACTGTACGTAACTACCATATCGCTGGTCATGTTCCAGTTTCCTCAGTTTGACCGTTTTCTGTGCGTCTGCATTTCCAACTTTTTTGTTGTAGTTTAAGGCTAGGCTTTGTAAATACGCAAACACAAGTGTAAAATGATTTTCTCTTCTGAGGGGGAAAAAAAAGCCAAGAAGCCCATTTTGTTCTGAAAGCAGCAAATTTAAATCAAGTTTCAATACAGTGAGCCTGCCGGCAGGCTGGAGCAGGTCCACATCTGGGGAGTGCATTGACAGGAGCAGCTTCAAGGTACAGCCTGGGGGTGGCTGTCATCTCGACAGGTGCTTGAATGGGGCAGCCTAGGGTCCCAAGCCTGCAGAGCTCAGATCCTACCTGATTGATAGAGCAAATCTCTGCCCTTGAGTGGTCCTGGGGGCCGACGATAAAGAGGGGCTGGAGGAGCTGGTGAGAGAGAGTGTCTCTAACTGCTCTCCCCCATCATGCCCCCCCCCCCATTCAAAGGCTTCCCTTGACTAGGTTACAGAGACAGAAATGCCAGTACTGCCTTCTGGGTGGATTCATCAGTTAATATTCTCTGACCAGACTCCTATCAGCCCACCACTGCCCGGTCCTCTAATTCAGTTCCAGCCTTCCAACACAGAAGCCTACGAACCTCTGGTGGCAGGCTCTACCCAGTGCTGACAGAGACAAGAGGTCACAGAGTCCAAGATCTTTTTCCAGGATGAGAAACAGAGGCCCAAGGTGAGACCACTATGAGCCCAGCATAGCTACAGTAGCCACCAGGCTGAGGAAGGATCTCCACCATGGAGTTGGTCCGTGAGGCTCTGTAACCTCCCTCAACTCAAATTTGCATCTACATAGGAATCGTCATCACTGAGGATTCAGAGGGTAAAGCTTTTAGATTTTGTGATCACATGGCTTGTGTCCAGCTTGACAGCTCAGCCACTGGACACGCAAGAAGCTCTGGGCAATGTGGTAAGCAGTAGGCAAGCTGGGTTTCCCTCAGCAGGTGGGAGACAGCCTTGGGATGGCAAGTCACAAGGTGTCATCCCAGATGTAGATGGGCAACAAAGTGATGGTTTCTTCCTACAGCTAGTTTGTTAACTCCTTGCTTTTATCTTTGGACGTGGTAAACCATTCTGACAATAACCACTTAGGGAAAAGGGGTTTATTCTGCTCAGAGTTTCCAAGCCCATTGTGTCAGAGAAGTCAAGGCCGGAGGAGCTGGTCATAGCCCATGCAAAATCGGGTAGAAGACAGCATGAATGTCTATGCTCTGCTCACTCTCTCCATGTATACAGACCAGGATCAAGCCAGGAAATGACAATGAGGCTGTCCCTAGTCGGCGGGACTTCCCAACTCAGTCAGTGCAATCAAGATAACCCCCCACAGACATGCTCGGAATCCCATCTCCCCTGTGATTCTATATCCTATCAAGCTGGCAATTAACACTAACACAACCAGTATGATGAAAAAAAAAAAGAGTGGATACATATAGAATTCTCTAGGAAAAAAAGGCTGACTCATTGCCGTTCAAAACATGTTGAGTGTTATGCTGTTTTTTACAGAAGGCACTGAGCTCAAATGCACATATAACACTCATGTGAGCCAGAATCAGGCTCCCCTTCTGTGATGTGTGGGGACCGGTCCCTGTCTGGAAACTTCCAACTGAGACCTGTGCATTAGCAATAGAAAAATCCAGATCTCCAGGCAGCTCTTATGTGTATGTTTTATATCTTATTTTACTGGTACTCTTGAGTCAGCAAACATTAAAAAAAAAAAAAAGACAGATAATGGGATTTGGTTTAACAAAGAATGTATGTGGACATCCAAAGGAGGTTCAGTTGCCCAGAAACAAGGCTGGTAGCCTAGGGCATTTCTTCTTTCTGAGAAAACTAAGCCTGAGACAGAAGACAACTCTAGGCAGGCCTCGGTGGTGCTCAGGGAAGCTTCCAAAGATGGGGCTTTCTCTGTGGTGGTGGTGCATGCAGATCAGTACTGTCCAAAAGGGAGCAAACATGTGTAAAGGGCAGAGAGAAGAGCTTGTGGGAAAGACCAGAAGCAGGAAGTCTGCACATCCAAAACATGGAAGTAAGTGAAGACCCCCAGAGTCCAAGAGAAGAGTCCCGGAGGAGGAGATTAGGGCATTAAAGAATGAATAGAAACATAGCAGGGGGAAAAGACAGGTCTTAGAAATGGAGGTTTCAAAATCACAGACAACCAGACAAAGGGAAGATTGATAGAAGAATTTCAAGTAAAAGGAAATTTTTTAACACAGGGCCTAAGAACTCAGGATGCCTATGTGAGGGTGTTGGATCCTCTGGAATTGGAGTTACAGACAGTTGTGAGCTGCAATGTGGGTGCTGGGAATTGAACCTGAGTCCTCTGGAGGAGCAGTCACTTTTCTTAACTGCTCAGCCATCTTTCCAAACATCTTATTTTCAAGTGCTCTGCACATAGTTACCCAAGGAGTCAAATCAGCATGGTGGATCTGGGGTACCAGAGAGGCAGCCACCTGCTTCATCAGGCAAAGTCTGGCTAACCGTTAATACTTCCAAGACCCCAAATGTCTTCAAGGAAAAGGCCAGGGTTTGTTCACGTTCTTCCACCCATACATTTAACTGTGCTTGGTCCTAGCATCCCAGAAGCTTTGTTTAATTTTGTTTGACGAATGATTGATTAGAACAGGAAACACTTGGATAAGGCTCAAGCACAGTGTTGAGAGGGTCAGGATGCTGCAGGAGAGGACTTACACCTCTGGGTTCTCTCCTGCTGGGACTAAGTTTAGTGCTCTTTGAATTCTTCCCACTGCTCCCTCCTCTGCTCCTTCAGGCCACACAGAACAGTCGCCCCATAGCTGTTTGTCCTGGCTGTGCCTCCATCTCTTACCACCCACAATATAACGCTCCCAACGACCCTCTGGATGTCTCACCCTTTCCAGAAGGGTCTCTGCCAACTAGGATTATGGAAGAGGGGTACAGGACAAGGAGGCAGAGAAAATATGGGGCCAACATTTAGTTGTTACACACCTTGGAGGTGGACTCTGTTGGCTCAAAGAGCGTCCTGGAAGAGTATGAAATGATTTGGACCTTAAGTATAAGGTATGGTACCAGCACAAGAGACCTGTGATAAACTTGATCTGATTTCACACGTGCTAAATTAAGGGCAGACACCAAATCACTATAGGTGGGATTTTGAAATAAACTGTACCAATGCAAAGGGTCTTCACTCATCTCCTCCTTTTTCTTGTTTTCTTTTCCTTCCTTTTCTTCCCTTCTTTTCTCCCTACTTTATTTCATTCTTTTTTCAATGAATGAAATGAGGGAACCAGGGTCTTGCACCTACTAGACAAGTGCTCTACCACTAAGCAAGATTCCAGAGACTTTTAAGGTTTTTTTTTTTTATTTTGTTTTTAGAAAGGGTCTCATTAAATCAACTGAACTTTCTATCCTCCTGCCTCAGACTGCGGAAGGACTCCTAGCTTCCAATCTTCCTCCTTCTTACCATCATCATCCTCTTCCTCCTCTTCATCATTCTCTCCCTCCTCCTCCTCCTCGCCTTCCTTTTCCTTCTATTCCTCTTCTTCCTCCTCTTCATCATTCTCTTCTTCCTCCTCTTTCACTTCCCCCTTCTTTGTCTCGTCCCTTCTCTACCTTCCAATTTATGTCAAACTTTCAAATTTAAGTATCTATCAATTTTAAAATAAAGCAACAAATGATAAATCTTGGCATAAAAATGTTTTTATAAGGAGTACTTCCTAGAGCTCATTGAAATTAAAAACAGTTAATGTTAGGATATTTGTAAAGGTTGGTCTAGCTAATATTGTTATTTTACAAATAAGAAGATAGAAGCCCTTTGAGGAGGAAAGATTTGCTTGCTTTCATTTATACAACCACCACAAGGACAAGATGGACAAGAAACTGCCCGAGAAGTAAAGTGTCCGGCTCCTCTCTACCGTGGTATGTTGAAGTTTGATACTTCTCACCGCGCATTCTCCTGAAACTGTCTTGAGAGTCCCGGGACTTGCTGGTATGCTTAGCCTCAGTGGCTTGTTCCTTTCCCATCTCCCTCGTGGTTTCTCCCTCGCTTGTCAACTTCAATCCAGCCCTCACTTCTGCCGACTCAAAAGTTCTTTTTTTTCACTTAATTACATACATTTCCCATCCAGCAAGAACACTTCACAATATGATTGGCATGACATAGAGATGAACTTGGACAGCTTGTAGGTGTACCCTGCTGACCCAGGAGGGGGAGGCTGAGATGGGTCACTTCCCAGGGTCAAGACAGGATGGCTCACAAAGTCTGATGGCTAAAACAGTCACAGCATGTGGCTGAGCAGAGCCAGGCAGACTAAAGAGACCGAGAATAGAAAAGGAGACTTGCAGAGATGAGTCACGGGATGGAAAGACATGGCAGAGGGCAGGAGACACCCACACAATGACAAATCCCCAGACTTCTCAGGTGGAAAATGTCAACCCAATTTGGGGCCCCATCCACCCACTCCCTGAGATCAAAGTTGCCCAGGTGATGATGAGCAGCATGAATATGATGAAATGTCATGCTTCCTGAGTTCCTAGGAGCCCAGGGTCTGGAGAAGGAAGGAAAAGAGAGCCCATTCCCAAAGGCATGGCAGGGCTGTTGGTCCCCTTGGCTTCCCAGCAGCACGGTTCGGTCTGTAAAAGGCAGGTGAGATGGAGCCGGAGAGATGGCTCCACGATAAAGACCTTGAGGGCCTGAGTTCAGTCTCTAGCAATCCATGAGCAATGCCGGGGGCCATGTGATCCTAGTGTTTGGGAGGTAGAGACACAGTGTCCTCTGCTGTTCCCTGACCAGCCAGCCTCCCCTCGTCAGCTACAAGATAAGGAGAGACTTGGTCTTGAAACAAGATATGGCTTTTGAGAACAGTATTCAAGATAGAATTCTCCACCCCTCACCCCCCCCACACACACACAGATGCACTTACATCCACACTCACGACACATGTGCACCCCAACACAAATGTACATACAAACACGGGGGCTTCAGCACCAGCTTGGAAGATCTGGCCTCTGTAGTAGCATGGGAGAGGGAAGCGGAGACTTTAGACACAGAAGCTCGGGTTTCAAAATCTTCTTGACTGATTCACTGTGTCAGTTCAGTTGCATGACCTTAAAGCTTCTTCCTTAGTTTCCCTTTCTGTCAAATGGGAAGAGCAATACTGTGTATCTCTCTTCTGGGTTGATAACAGCCTGAGGGATGAGTGCCTCGAGACCTGGCAAGCGAGAAAGCACTGCTGACTGTGCTGGTGTGAGCAGCCTGGATCCCTCTGGACATACGTGCTGGTTGGGCGGGCCAAGGAAATTAAGGGCCCAGTGCTGTGTAACTAGATTTATAGCTATTTCATTGAAATAAGAGGGGAAATGGGGGAGTGGAGGGAGTGGAAGCTATTCCAATAAAGGAAGGAAGAAAAGAAGGAAGAAATGAA
>NC_022009.1:41807786-41810920 GCF_000317375.1 Microtus ochrogaster | reverse complement strand
CTCACATATTTGAACACATGGCCCTGGTTGGTGATGTTATTTGGACCCTTTAAGATGTGCAGGCTTTCTGATGTGCACGGCTGGGGAAGGGCTGGGAGAATTCACTCCATCGCCTCAGTTCTAGGTTTCTCTCTCTGCTGTGTGTTCGTGCTGAGGGTGTGCTCTCTCAGCTCCTGCCACTGACCTTAACAGGTATGGACCATCTCTCTGGATCCAACAGTCCCAAACAAACCCTTCCTTCTACAAGTTGCTTTTGGTCACAGTGTTCTCTTACAGCAACAGGGACTTAACAAATGCAGGCAAAAAAGGAAGGAAAAATCTACGTCCCTGTGGGCACACATCACTGACGCCTTCTTCCCTTCTCCCAGACCACACAGCCCACTGTAGATGTCAAGTTCATGACCAGAGTAACTGTGTGTTGCCAGATCTGCCTCCTGGCAGTGGTCTAAAAATTGAAGTTTCTTGTTCTACACATTAACAAGAACGGTAGTGACAGAGAAGGCGTGATGGAGAAAGAGAAGGAAAAAAGGCAGCAAACAAATCGCTAACTATTTGGACACTTCTCATGTACGGAATTATCTTTAAATTCCCTCTACAATCTCATTTCTGACTGCTCAGCACTCTACAACCAATCCAAACCTTTTCAAAGCACCCTCTCAGTGACCCACGCTCGCCCCGGGCTTCCCATCACCACCGCCCCTCACTGGTGAGAGTCTGCTAGGTCTTCAAGCCCTTCTGGACCGACCCTGACCAGCTTTTCCCAGTCTTGGCGGAACCCTTCTTTCTTTCTCTCTGTCCTTTACTGGACCATGGGTTCCAACAAGGACAAAAGGCACCGTGTCGTGCGTCTCTCTCAGACCCTCGCTTGGCACCGTAGCGGTAGGATGGGCAAACTGACAGGGGTTCAGTAGAGAACGGAGTGAAGTGGCTTTGACCTCCAAGGACCAGTGGGATCCTGATGTCAAAGATGGATGGAGCCAGCACAGGCTGTGAACAGACACATGGGCAAAGGTTGGCAAGGGGTCACTGCTGCGGGAGTTGGGGGAATGGAGGTGCCCTGCATAGCTTCAGTTCTCTTCAAGATTTATTATAATTACTGTGTTAGGGTGAGTGAGTGAGTGAGTGAGTGAGTGAGTGAGTGAGTGAGTGAGTGAGTGAGTGTACATGTGCCTTGGTCTGCCTGTGTGTAGGTGGGTGGGGGGTCAGAACAACTTTGTAGAATCCCTTCTTGTCTGCTTTCCCATGGTTTCAGGGATCGAACTCGGGACATCAAGCCTGTACAGAAAACCCCTTTATCATTGGAGGCACAATCACTCCCTGATAGTTCAGGTTCTGTGCCCAGTCATGCTGGAACCCTCACACCCCCTTCAAGTCTGTGGGTGCAGGATATGATTTTGTTCGAAATCTGAGACCCTTGAAGGAAGCATAGGTTAATCACACATAAAAATCGCTACCACGAGGGCCTGTGGGAACATGAGACAACAGAGAAACAGTTGAAGGAAAAACCCTGAAGCCGCCAAGAGTCTGAGGTTCCATGGGTTAGAGGTGAGCCCTGGATGTACCCAAATGACTTTACCTACCTTCTTCAGTGGGCACACATGGTAAATGTACAAGGCTGGCTAGATTGTGCAGTGAAAACCTCCACTGCTATGCTGATTTTAATAATTGTACTTGATTTCCACCCATCCATTTGAGTTCCCCCAATGGCCCTTTTGTAAGCCCTAATGCAAAAGGCATTTTTAAAATCTGTTCTTTCCCTCTGTCAAAGACTCCAGTGCAGGTCAAGACTCTAGAGGTGCTTCCAACCAAGTAGTCGCTGGTAAACACTGAAATCCATGCTGGAATTTTATCACATGGAGACACAACAGTATCTGGAAAGAGGTGGAGTGAAAAGAGGAGGGGAGGAGAAGAAAGAGAGGGGAGGGGAGGGGAGGCGAGGAAATTAATTTCTCCGTAGGGTTTAAATTAAACGTTATGTCCAGCCACAGTGTGGCGTGAAGGAATGACTGTCTGGCTCTTTATATATTTGTGTGCTCACCTATAGATCTCCAATGGACACTACCAAGCTCCCTTATGAAAGTCAAACCAAATCCTGTTGGCGATTCAGCAAATGAAGTATTTGTTTACAATGGGGAAGAGAGTCTAGCAAGGTTCTCCGGGAAGACTCTGGATGGGACACTATTGTACTTGCTGAAGGTTGACCTAGGTGAGTCCTTTGCTGCATGACTAGGGGCTGAGGGTGAGCTCAGATTAGGTGCTGTACCAGCCTAAGACTAATCCCACACTAGACAGCTAACAAACAGTCTGAGAGTGACAACATTTTCCCTAGCACCAGCCACCTCCACACACTTCCATTTCCAAGATGGTCTGTCCCACAGTTGGAAAAAAGAGGAACCGGTGTACTTCTTGTGAATTTCACTGGCCATTGCTGTTTACACGGGATTGGCCAGAGCATGATCACATGGCTACCCACAGTCACATGGAATTGTGGGAAACATAGTTGAGGTAAGGAGTTCCTATGTTGGCCAGAATAGGTTATAGGTATTGAGGTTATTAACAGCCTTCCGTGGTTCTTTTACACACCCATCTCTGAGTGACTGCAGTGATTTCCCCATTTCCAACATTCCTTTCTCCATCTACAAAACAAGATGGAAGCCTGGGTGACTCCAATAACTCCCCCAGTCCCCATGAAGAGCAAGAACACTCAAAAGAAAGCAAATGTCAGCTGGTCATAGTGACACCTGCCTATAGGCCCAGTCCTCAAGAGATGGAGGCTGAAGGATTAGGAGTTCAAAGCCAGTCTTGGCTATAATATTGTAAGTTCAAGGGCAGCTACAGGAGACCCTGTCACCTCTTGCCTACACTCCTGCAAGTTACCCTAGTTAAACTCACTGAGTCTACAAAAAAAGTGAGACATCAGAGGGAAGAAGGAGCTCACTGGGAGTAAGAGGATAATGGAGAGTGTGTATGATTGAGACATGATATATAAACATGTGGGAAAGGCATCATAAATATAGTATGATTACTATAGTCTAGTAAAGAGGAAGGCTGGTGGGCCAGCATGATACAAGGGGGAGGAAGGAAGAAAATGAGGAAGGAAGGAAGGAAGGAAGGAAGGAAGGAAGGAAGGAAGG
>NC_022009.1:41803657-41807565 GCF_000317375.1 Microtus ochrogaster | reverse complement strand
GGAGGGAGGGAGGGAGGAAGGGAGGGAGGGAGGGAGGAAGGGGAGAAAGAAATGCTGTGTTCGGGAACATATACAAGATGAGGACGGCTTTTTTGCTTGTTGGAAGTACAGGCTACTCATGCACACCTGGAAATTTTCTTTCTTAGTCATTCCAAATCTGCACTTTTCTGACCCCATGGGCTGCGTGGCTTTTGATTTCAGGCCTCCTGGACCATTCATTCTTGAGGCTGCCTCGTTCTCCTGGGTGACCCAGTCATTTTGTGCCTCTCTGTCTCTTCCTTGGATTTCAGAACCACTGTCATGCAAAGGTGGGGTTGCTTTATCGCAGTAGTGCCCTTCCAGTGAACCAGAGATGCACCTAGTAGGTGCATAAAGTGGGGTTACTGCCCATGTCATCAAACACGGCTGCAGGGGCTCAGACACACTGAGCTGAAGCAGCCTGTGCAAGCCGAGGGTGAGCTGATTAGTTCATGGTTGGGTCCTTCATCAGCAGTGGCAGTGGGTTCTGCAATGTCCATTAAATATTTTTCTAAAAAAAAAATGGTGAAAAAAAAGCTTGGGAGTGATTTGTTACTTCTTATGAAGATGGGGACCCATCACATGTCACCGCTAAGCTTAATCAATGGTGACTTCATCTAGAGTCTTTATTTATAGCTAATGCAGACGTTAAAAAGATGTACAGCCATTAATTATTAGCGGAGTTGTTTTTTCAAAGCTCAAAGTACGCCTTGAATAAACGTACTTTAAGACACTTAAAGCCAAGGCATTCTTTATAAGATGACTAGCTAAAGAGTCCCTTGGGTTGCCTTTGAGCGGCTTTCAAGGCCCTAATAGCACTTTTCCCACCAAAGACACACCCCTTGAATCCTCTGAGAGGTACAATAGCATAATTGTTCTTTTAGGTTTCAAGGCCTTGACATATCTGTCAGGGAAAGAATGGGGAATGATAATACCAGAACTATTTTATGCAAATTCCACTTAGAGGTTTCAAGACTTCCCTGAGACAGATCTTGCCCTCTTGTTGACACTTGCTGTGCCACATCAGCCTTCCGTGAGAAAGTGCTTAGAGTTTGCCTTTTGTTAAATCATCCTCATTAAAAAAAAAAGTCTTCAGATAAAGTTAAAAAACAAATACAAAAACAATGAGATGGAAACATCAATTTGAAGATGTGTCTAGGGGAAAAACAGTATTCACGGCAAATGATTTTTGCCCCCTGCAGCTAATCATTTTGCCGAAGGAATTCTTTAACTTAAGCCATGGTGGCAGAAGAGAGAAGCTTACAAAGGTGTTATGAAGATTCCAATTATGCAAACACACACACACACACACACACACACACACACACAGTGTCACCTAGCATGTTGCCATAGGACCACCCTTTCCAAGGGTGGTATTATTGATCCACAGGCTCTGGACAACAGACACAAGCTACAGTTACATAGAACTGTACAAGCTATTCTGGAAGAAGACCCACTCACTTAGCAAGAAGATCAGGGGATCAAAGAGAAAATGGAGCCCATAGTGTAGTGCTAACAGACATCTGTGGGGTCGCATACTCTCAGCGGCCTCCAGCAAGTTAGAAAGTACCCCACAAGTTCCCAAAATGCAAATTACAATCAAAGTCCATTTTTCCAGTACAATGGAAAAAATGTTCCACATAGAATTCAAAATATTAACAACTTAGCTTCTGCCCATAAAGAGACTGTATTCATCCATCCATCCATCCATCCATCCATCCATCCATCCATCCATCTGTCCATCCGTCTGTCCATCACTCGTTTAACCATCCATGCATGCATTCACTTATCCATCCACCTGTACATCTATGCATCCATCCATCCATCCATCCATCCATCCATCCAGCCAGCCAGCCATCCATCCATCTATAATCCAATCATCCATGCACTCGTTCATTCATCCATTCATTTACCCACCCTCCCATACATTTATTCATTTATCCGTCTGTCCGTTCATCCACCCACCCAGTCATCTACCCATTCATCCACTCTCACATTCATTCATTCATTCGTTCATTCGTTCATTCGTTCATTCGTTCATCTATGCCTGCATTCACTTATTCATCCCTGCAACTATTATTCACTCATCAGATCGTCACTCATCTTCATTGACAAAGGACCTACATTTGAGTCTGCAAACTCAAGTATGTTGAGGATTTATTCTCTGCCCTCGGGACTCATAATATTGAAAGAGAATACCACGAGAAGCTGAGAGAGAAAAGGAGTTATTCTCCCCCTGGGCCCTTCAGAGGGAGTCTGGTCCTCCCCACACCCAGCTGTTCCACTCTGGGATAGGGTGACTGGTCCTGTAGCTCACGGAAGACAGGCACATCACCATGTGGGGCATCAGGACAGTCAAGAAGACAAGCAAACAAACTATTTCTGCTTGGAGCCTGCAAGCAAGCCTATAAGCAGCATCCTTTCATGTTGTCTGCTTCGAGCTCCTGCCTTGAGTTTCTGCCATGATGTTCCTCAATGAGGGACTGTGACCTGGGGATGTAATCCAAATAAACCCTTTCCTCCTCCAAGTTGATTGATTATAATATTTGTCACAGTGACAGACTGAAACTAGAATATAGGAGTCCTATGCTATGTACAACTGCCACCTGTCTGTGTCCCCTTGGCTATGTGACCTTGACTATGCAGTTCAGCCTCTCAAAGCTGCAGTCTGGTCTCCCCATCTATACAGTTGGAGGTAATTACTGCTGTCATATGCTCTAAAGGGACCGAGATCCTGGCTTGGCACTTCGCTGGTTCTGATAATTGCTAGGTATTTCCATGCTCCATACTTTCCGCCTTGGCCCAGACTACGCTTGCCTTCCTCCTCCTCTGCCGAGCCCCGCCCTGCAGGGGCTGAAGTTCCGTGTATCCTCACCTGGATAGAAGGAAAACACTTTTGAGCCAAGAAAAGGAGAAACCTACTGGCTCACGCATCCATTTAGTATCTCCCCCAGGGAACCAAGAGGCTTAATGTTTATAAAGTACTTTGAGATCTTGAAACCAAAGACTTTGTACAAATGTGAGGTAATCATGATAATTAAAGCACTGTTATTGAAGCCAGCGAGGCCGTATTGTTCCTTCATCCTGCAGTGAGCAAACTCCTGGCGGACACTTTAGCACACTGAAGAGATAATTTGCCAAATCATACACCGCTGCCCTGAAAATCTTACTCACCTACAGCCAGGGCCAAGTTCATACCCAACAATGAGGCTAATAGCAGGCCTCAGCTGCACAGCACTTTACAGTTTACAATGCCGCCTCAGACGGTGTCTCCCACTCTGTCAGTAGGATGAGAGGTAGAATAGGAAAATTATTCCTGGTGGATGGACGAGAAAGAGCAGGAACAGAGGGGTATACTCACCCAGACTGAAGGTGGCCAGAGCATTTCAAAGCAAGATAAACGTCCAGCTTTTGTAAATGAGGATCTTGCGTTTCCAAGAGAGAAGGTGCCCTGATCGGGGTTCTTGGTGGCCTCCAGGGCATATCTGTGCAAACTGAAAAACATATTCCTCCACCATATGATATGGTTGGATTTTAGCCCCACTAGCCTGACAGGGAGACTGCCTGTGTATTCCATTTAAGAATAGTGCTGTGCACTAAAATGCTCCTCCTCTTCTTATCCATATTTGAGGTCAACTGATAAGAAAAGGATTGCCGTTGACAGCTTCCCCCGACATGGGATGAGCATGGTTGTTGTTGCTTGACAGTCTCATGTAGCCCATGTTGGCCTCAGATTTTCCAGGTGGCCAAAGATGACGCTGAACTCCTAATCTTCCCACGTCTATCTCACAAGTGGTAGGGTGGCAGGTGTGTGGGCACCGTGCATGGTAGGCAAGTATGTTACCATGGCAGGATGGCAGGTGTGTGTGCTACTGTGTGTGGTGTGTGGG